>NC_143577.1:251311393-251659305 GCF_048544385.1 Mastigoproctus giganteus
AAGTTGGCAGAACATTTGCATACTGATAACACTGCAGCCATGAAAATTTGTCTGGTCGGAAATAGTTTCCACACAACCAGTGACATTCAGATGTTGCTCCACGTGCCAATGTGCACCACGAAAACATCCCTCCTCTTCCACACACACCATTACACCGAACCACCAACCTCACACTTGCAGAGAGTATATTGACAACTTCTTATGGAAATAAGTTGTCAACAGATAGTTGACTTCTCAGCCGAAGGAAATTTAAGTGAATGGTATAAAAAGATTAGGCGCTGGACGAAATCTATCAAGTTAAGTGTGGCGTATGTAGAAAAATGATACAAGGAATTAAAGACATTTTTATATATTTTTTTTCTATATATATTCATATATTTATTTTTGAAACACATACGTTATTTTTTTGGATTTCCTTTTCCTACTCCTTCACAAGTTAGACAATAAGAGGCATTACTTTTGACTCCACCCTCGTAGTGTATGTCGCTGACAAATTTCTTCGACAATCGAAGTTTCCTTCTTTAACACTCGCTGCTTCCACAGATATAATGAAACCGAGTAATTACCCGAGCAAATGAAAATCCCTGTTCGAGGAACAACGAACTATAACATTTGACTATCAACAATATGAAAAAAAAAAAAAAAAGAAAGAAAGAAAAACAGGCCTTTGGCTGCTTTCTCCACAGACTAACGAGGTATGCTGCATTAACGAAAAGATGAAACAGGTCCGCATGCACCAATTTAAAACAAATCAGGAAAAGGCATCTACATCTGAAGGTTAAGATTCGCCGCAGTCTGCTTTTAACGCAATCTAAAGCGAGGCAGACAAAGGGAGAAAAATATTGATCACTTTTTTCAAAATTTCCGTTATTTAAGCGGTGCTATTTTCAAATTTCGTTTAATCCAAGGAATACAAAATTATGTGCACGAACGAAAGGCGGCTCAAAGTAATGGGCGATTATTTAGGGCATTATTAATATTATTGTTGCATTAATATCGTTACCAGGATTTTTCTTACTGAGCAGGGTTTTTTTTTTTTTTTTTTTAAATCCGAGTGCATTTTACGCGATCTATATATTAAAAATCCACCTGTGTCTAAACTACATACACGTTTTGTGTCCGTTTCGTCAACCCTATTTTCAACTCGAAAGTGACAACTAGACAGAGAGAGAGAGAGAGAGAGAGAGAGAGAGAGAGAGAGAGAGAGAGAGAGATTTCACCTATCCATTCGCTCCAAAAGTTGCTCCAGTTCTTCCTTAAATTTATTTACGCTATCAACTTCCAAAAACACAGATGGAAGTTTGCTCCAGCGATCAACCACCCGCCATTTCAAATTCAGCCGACATATAAACCCGTTGACCACAATATGAGAACGTCCTTGGAGGATGACCTCCAATAGAGTGGAGACGCACAAATGTCTCTCCTATTCAGAAAGATGGATCAAAAGGCGAAGCTTGCCTTCTATTCCAGTGAAAATAACTACAGGAATAATGAAGATCTTGAGAGGAACGCAGCTATACGGAAACCCCAGATTTATTAAGGGAAGATTCTTCACGGACAATGTTGATGCTATGAGGGCTTACTAGAATCTTAAAGTGGATACGTGCAATTTTTCTAGTCGGAGTCTAATGTTAAATTATTTTGCCCTATATGTTCGGCCTCCTATGCCATATGGGGTTCAAATTATGGCCTTCAGCTGCTCAATCTAATCTTAAAGCCAATCTAGGATCAACGTTCTGGATGCTAAAATGACTTTCTAATAAATATTTCGGTAGCAGTACCTTCGGGAATCCCTTCTGTGAAAGTTAATCTTGACTTGCTATCTGGTATAGATAATAACAAATTCCTGTGATTTCACACAATGGAGAATTTCTTTTCTGTGTTTAGTTACTGTTAAGGATAAAAATACGAGTCAACTGCTATTGATGTTTTTCGATTGAGAAATTGATAAGGATATATGGTCCTTCCAGAAAAATTACATGAAGACAATGAGGAAAGGAATGTTCTTCGAGATGTAGGCACGAACCTCATGGGTCAGCAATTGTTATATCAGTTGGGGCCTGATATAGTTGCGACTGTTTACACCTTTGAGTTGATTTGTAAATTGTCCACCCCCCCCCGCCTAAGAAAATGAGTACTATGTATTTTTGTTTTATCTTGCATTTATAAAACCCCCTGCTTTAAGACTGTACCGAAGTGGCCTTCTTGCATTTATTTCGGATAATAAAGTGATTTTTATAAACGTCTTCTCTTAATCAATCTGGTTAGCTACTATGAAACTGGCACAAAGGAATTAGGGAAAAAAAAAAAAATTGACATCATATACTTCAGTCTCTTAATATACTGTTCCACATGAACGACTGCTGGATAAATCGGAACAGTATGGCATTAGGGTCAAGATACTGTCATGGATAAAATGATGGTAGAAGATTTGTTATTAATGGCCATTGCTCTTCACGGACTGTTTTTAGTTAAGTTCCCCAGGTTCTGTGCCGGGCCCCTTATTGTTTTAAATCTTTAAAACATTAATCATATTGCTGAAGGCATATCGAGTTTAACATCTTAATTTTCCTGATGATACAAAGATACAAAAGTTAGTAGGATGATTACTAACAATAGTCAGGGTATGCTACTCCACAAAATCTTGATAAATTAGACAAATGGGAAGAAAAATGGCGACTGGGGTTTATAACACTGATAAATACAATATGCTTCGTTTGAGTAAAGTAATTCCAACATACCATTTGAGCGGCACCACACTCAACGGAGAAGAGAATGAAAAAGGTCAAGTGGTCATTATACATGGAGTCCTGAGCAGAGTGAAAAGGCTGCTGTGACAGCTCATGAGATTGTGTCAATGATATACAGGAATTTCATACAGGTTCGGAAACGTCAATTTAGAAAACACAGATCCGTTGGAACGGGTGCAGAGAACAACAAGATTGGTCTGGGGGCATAAAGGATACTCTTACCAAGAAAGGAGTTGCGTTCTGTAAGTTGCATCGTCTGGAAACTAGGTACCTGCGCGGAGACTTGAAGTGTTTAAGGCTTTAAATAGATTGAATACTCAAGGATAAATGATATTATTACTCTTTCTCGGATGACAAGGGGCATAAATTGAAAAAGGACGGTTGCAGGTCAAATGTCTGAAAATTTTGCTTTTAGCCAGAGGGAATTTTGGAGTATATGTAAAGAAGCATTAGACAGTTTATTTGAAGAGATGGGCAAATGAAGGACAGCTTTTTTTTTTTTTTTTTTAGCTGATGCTATATAATGCTATATAATAAGCTTTCTATTAACAATAAATGTGCCCATTCTTTTCAAAATTTCTGAAAAGTGAACAGGTTTGGATCAAGAAAGGGGCAGAGAGAGAGAGAGAGAGAGAACTAAATATCGGTAACTACACTAATAAGCTTGTAGAATTAGTTTTGTCAACAGCATGTGTACACGACACCGAGTTTAGTATGGTCCCGTCAGATGTTTCCCACGTGCGATGCATCCATAAAATCAACGTATTCATGATTTCTTGCGGAATCAGTCGCCACTCTTCTGTAAGTAAGTTCAAGCTGATTAATCGTTATATTCGGTAGTCCTGACGAACTGCAATAGGTCTTCCGAAGGTGTCCAGGAGATGGGATTCAGGTTGAGCATAAATCCATACAGCAAACAGAGACTAATGTCATCCTATACCAGCAATCCGCCCTGCACTGAACTGACTGTTCCAATACGTACAATCTTATGTATAGGAACATATCCTGAACTCATCTGTGAAGACTAAGCATATTCCTCATCATTCCACTTACCATGTTCGGGTGCTCATTCTTCTAGCCACTCAATGGAGCACACATGCACACCATAGATCTTGAAACAAAGCCCGTGTCTGTGCAAGATTTCGAATAATTTCGGTTGACCCCAAACCCCCCTGGTGTTTCTGTCGCTGCTGCTGCAAAGCATTCAACTAGTTGGACAACGATCATGCGTCGACACATTATAGCCTGTTTACGACCCTGACCTGAACGCCTATAAATGGTTTGGGTTTCTAGGAACCGATTCCATAACCTGCTGATGCTGTAGGGTTTTTACGAACATCAGCGACTAAGGCCATATTGCTCCTCATATACTGTTTATAAATTATGTGTTATGTGGTCGATTTTCTGTTTGCTAAACAAAAACCCGAGTTTCCGGGAGAAAACACCATGCTACTCTCGCCTGAGAAGCGACTAACTCGGTCACTTTGTGAAAAGGCCATAAAAATTCCTCATGTCACCGACGGAACTCGAATTAAGTCTTCCACCTAGTGTGCGGAGGACGGCGATTCTACCAACTGTGCTACCCACAAGGGCAACCTCTACTGATGATACTCTCTCTCTCTCTCTCTCTCTCAGCATTAAGCTCGAACAAATCTGTCAGATAATTTTCTGTCGCTTCACACCGGCGTGCTCTTCTACAGAAGTTGTTCACGAACTGCTGGCAAAATAGTCAAGGTATTTAAAGAAATAACTGCACCCCTGAATTTGCACGTTCTCGACCTATACTTCTTGGAGAATTTAGGAGTTTTAATTTTAATTGTTGCGTCTGTAGGTTAAACGTGGACGTATCTGCCACTGCAGCCTACTGAATGAATTATCTACTGCATATGCAGTAGATTGTTCAATATATTATGTAGCGATCTCCTAAATTGTTTTGACCAGTATAGCTGGCTAGGATGAATACACCAAAATCTGCAGAGTTGAATTCCTGGGTACTCTTCAGAAGAGGACCTTGGACAGGTGCAAGTCTCTCGGTCCTGTGTTTCAGTACAATTTCTTAATAGCACTATACTCAGTAATGAAAACATTAAAATAATTTATAAAAAGATAAACTGACGTTTGTTTTATGCAAGTAGCCCTTAAAAAAAAAAAAAAAAAAAAAGTACTCGTAATAGTAAAAGAAATAAGAGAATAACACACAGGAGTTAAGTACTTAATAGCTCAGGCACGCACCAATTAAAGGCAATCTGTAAGAACTCAGTCCAACTAAACGAATACCAATGACAAGTGTGACCCTGAGGATTGTAAAAGTACATTCGAATGCAAATACAGGTCATAGTTCTCGGCTCACGTGGTCAGAAATATTAAATAGTGAGCATATCATCCCACGACCATCTTATGACCATTACATCTTTACATTAAAAGATGTAATGGTCATAAGCAACCTTCTACAATTATCGCTTTGCAACTGGCCCATCAATAACACACACACACACACCAATCATTTTCTTTATTACGGAACACTGAAAAGAACTGAAACTTTATTACGGAACTGAAAAGAAAATCTGCAAAAAATATATATAAGGATCGGGACTTCCGAGTACTCACTGCTCCTTTAAAAATTATTAATTTGGCAATTTAGCTAAAAAGCACTAACAGAACAGCCGCGTATGTTTTTGTTCTTTCAATTTAAAAATAAGGTACAAATCAAAATGGGATGATACTCGAGGAACCAGATGGCATATTGATATCGTCAAAAGGATAAATTTGAATCCCCGGGTATTGAAATCATTCCCTCGTTTTAGATTTCTCAATTGAGATATGAGAAAGACGACTCATTTTCCACAACAGTCACATTTTCATCGATTTTATGTATTTATTTGAACCTAGACAAATCCAATGAACATAGGCGCGAATTAGCCGAGTGGACCTGGTTCAAGCCCCCAAGACTGCTAAATACGGTTAATACTTGTATTCATTGTGAGAATAATGAATGTAAACTCCTCTCACAACACAGTATAAACAAGAACATTTTTCAGGTGGAAATTTGCGGTCTGTTGTTGGTGCTTTGCGGCAAAGTGGTATTTGCTGTTTGGGGAATGATTCCCCAAATGAAATTCCGAACACTTCTAACCTTTCAAAAGTTCAGGAGACTAGGGTGCGAGAATTAGTTTAGGGACATGGACAGCGAGAAGGAGTTGTCATCTGGACAACTTTTGTTGTCCTCCTTTTTTGTTGGAATTCTTTTCAGTCCGCGACCATGGTTTTGCATCTTCAGTGAACGCGGGATTCACTTTGGTTTTAACCAACTTACGTGATAGTAGGACACTGTTCGCGCCCATAGGACTTGCGCTGCTTTCTACGGGTAAATTTGTTGTAGGGTGTTAGGCACATCAGCAACTTAGGCCATATTTTTTTTACGGCATATATAATGTCTTTAAATTGCGTGTGTTCTGTGGTCGATTTGTTGTTTTTTTGGACGAAAGAAACCCGAGTTTCCGGGAGAAAAACCATGCTACTCTCGTCTGAGAACGACTAACTCAACCACGTTGCGAAAAAAAAAACAAAAAAAAACCATAAAAATTCCTGGTGTCAGTGACGTGATTCGAACTCAGGTCTTTCCCATCCGGTGTAGGAAGGACGGTGATTATACCTCTACTAGTGCTATCCATGAGGGCTTTCTATGGAAGCTGGATATAGTCAACATAATCGCTTCGTGGAGTGGACGATTACTGGGAAGCAGCCTTCTCAGTGATCGCTGCTTCACAGTAGAAAAGTCGCCAGAAACACACCACTACGCCTATTTCCGGCCATTGTATAGATTTTTTGCATATCATCACAGAGAATCATGGAGTTGAACTAATGTTTAAGGGCAGTCTTATATAAGACAACACATGGTCCACTGAAATTCGAGGCGTCTTTTCACTTTGGAGATAGTGACATGAAACCTGGCAAACTTTCTGATGCCGTTACGTATCCAAGAATTTTAACGTCATTTGTAGTACAGCATTAATTAACACACTGGAACTCACTACCTAACGCAATTACAGGATATGATGGATAGCTCTATTTTAACTTGATAAGGATTTCAAAGATTAATTAAACAACTCCAAGAATAAACTGCATCATCCACGTCCCATTATTATCAGTGCATTAAACCGAAGGTTGACCTACTTTAAGAAAAAGTAAAGTTGACTAGTGTGAAAGAATTTTATATATATCTCAACTCCAACATCTGAAAAACTCTTATAAGACGAACAATGTTTTGGGACTGCACTTAAAACACAGCACGAAATTATGTAATAGTCAACTGCAGATATTTTATTTATTTTGTCCCCTTTTTTCCTTTGATACGCCTTGTTCTTTAATAGTCCCTCGATTTAACTTTCCATAAATAGGGCGTTCCTCCGTACTGTTCGATGAACTGTATAATAATAATAATAATAATAGAAAAAGAAAAAAGGGCGCCAATACGGTTGACAAACATATTGACAGATCTACAGCTAAACCAGAAAACATGGGATAATTAGACTATCGTGACCATGCCAATTATCCGAACTATAAGGAAATAAAGCATCCTATCCGCGAAAATAGAGGTTGAAAGAAAATAAGACTCGTGGGATAGATGGGGTATTAAATATTAAAGAATGCGGCAAAGGAGTGCACTATACCATTACGGTTGCAAAAGAGATTCAGGGTTACGTTATTGTAGAGTTTTAAGCACATCAGCGACTTAGACCATACTTCCCTATATATATATAGTAAATTGCGTGTGTTCTGTTATCGATTTTCTGGAAGAAAAACCCGCGTTTCCGGGAGAAAAAAAAAAGCCATGCTACTCAGGCATTAAATATTAAATCAAACACGTTGTGAAAAATGCCCATAATTCCATGGCGTCATAATTCCTGGCGTAACACGATAGCGAGATCGCACTTAGAACATCGTATTCAGGGTTGAAGGTGTCGCCTATAAAAAAAAAAAAAAAAAACAGGTGGTAGGGGCAGTGTTATGGTGTGGGGAATGTTTTCTTGGCACACGTTGGGTCCACTGATACTCATATTCACGTCTGAGTGCCTCATCGTACCAAAACATCGTTGCTGACCAAGTGCATCCGTTATGTTGACAGTTGATATCCTCAGTCAGATGGTTACTTCCAGAAGGATAATGCGCCGGTGCACAAAGCCTGAATCACCATGGAATGGTTCCAGGAACATGACTTTTCTTTGCTGCAGTGGCCCGCCCAGTTCGCGGATCTCAATCCTATTAAACATCTTTGGGATGAGCTGGAAAGGGCTGTTCGCTGCAGGCCTACATCTCCGTCGAATCTCAAGGAACTGCGTGAGACACTCACATCTGCATGGTAACTCCATTCCTGCACAACGTTTTCAGCATCTTGTTCAATCCATGTCTAGACGAATTCAGGCTGTTTTGAAGGCCGAAGGAGGCTCAACATGCTACTAGGTAGGTGTACCTAATAAAGTGGCAGTACAGTGTGCGCGCGCACACCTTGATAAGAATTAAGTGCTAAAGGGATCCTGTGACAATTCTGGTTAATTACTAGGTATGTCAGACAATGAACCATCATGCTGGAAACAATTTCGATGATTTTGAATACCCAGATTTTAGTAAAGCTTTTTATCTGGTTCCTATGAGAGGCTATTGTACAAATAGGGATTACTGGCAAGATCTTCAAGTGGATCAAGGGCTAACTAAGTGGAAGGAGTAGAGGGTGGTAATTAATGGAGATTCTCCAGAGTGGACTAATGTAGCAAGAGAGCTCCCTCAGAGTTCAGTGTTGGGGCCCCTATTGTTTCTGATCTTCCTTAATGACATTGATGAGGGTAAATAGAGAAAGCTGTCAATTTGTTAATCATTTATAAAGGTACGCATGATGGTTAACAAACTGAACCAAGCAATGCTTCAAAAGAAGCAAATCAGTTATGCATGTGTTCTGAAAGATGGCAACTGAAGTTTAATACTCTTAAATGTAAAGTTTTATATTTGGGGGAAAAGAAAAGAAATCGGGCGTGGCTGCCTAGGAGACACGGTATCGATGGTAGTTCGGGATAAGAATGATTTGGGGGTTATAAGCAGATATGAAGTTTTCCTTGCAGTGTAAGTAGGAGGCGAGGAAATATCAGGATGTATTGAGCCTTCCTCACTCCAATGATCAATAGGATCATTGCCAGCTGGGAGAACGATATTGTAATTCTTATAACACGATAGCGAGATCGCACTTAGAACATCGTATTCAGGGTTGAAGGCGTCGCCTATTAAAAAAAAAAAAAAAAAAACACATACACACACCTTCTAAGCAGGGTTCAAAGAAGGGCAATTGTATTGGTTGTCAATGCTAAGAGGTATGCCCACGAGGAACGTCTCTGGAGGAAGTGAGTGAGTTTGGTTTTTATGGCGCATGGGCAACTAAGGGCATGATGAGCCAAGTTCATAGGATGGAGGGAAAGAAAATCTTTGTGGACCGGAGAGATTGGACCTAGCAGAAGTACAATGTCTTTAAAGAATAAACAGGATGAATGAGGGAAACATTTTTGCACTGGCAGGTGATATAGGAACAAGGAGACAAAATAAACTTTTGGAAAGCAGTATATAATGTGGAAATAACTGTAAATTGCTATAATTTTTTTTTTTTTTTTTTTCATTTATGTGGGCAGAATGCATTACACATCTATTCTTATCAGTGTATCAAAAACCTTTTTTCAGAGATCTATCACATTAACTTCCATTCTACTTTCCATTGCCATTATATCTTAAGAATACGGACAAATTTATATCCCCAGCTCGCCTTAGGAATATTGTATTAACCCAAAGCTTTGGTAAGGAATTGGGAAATATGGCGGTGGCACGTATTGGCAAATCTCATGATTTAAAATGGCTTTATTAAGAGGTTTTTTTTTTTTTTTTTTTTTTTTTTTTACCACAACTGATAAAAAGGAATTTTATTGTTATTTAGTGTTTGGTTTGCTAATCGGTACCACTCAAACAAAATTCATATAAAGAGCTATCATTATTATCACATTTCGGCCTTGGACATAACTCCACCTTTTCCATTATTTCTTAAGGGGATATTAATATCGCTTATCGCATTTGTTTTAATACACTGATATCCTAAGAGGGACAGATACGTTCCGTTTTAATGCATTTATCGCGTTATGCAGTGACTTTTGGATTAATACCGCTTAAAATGAAATATTCGAACATAACATTCTTACTGAACCTCTTTTCAAATACTAATGTAAAATCGAAATGAACTTATCGGCTTAATGCAGCTTAGGGAAGTGGAGGAAAATAAGTATTGCATTAAAATTATTATCCGCCAGCTGAAATTCATATCCGTTAGTGGTGAGCAGTACCTTTTACTTTTTTCCTATTAGAAAAATCAGATTCACTGAAACTAATAAAAATTCCAAAGCAAAAAAAAAAAAAAAAAAAACAGGCAAAACTAGCTTAGCGATTCCTAAAGGTATGAGAAGTAGCCAAAAAAGTTCTGAGAACAGAGTATATAAAATGCATTAATTTTACAGATGTTATTTGGGCAGTCTAAAAAAAATAGTAAGAAAAAAATATATTTATGTTAAATGTCTTATGCAGTTTCTGAAATTTAAATTTTTTACTCAACATTTCAACAATTTAAAGTTAATTAACCACCTGCTACTACCAGTAAATAAGATAAAAGTACAATACAATAAATATATAAAGTAAGTCACGATGTAAAAAAGGATCAGAAAAGTAGAGCTATTTTGATACTGTCATTTAGTTCTGCTTAGTACAAGATTTTAAAAGCATCATTAGAGCACAGGTTCAACCTAATTAGTAATAGCATTCGCCATATAGTGCAAAGTAAGCTACAGGCTGCACTGGAGGAAAAAACGCAGATAAGAAAAAACTAATTATATGCTTCCCTCCTCGTAACTACCCAGTTGACCTTTGAATTTATTCACTGTCGGCCTCAACTGCCTGCGGAGGAAACCTGTTCCAGCAGTCAACGACTCGCTGGCTAAAAGAAAACTGCCTACAATCTGATTTAGACCTCTTCCCCTGTAATTTGAATTTATAACCCCCCCCCCCCCCGTTCTGGAATTCTTTATAACAGTGACAATTCCACCTTCATTCATTTTACTAATCCCTCTCAGAGCCTTGTAAACCTCAATCAGGTCATCTCAGCCTGGTTGCCAAGCTCTGCAGCCCGCATATACGAAGTCTTACCTCGTACGGTAATCCTGCCACTTCCACAGTTAGAGTTGCCCGTCTTTCGACTCTTTCAAGAAGCTCAATGTCTTTTTTTTTTTTTCCCCTTCAGATGAGGTTTCAATACTTGAACACAGTATTTCAAATGTGGCCTTACGTTTGACTTATACAGTGGGATTATGACCTCCCTATCTCTACAGGATAACGTTCGATAAGTGATCAATAGGACACACCATGATCTTTCCGGGCACACTGCTCAGAAAAATTCATATCTGCCAGTATCATAACTCCCAGGTCCGTGTCTTCGCCTACTGTTTAATTCAAACCAACAAAGTGTATAATTTGTTTTGGGGTTGTTCCCCAAGTGTAAGACCTTGCATTTTGCTGCATTAAAACATAGCTGCCAGTTGTCTGGTCATTTTCGAAGTCTCGTTTAAGTCATTCTGAAGGAGCGCTGCTTGGCATTGACCATTAATGACTCTGCTTATCCTTACGCAGTCTGTAAACTTCGACATCACGCCTTCTATCCCTTCATCTATGTCATTTATGAAAATGACAAACGACAGTGGTCCAGGAACCGATCCTTGGAGTACCCCACTCCTGACGTTACATAAATACGAAGAATACCCATTAATCACAACCCTGTCTTCTGTCCTGCAGCCACCCAGCAATCCATCTTAGAATCTTACCAGTAATCCCAACCTGTTCAAACTTATACACAACCTCTCATGAGGGACCGAGTCAAACGCTTTACTAAAATCCAAATAAAACTCCAAATCGAAATTATTCCTTACATCCAGCTCACGATAACACTGTCAAAATAGTCGACTAAGTTACTTAAACATGATTTTCCCTTAACGAAACCATGTTGTATGTCCTTGAGAATGCCATATCTATCTAAATGTCCCTGGATTGCACTCATAACCATTAGTATTTTGACCATGACACAAAATCTGATTTAAAAAAATATATATATTCTCGTACCGATGTTATAAAACTGGGTGCCACCAATAGGTCACATGAGTCCTGACGGATATAATAAGCTAGAGGAGGAGGAGAAAGAAAAGCTACTTTTCCACTTTTAGTATTTTTTATTGCCAATCAGTAACGATATAGTGTTCACTAAAAGTAGAGCACACAAAGGAATCAAAAGAAAAAAAAAAAAAAAAAAAAAAACGATTACCGAATACAGTACGTTGCAATAAAAAAAATCACATCTGTGGAAATCTTTGGTTGCAGGCATTGGATATTATACAACTGTTCTCAACAGGCAGTTAACGCCTGCATCAGATGAATATTTTGTTGGGTTTTAGGAGCATCAGCAACTAAGGCCATATTGCATACTGTCTGCAAACTGCGTGTGCTCCGTGGTCAATTTTCTGTCTGCTGGACTAAAACCAGAGTTTCCGGGCGAAAAAACCGTGCTACACTCGCATGACACCGATTAACTCGGTCTCGTTGTGAAAAACGCCCATAAAATTGTCTCCCGTCATCCACGGAATTCAAACTTAGGCCTTCTCCACCCGGTGTAGGAGGGATGGCTCAGATGGATAGTTTTTAATCATCCTGAGATCGATCGTGGTAAGTTTTGACAATTCTTCAATGGAAAGAGGCTAACGGCAAAAGGATTAAATGAATTTTAAAGCAGGCATTGAAAATATTCAAAGAAATGGCGATTTCTCTGGCAAGTTGAACTCAACGTGAAATTTATACTAAGATCGATCATATTTGTCAAGAAAAACTCGACATTTTAAGAGTAAGTAAACAAAATGTCCGTCGGCATGTAACAATTGTAATTCCAGTCATTTTATGAAATTTTATTTGTCCATTAGAAAGATTTATCGAGCCATTCTAAATTTCATTAAAATCAGACCAATCGCTAGGAAGCGGTTGATGTCTCTTGTCTATGAAAATATCTTTGCAAGTATGGAAAAGGATGTCATTATTAATTCGTATAAAGCGATGGTGTTCAGGTCTGGAAGATACACTTGAAGAAAGACACAGAACTTCTTGAAAGGGTTCAAAGAATGGCAACCAGACTAGTGCAGGGTTCTAATCGATTCCCAAATGAAGAACGGGTTTTAAGGTACGGGACTGCAAGCTTGGTAAATAGATAATTCGGGGGTTTGTGTTCCCCTTGAGTTAAGATTCTTCAACTAGCACAACATGCAAATCAAATCGACTAGTGCACATATACTTCTACAGACAAATACACAACGCAGAAATTGGTCTAAGTCACTAATGTTCCTAAAAACCCAATGACAACAATCTTTCCTTTCCGAAGGATTACTGTTACCTCTATATTGGACTCCTGGAGTACAGGATTTGGTTTAGGAAGACAGGAAGTTTTTGGAAAACCGGTGCTAAACACGGTTTAGCACCTGTCTTCCCATGAGTATATGATCTGATTAGTCCTATCCACTTAGTATGGCAGTACGCATCTTGGGAAGCAACCATCCTTGCAGCAAAGAGGCCAGAAACAATTAAACAACGTATCACCCACGTTCTTGGCCATTTTACAGAGTTCTGTTTCATCGATAGAGTTCAGGATACAACGCATCCGTGTCAAAGAAGTACTGCTATTGGGGGAGAAGATTTATCATCCAGTGCAAAATGGACACAAAGGCGGTAGAACTCCAAACTGGAAATTTCAAATATTCTTTTGTGTGTGCGAACATTAAGTGTGACTCAGAAACACCCCAGTGTTTGCAAATACTGATTCCCCAAACATCATTATGAATTATAGAGGCAATACAGAATTCAGATTGTAACTAGGAATACAGAATGACTAAATCCACCAAGTTCGTCCAACTTTGAAATGGATGGTCATGGAATCCTCCCATTCCAGGGATGGACGGTGCACATGTCATGTCCTTTAAGCACTCATTACAAGCAAAGTCGCAGCTTGGCGGTTTGCAAAACGAAAAACTAAGTATTCGCGGCTGCGTGATGTAGATATTGTTATAAAGCTGATGTCAGCGATCCCCCATTTGAGAGATGAAACACCCAGTAGTAAGATTGTGAATACCGTAATCTGACTAAGATCCGTTTACGAGATGGGAGAAAAAAAAAAAAAGGGTACTCAGAACGCAGGTTTGAATCTAAACACTAAATAAAGAAAACTCAGCAATTAGGGATATGGCCACCATCTTTAGGACCGGCTTCAGTTAAAGTCAAATATGATATAATTAAAGACAAATTCCTATACAGCGTTAAAAAAATGTAGAGGACCCATTGGCAATAAGTATATCGACTATAGCATTAGCAGAGGCATATGATGCAAGAAAGCAGCTTATACGGTATCAGCCAAAAAAAAAAAAAACTTCCAATTTCACCCAACAATTTGCTCCAAAAGTTTGTCCACTTCTTCGTTGAATTTATTTACGCTATCAAATTCCACAACAACAAATGGAAGTTTGTTGCAGGAATCAACTACCCGCTGGCTAAAGGCATATTTCGGCACATCAATTCGACAACTGACTTTCCTCAATTTCAGTTTATGTCCACTGCGGTTTGCAATCTCAGCAAGAGGAAGAATCCAATCATATTGAGCCTGCTCAATCCATTCAAGGCCTTATACACCTCAATCAGATCACCTCACCAGTCTTGTTGCCCTTCTCTATATTCATTCTAGCAACTCTACATCCTTTCTAAAATGAGGGTTCGAAACCTGTACGCAATACTCAAGGTGTGACCTTACGACCATTGCCTTATACAAGTGGATAATCACCTCCTTTTCTCTGCTAGCAAAATTCCTGTATATCATTAGCAAGACCCCATGACCTACTATGGCAGCCTGTCTGCACTGCTCAGAAAACCTCATATCTGACTGCACAATTACCCCCAGGTCTTCATTCTTCACTACCCTGAGTATAACACCACTCAGTTGGTACATTTCTCTGGGGTTACTGCTACCCATATGCAGTACTTTACATTTGTAAATGTTGAACTTCAGTTGCCACTTTTTCGGATCCTGTTGCAGCAGCATACTGTTATTAACAACCCTCCCAACATTTGTATCATCTGCAAATTTTAACATTAAGCTTGATATACCTTCATAAATATCATTGTTAAATATACAAAACAACCATGAGCCCAACACCAAACCCTGGGAGACTCCACTAATAACATCAGTCCACGAAGAGCAGTGTCCATTGATTACCACTCTGTCTTCTCCCACTCAACCATACTTATATCCATTGTAGCAAATTGCCCTTAATGCCATACTGCTCCAATTTGTACAGCAGTCTTCCATGTGCAACAGTATCAAAGCTTTCCTGAAATCCAGGTATATGATATCAAATTTATTTTTTTGTATTAGTTTCTTTGTGACCATGTCATAGTACCCAATCAAATTAGTCAGACAAAACTTCCCGTTAACAAACCCATGCTGTGTTTGTATTATTACTGCAGTCTTCTTTAGATGATCCTGCAATGCTTCTTTAATCAGAGACTCCATTATTTTTTCTGGAACAGAAGTCAAACTAACAGATCTGCAATTACTCGTATCACCCTTTGGATTGGAGATACATTTGCACGTCTCCAGTCCATGGGGACTTCCCACGAGTCCAAGGATGCTCTCATAATTACGGCTAATGGTTACTTCTTTTGCCGCCCCCTTTAATATAACGGGATAGATCCCATCCACCCCAAGTGCCTTTCTTATGTTTAACTTCAACAATTTCTCCTCCACTTTGCTCTCAGTTATTATAAAATCCTTTAACACGTTGTTAGAGTTTGATAAATATCTGGCCTTCTCCTCCTTGAATAACTCCTCGTGTGTGAATGCAGATTCAAAATACTCATTTAGTTTGGCAGTTATCTGAGAATGATCATTAGTCAAACCACTGATATCAAGTGGATCAATCTAATTCATTCTCTTCCTTTTAGTTTATATAAGTAAAGAAATATTTGCTATTTTTTCTTTGCAAGCTTTGCCAAAGATTTCTCATACCCTGCTAACCTCCTTTGTGACTTGTTTACAGACTAGCTTATATCTATCATAGACTTTGTGTCGCTTGATAATTAATATGCCTTCCATGCATTTTTTCTTCTCTACAAGTCTCATTAGTTCATCTGACATCCCTTTTGGGACTAAACCTAGAAAAATATTTCTTAGTCGGAACAAAACAAAACAAAAAACCTAGTAGCTTCCAAGATTACTTACCATTTAGAATTTGCTGTTGGTAGCATCGTCAGTTAGTCCCACTGTATAGAATTTAAAAAAATCAGAGACCACCGTAGTAACCTTTACGAAAGTAAAATCCTTTCCCTTTACCCCAGATTGGCAGTTACATCTTTAAGTAAATCCCACATCAGTACACTGTGATTGCTGCCACCTAGTGGTTCCTTTATCTGTAAATTCTTAATTCATTAATAATCACTGCTAATAATGAGATCAAGAGTGTTGCTCGCTCTGGTTGCCTCTCTAATATGCTGCCAAAGTAAACAATCCAATAAAACCAGAAAAGCTTTGCTAGTGTGTGAGTGACCATCCACAAATTGCAGTCAATATCTGGAAGTTAAAATCCCAATTATAAGACACTGATTTACTGGCCCACTATTTCTCTGTATAATTGTTCTCAGAGTCATTAAGCATATAACAAGCTCCTACCCTCATTTTTGCTTCCTCAATGCTTATGTCACACCAAACTAACTCAACATTGCACTGTCCATCTATGTCAACTGGATGCACTTCCCTAGATTTTGTGTTTCTTATCTAACATAACCCCTCCTCCCTTCCTATCTATCTATCCTTTCTGTACGCATTGTACTCTTCAAATTACAATTCTGTATTCCTTATATCTGTGTGACACCACGTCTGATATCTCAACAATATCTGCATTTGATTCTACTCCAAGACTAGAACTTCAAATTCATCGAATTTATTTACTATACTGTTAGCATTGGTGTACATGCACATGTTTTTACTCTTAGTTACCCGAACATAGCCCATGTATTTACTTGTTTCATGATGACTCCCAGCAGTTCCTAAAATACCCAGCAACTTACTTTCCGGGCTGCTGCTGCTCATTCCAACAGAAGCAGTGCAATAATCACTTCCACCTCGGCCTGTAGCTATTGTTAATCTTAGTCCGTGTTTCCCCCCCCCCCCAAGCTCGCAGATTTCTGATGCACCTAACATTGCCTCGATAGCATCAGCAAATATTCTTTCTATTTAAGTGTATTCCATCCCTGTAGAGGCAATCTCTCTCTCCTGTTAACAAGCGCAGGTCACGCTGAGAAAAATTCTAATCCATGAGGATTGCACAATCTCTCCGGAGCCGAATTGATTGACAAGGCTCTCATCATATACTCCCTCCTATTGTGTGTCTGGGGAGGGTTGAAGACACTTTCAAATTTAACCCTAGTTCAATTAATCATAAAATTGTAACAAATAAGACTTTTTTTTTTTCTTTTTTATTAATTTATGATATGCAACTGAGATGAGAAGAAATCACTACATACTAACGTAACTTCCATATCTCCAAATGATGAGCTTAATATACCGAATCCACACTCTGAAGATCACTAGCGAAAAGAAATTTTAAAACTACCATTTACCATGAAATCAGTGAAAATGAGGGCCGGCATTTACTTTTTGAGGCATTACCTTTTCACAAGCGGTGAAACGGTAATGCCTCTTCTGATTTCTGATCCACAATTCATGTCTATGAAAATATATCTTTGTATGATATTTTAGTATGTAACAGGGGCCGGCTCTAGCATCCAGCTCTCTTTACCAGCACTCAAAATAGCCATTTGTTGGCATTTAGGTCCTTTTTCAATGGGTGGATCTTGGTGCATTACACCTGCTGCACCTCCCTAAGGCTGGCCCTGGTAGGTGGAGCGAATACTCGACCTTTTGTAAATTATTTCATTCTTGATGGATTGGGTGTGGATGATGTACATAACACATGAAGAAGAAAAAAAACTTCAGACGGTTTACTTCCTTTTTTTCCCCCTCTCCTATGGAAGAGATTCTCAACTTTGGAAATATATCAGTTGGATGTCCACATTGCTCATCTCCCTCCATGCCCCACAAAAACGTCTATTTTATAGATGTCTGCAGTGGAAAACGGTGTCATGAAACCGCGACTGAGGAATTCAAATTACAGATGCACGTTACAAGTCATGTCCTCTGCCCCTTCCCCCCTTCACCGAATGGTTTTTGCGCCTTGTGCTTCATGGGTTCTAAGGCGTTTGTGCTGTGCTCGTCCGGAGTCAGTGCCTATACAGCGTTCTGCTGCTGCAGCTCATTTGTCGACCAGAGCGAGCGCTGTTGTATAGCTCAGTCGCAGTTCAGGCACGTCATTCAGTACAGAGTAAGGTGTCGCCAACTCTGCCCAGAAACTGACCGTATGCGTTCGTGGTAATGCTTCTCTGTCGGGAATGGTCGCAATTTTCTGACTTAGACTGTTGGAACAGTAATCTTTCTGTAGAAAATAAAGCAGTTAACGACAAACTATTGTCATAAAATGCGATTGGTTCTATTATAGCTAGCAAGATGGCCGGGCACGATATTGGGAAAAGAGACGGCTGCATACCAACGTGCATATTGCTTAGCTTGGGAGGGATAAATTACGACCCCCATACACACCTCCGGCGTATACTCCATACCCGAGTCCCTAGCATTAGGCCGTAGAGGTGTTTATTATTTTTATTTATTTTTTTTATATCTATCCGTTGAAAGCAGACAAAAATCTATTTACCATAGATTTTCATATATTTGTCTGTCTTGCTCGATTGGGCCACATTACAAATCGTGTGAGAATGATGTCAATCATTCTGAACATCTAAGTGTCTTCAGGTGCAACAAGTACTCTCGCGACCGGTACTGCAACACTAAATTGTGATTTAAAAAAAAAAAAAAAAATACATGTACACTATTCTAGGTTTGGCAATAAAGTTCCTCGACCGTTGCTCGATCTGTCATGTTCAATGAGTTTGAAAACAAACGGAAGTGGTATGTTCTAGTTCAACCTTCCTCCAACAGATAGTGGTACAGAGATTGTCAAGTATATGCTGACAGATTGCAAGTAACGACCAGTTTCTTTCGTGGCACGATACAACAGAGCATCGAACGAATTATCAAATGTTGCTTTAAAATGAGAATCTGCAACACAAACGTATGATATCTTAAAAAAACTGTTTATGGTGATGAACGACGAATTTTAAAACATAAAAAATAGATTAGTCAAAATCTAAAATTATTATTATTATGCGCCCCACTGCATACGCTTATTACAAATCCGTTGAACCACGTGAGTACTCTTGTAATATCCTTCAATTTAAAATGAATACTATGAAAAAGAATAAAACGTATCATTTTCATCAAGAGTAATAAAAAGTAATAAAACTAGTTTGTAATGATAAAAGAAAAATGTTGATTGATTTTCAATGCTTCCGTGGCTAGACCCAAAAAAGGAAATTTAGAAAGGCACTTCAACGCACTCCACGGTAAATACCAATCGGATTTGCCGCCCTAATAGTGACCTTAGAAAAAATAAATTAAGAGAACTTAAATCCAGATTATTCGCGCAACAAAATTTCTTCATGACACCTAATTTACCATCTAAAGCAGTAACTGTACATCATTTAAAGCGAGTCATCTTCTTTCAAAAAAATGACAAACCATTTTCTGATGGTCGATTCATCAAAGACGCATTTTTAGAAATAACAGATTCTTTTTGAAACTTTTAAGAAAAAAAAAAAAGAAATTAAAAGTGCTCTTCAAGATCTGCAATTATCTCGAAATACTGTGATGCGAAGCATCGAAAAAAAATGAATAAAAATGTGAGCGAACAATTGCGTTCTCATATTGCTAGTGGTGTGTCCTTTTCTTTACAAATGGATAAATCTACAGACGTCAGTGATACAGTTCGATTGCTCGTTTTTATTCGTATGGTTTTCGATGATTCAGCCACTAGAGAAGAACTGCTGGGCATGGTTTCGTTCAAAGAAAGAACTAGAGGTCTAGATATATTTAACGCATTCAAAAATTTTATTGAAAAAATTAAATTACCACTATTTAAGCTAGTATCAATAACAACAGATGGAGCCAAAGCAATGACGGGGCATCTTAACGGATTCATCGCATTGTGCCAAAAGGATGGAGAATTCCCAGATTTGAGTTACCACTGTATCATCCACCAACAAATTTTAGCGAGCAAAAGATTAAATTAAGTGTTATGGGCATAGCTTTCAAAATCGTGAATTCCATCAGAGGACAATCTCTTCAAAGGAGACTTTTCAAAATGTAACTCGATGAAAATGAACCATATCTGAGTCGGAGTAAGTTTCTATAGAGATTTCGAAATTTGCTGAATAAAATAAAAAAAATGGTGAGCAAAGCGGAGATGATTATCAGCAGCTACAAGATACGGAGTGGTTGTGTGGTCTGGCTTTTTTTGCCAGATTTTACCAGTAAATTAAGTGATCTGAATTTGGAATTACAAGGAAAAAATAAAACTGTGGGTGGCATGATTGGTAATATTTCTGCTTATATAAATTTTTGGCAATGGTTAAGGATCTCAAAGAAAAAAAAAAAAAAAAAAAATTTATCATTTTGCAAATATGCAAGTTCACTTGCAAAAATATCCTGTTTTTGAATTTAATAATGAGAAATATGTTTCTGAAATTGAGGAAGTTGTGGATGACTTTGAAACAAATTGAAGACATTGTTCAATATATTTCTTATCCATTTAATGCTGACTTAGATACGAAAAAATATTACTGTACTTGAAAATGAAATTATTACATTACGAAACGATATCTTCCTAAAAGCCAGGTCATCAGAAAAAGACTTGGAAATATGTTTGTCGAGAAAAGTACCCAAACGTAAAAAAAATGCAGTGAACTTTTAAATTCCTGTTTTGGTTCCACATATCCATGTGAATCGGCCTTTTCGTATTTGGAAAAAAAAAAAAAAAAACCAACGAAGAATCGCTCTCTACTCTTACGGACTTGAATACAGAAGATTATTTATGGTTGGCCTCATCACAGTATATTCCCGATTTTGAAAGCTTAGCAGATGACACGAAGACAAACTTCGCATAAATTAAAAAACGTATGAATTTAAAATAACAATTCACAATTCTATTTAAAGACAACATTTTTAGAATTTAAAAGACAATGTGTGTTAATTAACACACATTTTTCAATGTGTGTTGATTAACTTTTTTAACCGTGGTCAATGAAATTCTTCAGATTAACTTTTAAAATATATCGCGGCACATTTTGAAGAAAAAAAAGGAGATCGCATCACAAATTAAGTTGGCCACCCCTGGTATAAGCGATTCAAACACGGAGATCAGGGTGTTCGCGATGACCCACGAAGAGAGCGTCTGTCATCCTCTCGAAATGAGCACCGGGTTGCAAAATTTCGAGAAATTGTGGTAAGAGATTGTAATTTGATGAGTTGGATATTCGTCAAATTCTACACGAAGGTTTAGGGAAAAGGAAGGTCTGTGCAAAATTTGTACCGCACAGCCTCACAGATGAGAAGAAAGGAGTGTCATCATGTGCATGTGACGACTTAATCCAGAATTGTCCAAGATAATCCTAATTTTCTCGACTGCCACTGGAGTCGAGTGTTGGGTGTGTCAGTACGACCCAGACACGAATCGTCAGAGCATGCAGTGGACTTTAAAAGTGACCCAAGGCCGAAAAAAAAAAAAAAAAAAAAAAAAGTTTCGTTTTACAGAGGTCTAAATCAAGCCGATGCTGATTATGTTTTTCGACAGAGTGGGATTCACAGAGAATTTACACCCGAAGGGGAGAGAGTCAATGCTGCGTTCTACGTGTAGGTGTTTCAAAGACTAATGAAGCACATTTCCCGGGTGAGGCCACAATTTCGAGAAATTGGCAGCTGGTTCTTGTTGCACACAATGCTCTCTCTCATTTCGCACTTGAAAACATTTCTGACAAAACATGGCATTGTACAGATGAATCTTGCACCGTACTTTCCCAAGGTAAAAAATGCCTTTAAAGGATTTTTCGCTCAGGACATAAATAAAAACGTAACTGCCCAACTGGATACCATCTCTTTGGGCGCCTTCGCTGACTGTTTTCAGAAACTTTTATAACGAATTCAATCATGTTGTGATTACTTTGAATTAAAAAAAAAAAAAAAAAAAAAAAATATTCAGCTCCTTCGGTTCTTTTTATTGCACTAGTCCGGGAACTTCATTGTCATACCTCGTATGGATATATTATACGTGGCATGCAGCAGAGGTTATTCTCGTTTCTCCAGTTGGAATTAAAAAAGAAAATGTCACTTAGTTTTAAATAACATCACTCTGGTAAGGACCATGGGAAATTTGTAGCAGAGGCAACAGAACAAGTATGTACGAGTAGATGAAATCCATCTCGCCGACTTAAACACAAAATCTTTAAAAAAAAACAGCTGAATTAAAGCTTATAATGAAACTCATCCATCCGAATAAAAGACTGGGTCAAATGTGCTTCGGCACGATAATCGCATCGAGTCCCTGGCCTGCAGATTTCTCTTTTTGCATTACACGTACCTATCCATATCGCTAGCTATACATAGAAATAAATCACATTTCATTACCTTACCTGAGTAATCTATTCTTTCATTCTCCTTCTTAGCGTCGAGGTCATTTGTCTTGTTTGCACCTTGTACTGTTGCCTAGCAGTAACTCCCATTTCAGTTTTGGATTCCTTCCAAAGAACTGATAAATGCTTACGAATTTAATGGCATCATTCACTCAGTCTCTGTGTTCTGCTCAAGTTATCTGTACTGTCTACTCTTTCAGTGGATACATATTGGACTTCTTATACCAATTCTAGTCTTGGCAGAAGTTCTTACTAATGGTATGGGGAAAAGAAAATACTTTTCTGAAACGGAGTTTTCTGAATGAAATGATGAATGAATGAAACAAAATGATTACGTTTCTTGAAGAGGAAGTAATGTAAACTTCGTTACAGCTTACAGTTTTAAGGAAAATTTCACAATACTGAATATATTATCAGGTCATGGACAACTTTCCACCCTAATAGTGTTTTACATGTCTCGTTTGAACAGAACCTATTTTGCGAAAATTTGGGTACGTACAACGAATTATTTTCAAGTTCGCCCATGCATAAAATGTTTGTTGTTTGCATTAAAAAATAAACTACCCATGATGGGTTTGCCACGAAGTCGCTATTATGTGATCATTTTATCTAATCTGTCTATCTTATCAATAACGCTGAAACATCGTTCCCAAACAGTTTCTCCTCCCCCCAACTTAGGGAAAAAAAAAAAAAAAAAGTGCGTGAATCAAGAAATACCTGAAATCCGTTGCGGATGTTTCTTCTATATATACACTCCTCCTAAAATTGTGTGGAATCGAGTTTCATTTTGTTTAATTTTAAAAGTTATTAAAATAGGACCAACTTGTTTACCAATCTTTTTATTAAAAGATTTTCTATTGTATATAAAAATCAAAAAACTTAAACATTTAAGAAATATCTAAGAAAGGTGTAAGACTAGTGAATGTGGCAGAACATTGTAGAAGATTCATGGATGAAGTAGAACGTTTATTTTCTAGAATTATCTAGAATCATCTAGATAATTCTAGAAAGTGGAAGCATTGTTTTAATACTAGAGAAAATCGGAGATGTTTCTAAGTGTTTTGCAATAATATAAATTGAGGAGTAAGAGCTGTAACTTATAAAATAGAACATCCATCATTCAGAAAGAGTGTCTGGTGAAAGTCGTTTCGTGATAAATGGCAAGAAATAAGGAACTTAAAAAGAAGTGAAATTATAACTCTGTATGAAGAAAGTTATTCCATGAGAAGTACTGACAAAAAACTAGGTGTTTTATTTAAGGTAGTTCAACCTACCATTCGACGATTCAAGGAGACTGGTAGTTTGAAGAACAAACCACGATCAGGAGGACGGCGTAACAACGGAAGCACAACCCATAACACGGATTTATAAACGCAATCGACGAATTACTGCAGCTGAAATCAGAGTTGAGTTCAATATAGACAGAGAAACTGCCGTGTCTACATTCACTGTAAAACTTGGTATTAAAAACAAGCAGGACTACGTGGTCATGTTAGCATTCCGAAAATCCTTATTAAAAAGGAAAATAGAAAAAAAAAAAAAAAAAACGGTTTGATTGGGCTCAGAGCCATCAACATCGGACAATTGAAGAGTGGAAAAGAGTACTGTGGGCAGATGAATTCAAATTTGAAAATTTTGGTTCCAACCTTAGAGTTTGTGAGACGATCAACTGAAAAAGAAACGGTACCACATCGTTTATTGCCTACAGTCAAGCACAGTGGAAGTTCCATAATGACCTGGGGTTGTTTGTTTTTCTGGAGTACGTTATTCGCCACAATTGAAAAAAAAAAAAAAAAACTTTAAAAGGTTATAAAAACCTTCTTGAACATAACGTAATATCCTGGACTTCGGCTTTGTGAAAGACATTTTATATTACAACAAGATAATGACCCGAAGCACAGCTCTAAGCTGTGCAGGAGCTTTCTGGCAACTAAACAATAGGACAGGTATTGCAGATTATGGTGTAGCCACCCCAATCGCCTGACTTAAACCCAATAGAACTTTTATGTGATCATCTAGACCGAAAGTTCGTGAAATCTGCTCATCTTCACAATATTTATGGGAAACCTTGCAGATAGCTTGGCATAATGCTAGTCAAGACAATATTATAAAACTAAATCGTCAGAATGCCAGGTCCGTGTAAGGCAGTGATAAATATCGTGGAGGATATTTTAGTGAAAAGTCAGTAGACTTGTTAATACTAATCATTTCAATATTTTTTGCTGCAACTTTTCCAAAGCTTAATAAAAAAAAAAAAAAAATCATAAATTCGTAGCGCATTTTTTGTATTAACTTTACATTGTCATAGCTAATTAAAAAAAAAATAAACGAAAACTTATCATACGCCGTGATTCCAAACTTTTAGGCAGGAGTGTATATTTAAACGTTCCTGTATACAAAACTAATTTCTCAGAAACCGCATCACCCATTCTTGCTTTTTCCTACTAGCTTATCAGTTATATTTTAGCAGTGATCCAGTTTTACTATTTCAAGGTTAATGTAAACATTCTTCTCCAAATTCAATTTGAGTCCGTGTGCATCCATAATGTCAAAATGCATAATAACTGTTCTATTGAACAGAAACTTAAACTCATCAATATATATATAAAAGAAATTTATGCAGCACCATTAGCAAAGAAAGCAAACTAAGAAAAAACTTAACTTCACTTTTTTCATTTTTCAAAAAATATTACACCGAGGACCACTTTATTAGGCGCACCTAATATAGTGAATATATCTCCTCCCCCTCTTATCCCCAGAACAGCCTCAATTAGTCGTGGCATTGAACTTTAACAGCGTGTCACAGGGATGCTGGTCTACGCTGCCTAAATTATTTTCCACAGATGTTGCAAGTTGGATGGTTGTGGATCTCTACTCCAAAGAGCTCGTTCCACCTCATTCCAGAGGTGCTCCGCTGTATTCACATCTGGTGACTAGGGAGGCCACTGCAGTAGACTGAATTCACTCTCATATTCGAACTAGTTCTGTACAATTCTGGCCTTTAGACGGGCACATATCGTTATCAAAGCCCATTCTCAGATGGATATACACTGCAACCATGAAGGGGTGCGCCTGGTCGGAAACAATTTCCACATAATCTGTGGCATCCAAATATCGCGTCACTAGTATCAAGGGGCCATAATATACACCATGAAAACATTCCCTACGCTATTACACCGCCACCAGCAAGCCCACACTGTTGACACCTGGCAGAATCATGGACTCGGCACTGTTTTCGCCAATAACCTTCCATCGGTGCAAAACAGTAGGAACTACAATTCAGACCAGGCAATGTTTTCCCAAACCTCCACTGTTCGGTGCTGATGTTCTTTGAGTCCACTGCAACCACTGTTTTCACTGACAGCAGCGGAACCCAGTTCGGTCGTCGGATACCGCATCCGTAATAGTACGAGTCATGAGTTCCAAAACGCCTCTTTAGTTACAACTATTGTGATGGGTTGTTATTTCAGCGACTGTAGCCTTTGTCACCTTGCACAATTTTTTATCAGCCTTCGATGCCCTCATCAATGGGCTGTTTCCTAATATACCATTTCCGCTGGTTGGATATTTGATTATTGGATGAATCTCGATACACCCAAAACTAGTGGTATATGAAAAAATCCAGCAGGGATGGTTATGGTTTCCGAGATACACATGGCCACGACTGGCGCCGACTACCATGACACGTCCCAAGTCACTTAAATCTTTATTGTACAACGAGAAAAATGAACACTACTGTTGTACAAGCCCTTCACGGCTAGAAGGCCAGGGTTAAATAAAATAAAAAGTGAGAACATTGAGAAACTGTATAATATGAAAATGAGACGTTTACACAAAAGAAAAGGAAATTTATACAACACTAGATTTCCCGGATTGAAGTAGAAGTCTGAAGGATCGGTGGCGAATTTCTTGGGATCGCAGTCTGGTTCCAAAATAATGGAGAGAAGTTGCTTAGGTAAGAAACTGTCCGTTATGCGGAGTCTGTTGCTGTGACAGATAAGTGCAGGTTTTGACCGAAATCCAAGTGGCGGCACTCCTACCTCCTTTATATCGCATGGTGCTCGTTTTGGCACCATGAGATATAAAGGAACTGAATGAAGGAACGCTCGATTTCATGAAGGGCACGTTTCTAATAAAGTTGCCATTCAGTGTATATATGAAAATTTTTTCACCCACATTTACTAGGGTTTCCGTCCCATTTTGTGGATTATACGGCAAATTTCCCTGCTACTCCAGATAACTGACAGTCTACAGCGAATCTCGGGCCACAGACTGCGTGATATGGTCTGACGAGTTGCTTTCATTCTTTTTGCAAAGAATTGATGTGCATATGTGAAGCAACAGCCAAAATAACTGTACCTTACATCTGCACCAAAAGTGAAGGATTTTCGGCATTTCAAGTGGGTCGTTTTAGCTAGCATGACTTGAGTACCCTCATCCTAGCAAACGAGGATCTCCCAGGCGCGAACTAAGCAATCAACTGCACTAAATGCTATGGTACGAATGGGGGGAGGGTCAAAAAAAAAAAAAAAAAAAAAGATTTGTACTCATCCAGAATTAGTTATAATTCTGGATGAATGTTTAAACAAATACTACGTATTACACCTTTTCAACACAGTCGCCAGAAATCACCTCAGCAGCAGCAGCAAAGCGTTTTCCACGAAAAATGACTTCCGGGCAGGAAAGGGAAAGAAATCCGAGGGTGCAGAGTTGGGAAGGGGGGAATAAGCAGGATGCGGCTATATTTCAAACCCACATTCGTGGGCACACTTCACTGCAGCATGCGAGGAATGTACACACCTTTTGACAGCCTTCCCCGCATTTTTTTCTTTTATAGAAGCACGTAATTTTATGAAGAGGTTGGAATAATACTTCACTGTGACAGTACAGTCCATTTGAAGGTAATCTGCTAGTATAACACCATACTGATCCCAAAAAAAACTGACAGCATCACTTTACCAGCAAGTAGTGCAACTGCCTTTTGGGGGGGGGGGGTGAGGATTCTGCATGCTTCCATTGTTTTGACATTTGTTTAATTTCCGTTTCATAGTGATGGATCCAAGTTTCATCCATGGTGACTAGTCGTGGAAAAAAAAAAAACCTCTTGCTTTTCCTCGCACATCGACAATATTTCTTGTACGCATTGTGCCCTTTCCTCCTCCTGGTAAGAGGTCAGAAGTCTGGGAATCCATCTAACATTCACTACGTACATGCAACTGTTGAAGGATAATGTTCTCCCCACAGATCCTACACTAATTTGGAGCTCTGTAGCTAGTTCTTTGACGCTAATATGGCGATCTTCCACGATTAATGGTCTCAATTTTTTGAAGCAGTTGTTGGCTATTCTAGGATTTTTTCATCATGCACTGAGGTTCTTCCACATTTAAATTGTTTACACCAATGTGCAACAACTCTATAATAACCTGGGCAGTCTTCTTCATAAACATGGACATTTCTTCGTGGATTGTACTGGGTGTTTTCACATGCAGAGATATGAACCAAATCACTAATATTCATCCACTTTGACACTTCACAACGAAAAAAAAAAATTTATCAACATTTTCTCGGTGAATACAAATCTTTTTTTAAATCCTCCTCGTATTTTTGTCTCTCTGGGACCATCTTCCACGATGCCAATGCTTTTTATAATAAATTCTTAAAGTCGGGAAGACAGTTTGTAATCACCCAGTGTTATAAATATGGCTATCAATCACACAGTAGCTTTAATTTTCCCTCAATCGCAACCAGAATAAATGACTTGGACATGTCAGAAATGTTTTGGTGATTTTTTCCTCCAAGCAGCCGCAATCAATAAGAGGTCGATGAGCATAGAGCGTAAGATTTGAGGTTGGGTCGTAGTGGTGTTACCATTTGCTTTGTGACTTTGGTAATTAATAAACTGTTTAGTTGTGTGGAAAATGGTCGGCCTTTACTAGAGTGTCCCAATTTACTGGTGCGTTGGTAATTAACGAAGTGCTTCGCTTTGTGTGGAAACAATCGAGTGTTTGGTTGTCGCCAAGTAAGATCGTTATGAGTGTGACTGTAACGAGTCTGCATGCAAAAGAGTCTCCGAACTTCACAAGCCATTATTATTACTGGTTTTTAAGCGAATCTCTCAAGAAAAACAGAATAAATTCGTCATCAAAAACATGTGCAGATGTTTCTGACAGTCACTATCCAGGTGTTCTTAATTACATGTTATGTCCAGCTAGCTCTAGTGGTATAAGCATCAACATTGGAATTGATAGTATATCGGAGGGTAAATTCCAGTTAGGGAACACTGAAAATTTTAAACACTACCACATATTTTAATGCTGGTGAACCCATAACATAGCTGTTGTTGTTGGGTTTCGGGAGCATCAGCGAATAAGGCCATGTTGCTCTTGTATATAATACATCAGTAAACTGCGTGTGTTCTGTGGTCGATGAGCAGCATGAGATTAATTTACTGGACGAAAAGCCAGACTTTTTTGGAGAAAACACCATGCTACCCTCGCCGAGTCCACTTAATCAGCTTACGAAAAAGACTCAAAAATTCCTCGCGTTAGTGGCAGGATTCGACCCAGGCTTTTTACACTAGATGTAGGGAGGACTATGATTATATCAAAAGTGCTATTCATGATGGGTCCCGAATATGGGTGGCTTCGGATAACGGATTTGTAAGACCAAGACAATGAGTTCTGCGTAAGTGATATTAAAAAAAAAAAAAAAAGATGAGGGAACGCTGCAACGAGTGCAGCCCTTAGAGGCTGCTTTGTGAATAAAAGGTGATTCACTTCCAGGTAGTTTTATTCTTTCTATGGTAGGCCAGAAACTTTTCATATACCGAAAATCTACCTGTACGATTCCGAGCTAAAGACTGCCAATTTCGTACATTTATGGGATTTTTGTATTATAAAAATAAACAAATAAAAAAGTGTATTAAAGAAAATATACAATGGTGCTCAAAAAAATTGAAACTTGGACTATGAAGAAAAGGATGAAAGCAGAATACAGGGGGGACAGAAATAAAGAGCATAGTCGGAAAGACAAGACGCGACAAAATCAGGAATGATGCGATTAGGGAGAGAATTCAAAGAGAAAAGCGCCAGAGGAGTGGAAGGTCCTGTTTGAGATGGTTCGGACATGTCAAGAGGATGAAAGAAGAGTCTACCAAGAATGTTTGAATTGCAACTGAAGAACACAAGACCAAGTCCTGTCCGTGTACTTCTCTCCGTTGTTGATACTGGAGTGAAATCAACAACGGAGAGAAGTACATGGACAGGACATGGTGGAGAGGCTTCTCACGTTGACCCGTGCAATGATGAGTCTTAAAAAAAAATTGCATCATTGCCGAATTCGCCCAATCTCTGTGAAATCTGGCAATACATGGATGATGCAGTACCCTACTGCATCATCCATCTCTAGCAAGCTCTCTTGATGTTATATGCCATACATGATTGCATCACCCTAGAGGCAGTGTAAATACAGTGCATATGCTACCAGCCCGGTATTTTGCTCTATTGCAATGGCTAAGTTTCACAATTAACACAACGTAAGAAAGTGTTGCTGCTGCGTTAAATGCAGAAGGACATTCTACGCATGAAATATCTGACAGGATTCATTGTAATCAGTCAATAGCAGCACATTTATAAGGAACATTATTAGAAAATGAGGTACTGTAATGCAATTTTTTTAGCACTATTGTAAATATGGAAAATGATAGTTCAAACAGCAAAGCCTTCGTATTCAGTAAATAAAATTAGACTCAATTGTACAAAGAATTAAGATTGCGAAATTAATTTTTACTGAACACAACGGTTACTGTTGTAAAATGGTTTTAAAAGAGTACTCCAATACAAACTACAGAAAGGGCAGTTTGTATTGCAATGAGATAGTAAACAGCCAGTAAATATGGAGCACCCGATTGATCTACATGAAGTTATTTTGGAATCTAACAAGATATTTTTTCTGTACTTTCTCGGACAGTGTTTTAGCTCAGGAGAGTTAGGTCTAACTTATTAGAATGGCGAGTAATAAATCGGAATTAGCACTGATTTATTAGGATGTTGACCTATTTGATTAGTACAGGATTACTGATTGACATCTTTATAGGTTGGATTTTCGGAAGAGGAAATGGGGAAAGACAGGGAGAAAAAAGAAAGTGTAAAAAGGAACAAACAAGCTATATTTTTAGTATACACAAGACTGTCTGGGAATTTCATTCAACTATGATGCTCCATTGAAAATTGAGAATAAAAGTAGGCAAACACATTTTAACACCACAGATTGATGGACTACTGAACAGGCAAACTATCTGAATTTGCATTCACTTTGTTTGTTCAATTTAAGATGAACGATTTGCTGCTTTTCCACATCGTGTGAAGAAGAGGTCTGGACTCGAATCCTGTCAAATTTGGGGGAGTGGGATTTTCAAAAACATGGCCAAGTTAGTTGATCAGCCACCTTTTCATCCATAAAAGGTGAAACAATACACTGACGCCTTGGAGCCCTAGTTGTCTTGCTAGCATGGCAACTAAGCATGGTTCACGTTATTATTCCTATTAGGAACAAATTAGTAAAAATATCTTGCTTTTTTTCTTAGCAATAATGCTAAGAAGCAAAACCATTATACTATCAAGAGGACAGAAGATCGTTTGCCAAATTTATTAATTTGGATTTATTTGACAAAACCTTTATATAGAAAATAAATTGGGTTGCCACGTCAGCTAATATTGACAACACTCTACTATTAAAGATATTCATTTTTTGAACTCATTATATGTTATACATGGTCCGGCAGAATGATCTGGCGGTTTTGTAAATGTTATAACGTAGGTACTATTGCGTGTGGAGGGGTGAGGTAGCGATCATGGTTAGTGCTACGTATACCATTTCAGTTGGCAACATGGCGTGGTCGGGTGAACACAGAGCTTTCGCTATTGAAATGTATTTCAAAAGTACTGATTCTGTTGTTGTAACACAGCGTTTATTTCGAAGACATTTTAACTTAGATCGAAACGTGGGTGTTCCAGTAGGAATACGATATTGCTGTGAGTTTAAATAATTTCAGAAATTACAGGTTCGGCTTTGAAAAAGAAATCTGGACGAAAACGTAGTATAAGAACACCCGAAAACATTGACGCCATCAGATTAGCCATAAGGCGTTCTCCACGTCGTTCAGCCACAAAGCATGCTCAAGCGGTAGGGATTTCAGATCGAAATGTAAGGTGAATTTGACACGCGAATCTGAAGTTTCATCCGTACAAATTGATGGTTGTACAGGAGTTAAGGGCAAATGACTGTTTCCCACAGAGCAGCTTGAGGCCATTCTCGAAAAAGTCGAAGCCGACGCCATTGTTCTTTCCAGTGATGAAGCTCATTTTCACCTCTCATGATGTGTAATTAAGCAAAATTTTCGTTATTGGTCCGACACTAACCCGCGGGAACTTCACCATGTCCACTTCACAGTGAACATGTGACTGTTTGGTGTGCAATTTCAAACTACGGAATCATATGCCCGTACTTTTTTGAGGACAATCACGTGGTGACAATGACTTCGAATCGATATATGTAAATGTTGCGCGACTTTTTAAGACCGAAACTCAACGAATTTGGAGATCAGCCTATTTGATTCCAACAAGATGGCGCCACCGCCCATACGGCAAGAGCTTCTATGGAAGTTATCAGAGAATTCTTCCATCTTTGGATGGCTGAAGGCTACAGCCATCCAAAATCGACCTCAGGTAAGTTATCAAGAAATGGAAGTGTGACACACCACCGTCCAGCAAAGCACGTGTGACCCAGAAGAGACTCAGCAGGATATCGTGATTTTGTCAAGTAACCCCACAAGCTACCAACCAGAAACTCAAGGCGTCAGAGGTTGAAGTCTGTACGAAAACATTACGTACGGACTACACAGCTTCGGTTTTCATGGGAGAGTGGCGGTGCATAAGCCAAACATCATCAACCCTAATCAGCGGACCAGTTTCGTAGATGCAAGGAAGGCTGCAATTGGAAGTCTGCTCTATGGAGACGAACCGTATACCAGAAGGGCAATTGTGGTGTGGAGAATGTCTGCTGCAGGTATGTGTGTGTGTGTGTGTGTGTGTGTTGTACTAACATTGAAGTCTGAAGGAAGGTGGATGTTATGGTGTGGCACTGTTTATCATGGAATGGCCTAGGACCTTCGTTGTTGCTCGAAGAAAAAAAAAAAAAAAAAAAAAAAATTCTGTTTATACTCCGGCACGACAACCAACTCAGTAGAGTTTACAATAAATCGTAAATACAAATATTTATCGTATTTGGTAGGCACGGGCTTAAACCCCGGCCACTCAAGGAACGCGTCTATGCACTCTCGCTCCTGACCACTCGGCTACGTCAGGCCATACTATGACTGTCGCTGCCTACCTTAATATTTTGGATAATTCAATGCTCCCAATGAGGTGACAGTTCCTTGGTACAGACCCATGTGTGTTTCAAGAGGATAACAGATACCGTTCAAGCACACTACCTTTAGAAAAGTTAGAAAGTCAACTGCCATTCTTCACCATTTTGAGCGAAAATTGCCAATGATTTTTTGGCGCGAAATTTTACAGTGGATGAAACATGGTTGTTTCGTTTTGATCCAGAGACGAAATAACAGTCAGGAGTGGAGACTGCTCCTGCGTCCAAAGAAGTTCCGCACCCAAAAGTCTGCTGGAAAATCATGGTTTGTCTTTTGAGATATGGATGGGATTTTGTTTATTGACTGCCTGGAAAAAAAAGGAAGTGACAATACCTGCTGGGCATTATTCATTACTTTTGGACAAACTGAAGGAAGGGCAACAGGGGAAAGCCCATCCGAGTACTGTGTTTGTCGGACAATGCTCCGGCACACACACAGCACATCAAACACTTGCCAAATTAGTTGGACTAGACTTCCAGCTTCATCATCCTCCATATTCGCCAGACGTTGCACCCTCGAATTACCTCTTCCCAAACATCAAAAAGTATTTAAAGGGTGTCAAATTTGCATCAGCTGACGTCATACTGTAATTGGGTTATCTTGTTTCTCTCGTTTAGGCAGGGAATTTCAGTGTATTGAAAAGGAATTGAAATATCAATAAACTCAAAACTACTCTTTTCCTAGTGGAAATTTACCGCATCTGACGGCTTATAAGACTGACCCTAATTTTGAAACGGTAAATTAAAAAAAAAAAAAAAAAAATTTTTTTAATACAATAGAAATTTGAAATTCAATAAAAATAAAAGCAATAAATAGAAAGGTATAGGTTTGCTACTCTTATTATTTTAGCATTATCAACTTCAGATTCATTACTGACTTAATCATCATTATCCTCTTGGCTAGTATTGTCAGTCTCATACAATAAATTATCTTCAAGTGTCATCCATTGCATTACTTATACCACATTTTTTAAAGGACTTGAACACAATTTCAGTCTTAAGATCGTGCCATGACTTCAGCACCCATTAACTTCCAGGTTACACCCATAACGGCTGTAACCAGGAAGTTAAGCCACCCGGAATTACCGCCAATTCTGTGTTCATCATTTCGGCCAGTTGTTTGATGTTATCAGTCCTATGTGCTCTAAACTGATCCCATACTAGTAGAGCATTTTTACGCAGAAGTCCACCAGGATGCGTGGACAAAACTTTTACAAACCAATCCTTGATATATTCTTCATCTATCCCTTCGATTGTACAAGTACGTAAATTCCATTTGGCAGTTTCTTTCGGTAAAGTTTTTCTTTTAAAAATTAACATTAGCGGAAGTTTGGTCCCATCAGCACAACAAGTTAAAACTGCCGTGTAGTGTGTCTTTTCATGTCCAGTGGTTTTAATAGTTATAGAATTTTACTTTCTCAGATTTACGGTTTTATTGGATGGCACAAAAGTCAATGGAATTTCATACAGATTCCCGATTTGGCTAAGTTCGCAGTTTGGCTAAGTTTTGTTTTCTAGCATTAAGGACATTCTTATGCATAAACTTAATCTAGTTCTTTTCATGAAGCGATAACACCAAGATTCAGTTCCTTTAAAGTCTGCATCCTAATATCAGCTGCTCCTTTCTGTACTTCTACTATTATCATTTTACTACTCACTGCAATACCCACGTCCATGGGCGCGTGCAGAATGGGGAAAGGTTCTGCAAGTGGACCTTTTGATTTCGAAGTAATACACAATTTTTAATATTTTCATTAATTTATTGAAACATAAGATATTGCATGTATTCGAAAATTCGGTGAACAAAAAATTTATTCCCACATGCACCACCTTGCATAATATCCTGCCCACGTCTCTAAGTTCCATTATCCAACAAGTTTTCTTCCAAATTTGGCCATTTGGGTGGAATTTCCCGAAGGTTGCGCTTTGTTTTATCAGCTTCTTGTAACAAAACTTCCTGCTTCCTCAATTGACGAATCATCTTTTCAGTAGTCGGTGGTCCGAAATTTCGTTCTGCTGCTCCGTGTTCGTTGGCATATTGTACTACTTTTAGCTTAAATCCAATAGTATAATTTTGCCTTCTTGATGCGTCTGCCATTGATTATGGCTTAAATGTATAACTGGAATTCACTTGTTGCTCCAACAACAACCCTAATCACTGAAAAGTATACTAACGTACCCGTTAACTCTCGGTTTTGCGGGTGTGCTGACTTTCGACTTCTAAGGCGCAGTTCAATTTTTTTAAAGTATTTGTAAGGAAAAGAGTGTATCTTATAAGCCGACAAATACGGTAATTAATACATTACTTTTCTCAACATAACACTTCTCTATTGATCATTTTTGTAAGAATTAATATTAAAGGAACAAATCGGGACAGCAACTGAATACCGTGTCTCTATTTTCTAATCTACATAACTATTTCTGCCTCAAATCTTATGCACCAAAACGTGTTCTGCTTGAACATATTTATGGCAGATTTAAATCACAAACGTGTTCACTAAAAACTCAGGTAACCACGCATCCACTATTGTATCTGCAGTTTTATATTTTTATGCACCCGAAAACAAACGGTATCCTTCAGTTTATAGGACATTAAATTGTCGGGGACCATGCAAAAGTTTCATATATGAAAAGTTTCGAGCGCATTTACTTGTAGACTTGCAATTTCGGAAAATGCGAATTTATATTGAATAAATTCAATGGAAGTTTATATTTACTAAAGAACCGGTTTCTTTCAACCATAAAACCTACAGACACAGAACATTAATTCGTTTAAATTGTACACAACGTTTTCATAAAAGAGGTCGGAGAACATTTCATTCAAAATTATTACTTCTTTCATCCTATTTCCGATTGTGAGCTGCCTAGGAACGAAATAAGCCCATTGCAAAAGCACCAACACACGAAAGAGGTTTGCTAAATTCAGAATGTAAAAGGTGAAAGCAATTTGCATTTTAAAGCGCTTTCTGAAATATTAAATGGGAAAAAATAAGTAGACAATGCTGAACATATTTTTTTTTTTACAAATTGAACACCACATTCCACAAATTGGTTAGTTCGAAAGAATATATGCCACGTTTTAAAGAAGCTTTTAACACACGTTATTACTGGACTTGAGGAAGTCCATATTAATTTTAAATTCATTAAATTTTAAGAATCGCGGAGTGAAAGGAAAATGGGCCAAAGCAGTTCTACATCTACTTGGCCATTTAAAGGCGTTGTACATGCGGGGAGGGGGGGGGGGTACGTTTGTTTGTAGTGGTATCGTAAATGCCGACAGATCATAGCAGGGAGCAGCTACATGCCCCTACAAATTGTTTTTACCACCAAATTACGCACTGGGAGAGAAGGCCACCTTGATCCAAAGTGCAGTGCATAGTACCAATGTTTTTGGTGCAATACTCGTACTAATACTTACAGTATTAATCCTTTTTAAATCCTTGAGCTCTGTCAACAATTAGATATTAAGTATGCTGTGGACCAGAGAGTAGAGAAACGTTAAACAAGGCCACGGTACACACGGCAAAGATTAAGTAGAGATGGTTTAAAATTGTGCAAATCTGAATCCAGCTGAAACCGGTATGACTATTTGGAAGGCATCAGAAAGCGATAACAGCTGCCAAGGAACACCGGTATACAGAATAGCACGTTTTTATAAGAATGAGGAAAATATCAGGGATACTTGAACGCTCCTTCTGAAATGAAGGTCAAGTACTGCTGGCATCATCATTGCTAAAGGAGAAAAGACAATGAGCTATTAACTGCATTCAGGTAGGGTAAGAAATAACCCTCCGCGTTGTGCACGAACACTTGTTTCCTTTTAGCGTTCAACTGTCTTCTGACCCCAGAGAAAAACCATTAGAGAATACCGTTCTCACATCGGAGAGACCTCAAAACCTCTCAACATTTTGAACTCCAAATACTGTACAAAATAATGTTAACTAGTGGTCCCTCTCTTTTGGAAATACTTGTAGGAAAGGCATTCAAGTGGCCAATGGTCACATATGAATGCCTTTTCTACAGATACTTTTATGGACACTGTTCTCCCGAATTGGCGTCTCCTTTTTACACACACACCCATATGAATAAGAAAATATGTAGTATCAACTAGGTTTCTCCCATCTCATAACTCTTAACCCATCCAAGAATTAGAATATTGTGTTTCAAGGATAAATAAGTTTCAAAAACATCGTAAGTTAAGTTTCTTTTCTACAGCCTTCAAAAATCAATTACCCCCACAATATCGTCTTTACATTAATAAAATACATCCTTTTGTAACACTCGAACCATTCCAAGAGTCGGCTGACTGGGGAAAAAACCCTTTTGCAATGGGTTATGATAGCTCCCTTCGTAACTGGGTTACCTGACGTTTTGATTGTTCACCTGCGGGCGGGGGAGGAGATTCCTCTAGAAGAGCAATATTTGACTTTCCATATTCTTCTAAAAATATGCCGTTCATACTGAAAAAGAACAACGACCCCATTCCATACGAGACAGGCACCCTGCAATACATTTCAAAGAAAGAACCCTTCATCGCATGAGCTTTCCCATAAAACACACCAGGGTTCGCTATTCATATCTCAGACATTTCCATCACTAAATCGATGGGATATCAGTATTGAACTTTGACTAAGAGATAAAACTGTGTGGGGAGAGGAGGAAAGAATGCCGATTGCTGCAATAGGATACACTTACCAAGCCTGCACAGAGCACAAAAGCACTAGAGATATAAGTTACAGTACAAATTAAAATAAATAATTAAACTGATCAAAAAATATTTAAAAAATAAATAAAATAATGGGATGTGAGCGGGTGAAAACACACACTAGGTGCTAGTTAAAGCAAGTGCCCAGGTGTGATACTTGAACAGAGATAAAATTTTATGATATCCTATATGATATGTATAAAAATAATAGACGGATTTCTATTGGTCTGCTATTAATAAAATTTAGAAAGGATCTACAAATCGTTCTAAGAGAGGCAAATTTGAGTTCATGAAGATCCATCCACTGGGAGTCCAGTTATTACATGCGAACAGAAAAAAATAGAAATAAATTTCGGGATGTCTATTGGTACACTTTTAATGAATCTTGGAATGACTCGACAAAAGTCTCAAATATAAAATTATGAAAATCATCCAATTGAAGTAGAGTTGTTACGTGTCGATGGACAGGGTGAAAACAATAAGCTCATTATGCATATATCTCAATGCGCCTAAAAATCAATGACAAAACATTTGCAGAACCCTTGAGATAACTCTGGAAAACCCAAGGGTATAGTAGACCATACCCATAGTACCAAAATTATTGTAGGTGTCTATACGTAAATAGTCCATCTTATTTTGGAATATCAAATTTGAAGTGCATTTATTCCTAATTACCAAGACTCATGTGCTCTATTTAACACGGTTTCAAAATACATTTTTCCTCCAATTTTAAAATTGTTGTTAATCCTCATGGCATACCTTTTATGTCGAGTAAACACTCCCATCATGCAATCTGCATGAGAGCTAATTTAGTAAAGTAGCAATATAATTTACTTTGCTAATTCTGCTGCTTTAATCGATCGAGCCTTAGCTCAGGAGCAAGGATCCCCCCCCCCCCCTTTTAATAGGCTTAAAAATTCATGGTAGCTGCATTCTGCATATACTCTGAAAGACAACATTCAGGGCAAACATTTACTAACGATATACTGTGCATTCTCAGATGATTCTGACTAAAATTTATAAAACAGCCTTTTCAAAATTTTGAAACTAAAAACATTTCATATTTATTTACATACAAATCTCCCACTGGTATGCAGATCCTAATACAGAGAGGAGGGGAAAAAATAAAAGAAAAACAAGCATAATTTCTTATTAAAGAGATGCCAAGAGAGATGAATATACGCTTATTTACTATACATGAAAAGCGGAACAAAAGACCAGCTGCCAAATAGTTGAAGAACAGGTACAGAGAAATAGGAATGATGCTTGGCAGCAGGAAGAGGTACTATGAAAGGAATTGGCACAAGGAGTAGTGGGAAATATGCTATTTGGATGCCAGACCTAATAACACTGTAAACAAAAAGGGTGCGATGGTATTATTTTTCGGAAGGCAAAGGTCTGAAAGCCATGATGATGATTCATAGTCCTGTCGATGGTAGATGTGACGATTTCGGGATACAAAGGCGGTCTATAAGTAATGTCTATTTAGCCATAAAGACAACAAAGTTGAAATTTATAATTTATTAAACAAACACTGGAAAGCATGTATATATTATTCTATATATCAATCTTGTTTATCAATACAATTTTGCCATTGTTTATTTCCAACTCACATGGACCGTATTGTCAAGTCAACCTTTCTTAGTCCCTCACTACTCAAAAGTAGTTTTCCTGAAGATCTCTTTATACATCCAAATAGAGGGGGGAAAATCAAAGCGAGCCAAGTCCGCGCTATATGACGAACGAGGCAAAATTCTCCACCCTAGGTCTGCAATTTTCATTTGAATCATATGGGCAGTGTGCAGTTTGCCATTACCACGATGCAATGCGATTTTGTGTCCTGTTAGAGCCTTTCTTTTTTATTTCTCTCTCTCTTAAATAACCAACCAAAATTGGACCTTTTCTGGCCCAAAACACACTGTGGCCATATTTTTTCTGTGAGGTTCTGGCAATTCGAGATTTTTCTTCACTGGAGACGTGTCTATTAGATATAATAGCGTTTAGAATAGGATCATAATGGAAAATGCAGGTCTCATCATCTATTATCAGATCCTTAAAAAGAAAGTCTTGAAAATTATTGGACCAGTGCAACAGGCAGATCTGCTGTGTGAAGAATTTCATTTTTCTTGTAATGTATCTAAAAGTGGTTAATACTCATCTTGAGCAACCTATAACCACAAGATGCAATGCTTGCATCATTACATATGAAAAAAAGAACAATTACCGACCACTAGCTGAAACGAACATCGATTTGACTGTTCGTAATTCCAGAATTGTAATAGAGAACTTTTAGAATGTTTAATGTCTTGATATCTATACCAGCAATATATGAAAGCTTAACGATACTAACTCAATTAAAAAAAAAAAAAAAAAAAAAAAAAAGCCTTAGTCGTCGAAGAGCAAAGAACACTTATAGACCGACCTTTGTATAATTGCATTAGCGACCAAATCACACCTTGCTAATCAAGGATCAGTATTGAGACCACGGTTGTTTTTGATTTTCTTAAATGACATCGATGAGGGGATTGAGGATGTGATGTCTAAATTTGCAGATATAACGATCGGTAGAGTAATTAATGATCACGGCCAAGCAGAGCTACTTCAGAGTGACCTAGATAAGAAAGAAAAAACAAAACTAGACAGGCACAAACAAAAATATCTGCTGGAAGTAACCAACACACCAGTTAAAACCAAATAATGCACACAGTGATTCAATGGGATTGTCAGAGAAGTGGCAGATATGCTTTAATTCAGCAAAATGCGAGGTCTTACATCTGGGAACATTAACCCCAACATAACTTATACACTTGGTGGAGCTGAACTAAAAAGTCAGTAGTGGGAGAAAAGGACTTGGAAATTACGATACAGTCAGACATGAAGCTCTTCGAGCATTGTAGACATGTTGCAAGGAAGGCCCATGGTATCCTATTGATGATTTATCGAACATTTGCTAGTAGAGATAAGGACGTAATAACCCCATTATATAATGGCTACTGTTAGACCACACTTGGAGTACTATGTTCAAGTATGGAGACCGCACTTAAAAAAAAAAAAAAAAACAAAAACATCTAGCTGCTTGAAAGGGTCCAACGACGGATAACTCGCCTGGTAAGATCGACAAAAGGGCGTCCATTGGAAGAAAGACTTCGAATATGTGGGTTGCACAGCTTGGAAACTAGGCAACTTAAGAGGAAAATTGATTACGGTGTTTAAGGCTTTCAGCGGCAAAAGTAAAATGGATGACGACGAAATTTTCGTTGTTGTAATTCTAGAATTAGGGACCATAAATTTAAGTTATGGGAAAATGTTTAGATTGGATTGCAGGAAGTTTTATTTTAGCCAGCGAGTTATAAATTACTGGAATAAGTTACCCACGTGAGTGGTTGAGGTGAAGTTTGGGTAAATTCAAAGGTCAGTTGGATAGTTCCCTACCGGAGGAGGGAAATGCATAGATTGTGTATTTCCTTTTCTTTTGTCTTTTTCTGGCTGGTACAGTATAAGCCTTAGGCTTCATTGCACCATATGCCATTACTAATATTAATACACGTGAGGCAAATGCTTATATAAGATTAACCCCCCCTTTTTTTGTCGTCCTTAAACACAGATGAATACTTAAATCAGTTCAAAAAGCTCAGAATTTTGAGATGTAAAATTTAAAGCATTAAGGTCAAACAGAAAGTCAACGCCTAAGTCCTTAAGATGATTTGCAGCCTTTATAAAAGAAAAAACAATTAAATAGACATTAGAAAATGGCGTAATTGTACAATTTCAACAAAAGAAATGCTATTCAGCTCTATATGGAAGCCGCTAAAAGACTGCAAATACAGTATTTTTTTTTTTTTTTTATTAATCCCACTTTTCTCTCTACTCTAGTGTAATTATTCGCTTAAGATTGATAAACTGAGGAGTCAAACTAAAGTAGCATACTTTTCGAAAAATTAGCAAAATCGCTTACAAAGGATTTCTTAAAGGAAATCCTTTGTAAGTAAACAAGGAAATAGCACAACAAGGAAATTAAAACTTTATGCTTGGATTTCAGAGAGAGAGAGAGAGAGAGAGAGACTTGATTATCATAAGTGTCTTATCTCAGAAGGTCCAAAATTCACTACAAAGTCCTTGACCAAACGTACTAGTGCCTCATTGAGTAGTAGTAATAACGGATGCTGATGGAGAAAGATTTAAAAACCTATTTGGTAATAAACACTTCCGCTTCATTTATATGACTTTGGGAAAAGAATTCACGCTGGGATAAAAGTACTTTATATCTTAATGCAAGAAGAGAAACGAGAGGGGGAAAAAAAACAATTTGTATATTTAAAAAGGATACCGCTTATTAGTCACAATGAAACAAAGAAGCTGATATTTCCGGCTCTTCAAATGGTGTAACTTTTAATGAGCAAAGTTTCAGTATATACCACTGACAGATTCCCAAACTTTCAGATTGGCGAAACTCCAACAAAATTTTAGGACCCAGCACAGAACGATCAATTCTCTGAAATCAGCAAAATAACGGTACAGCTTGTCGAATTACTTGATATTTCAAAAATCGCACAATATAATTTTAAATTTCTTTAACTTTCACCAGTCCACAAAAAAAAAAAAAAAAAAAAAACACCACCACAACAACAACTTGTCATAGACTAACTCTAATTTTCGATACGACTGGTAACTAAATTTAGAAAACCCCACAACCATAGGGTCACTACACGCACAAACCTTTAATCTTAACACCTTCGGCAAGTTAAGGACACACCCACAGAAGCAATTAAAGGTTGACGTTTTAGAATGGGAAGATTAAACCCCAGAGATCTTAATTAGGAGGAGTCGGCTGTCAAATGTATTAACCAAGGTTGGGGAAACACTTTCTGTTGACCGCACTTTGTTAGATTTTGTTCTTTACGAACGGGTAATGCAATCTGACCACAACTGAAGCGTGAAAACTTCAGCGCCAGCTGATTGTCATTCAAGTCAACTCTTTCCACGAAAACGTCAACGAAATGTGCACTCATTGATCAGTTGCGGAGGATACGGAAAGGTCAGGGAATGACCACCGTATATCCCCGGAGCAATATGGCCTTAGTTGCTAATGCTCCTAAAAACCAAATAACAACAATAGTTGCTGCTAAAAAGTTTCTGCGTGTAGAGCATCCTGCCAGTAATGGCCAAATTTACCAGTTTGGTTTGAATGTCTCTTGACCACTTAAAGCCACAAGGAATAAGGTCGGGTAAGTGAGCTAGTAAAGCGTGAGAAATGACATGGTTATTAGTGAACACGTCATGAAGCAATCGTGGCACTGGAGATAATGTCCAGTGTTCTGCGTGCTGGCTACTTCGTCATCAAGAGTTGATGTGCGAACAGCTAATAGTGTTCAAGGGACTAAGTAATTGATCCTCGTACTTCTTAAAAAAAAAATAAAATAAATCCCAACGATAAACTTTACTGCGATCCTATGCTATGACTAGTGGGTTGCAACTGTTAGGCAGGAGGGTCAGTCACCAAGGTCTTTCTGAATAACAGCATGAGTTTTAAACAAATAGAAATGTTCTTCTCCACTGGAAAAGTGTTTATTTAAATATTGGGTTTTAGGAGCATCAGCGACCAAGTCCATATTGCTTCAGGTATTGTCTGGAAATTGCATGTATTCTGTAGTCCATTTGCTGTTTGCTGGATGAAATCCACGAGTTTCCGGGAGAACAAACCATGCTATCCTCGACTAACTTAGCCACGTCGCGAAAAGACTCAAATTCCTCCCGTCATCGAAGGGACTCGAACTCTGGTCTTTTCCACCCGGTGTGGGGAGGACGGCGATCCTACCAACTGTGCTACCCACGAGGGTTGTTTCTATTTAAGATGTTGTTTAATACTAAGGCAACTCTGGTATTTTTTTTTTAAATGATCATTTTTTAAATACCAGTCTAGCTAGTTATAAATTCAGGCAGAATTTTTTTTTCATGAGTTAAGTATATTGGTGTTTATTGCTTCCAGTTCGGCCGAGTTGCGTTTTTTGTTTTGATTTTTTTTTTTTTAATACAGTAAACCTCTTCCTTGGCCCACACCCAGACGAAAAAAAAAAAAAAAAAAAAAAAAAGAAAACCACAGTGTCAGATATCAGCTGCGTGCAGGTCATCCATGGACACCATGTTTGCCAATCCGTCATCCTCGAAAATTACACACACTGGCCAAAAAAAATAAAAATAATACGAACCTTTGTATTAAAGACAGTCATAGACAGAAGAAATGCAAATAAAAATTGTGATGTGGAGTGATCACGGCTTGCGTTGGTCCGTGTAAAGAATACAAAGAATGTTCGACTGCATAAGCTGAAGATAGAATGGGGAAAACAGGGGTGATCTATCAGGCTTTGAAAAAGGTTTTTATTGTGGGTGAAGAGTTTAGCAGGAGCTACGATTCAAGAAACGAAAGACAACTGGTTTCTCAAAAGCATCGAAAGGTTTTTAATGACTATAAAGATGCAGTTCTTCCACATCTCAAAGGCGTAAATATGGTAGAAAAACAATATTTCAAGAACGAAGCCATCCTACTATGAGGAAGACTATACAGAAAAATAGAACATCCAGCCTATTTGAGTTCAGAACTACTTCAATCCGTACCATGCGCAGGGAATTGAAAAATTGGGTACTGAGAGTTGCCTGCCTATTCGGAAGCCACTTGTTTCAGAGAAAAACAGAAACATCTGCTTGCAGTAATGCCGAGAAGATAATGATTGGATAATGGAACAATGGAGGAAAGTGATGTGGTCACACGAATCATAGTACACCGTTTTGTACTGATGGTAGTCCGAGAGTGTGGAGAGGATCTCACGAAGCGATAGACCCTCTTTGCCTTGTTAAGAGAACCCAAGAATCTGGAGGTGGTACCATGGTATGGGAATGTTTTGTTGGCATGGATAAAACTCTTCCTGTCAACTAGGTTACAATTAGACCAAGTACTAACTTATGTGCCCACGTCCACAATTGAATGTGTTCTCTGGTCGATTTGTCTATTTTGCTGGACGAAAAACCAGAGTTTCCAGAAGGAAAAAGACTTGCTTTCATCATCTTGCTTAGCCTGAAACAGACTAACTCAGTCTCCGAGTAAAGAAAACCCCTGAAAGTTCCTCGCGTCATTGATGAAATTCGACCCCTGGCCTTTTCCACCCAGTGTTGGGGAGTATGGCGATTGTAACCACTGTGCTACCGCGGAGACAGGCCAACTTTCCTGTGGATAACCTGAGCCTTTTCAACACACTTGTCTGGATTTCCTGTTGCCCAATAAAGGCAGTTGTATCGATTAACAAAACTGCCAATGTGAAACACAGCCTCGTCACTACAAAAATGTTATCAAACAGCTTTGCTACTTTTCGTTCCACCCTCAACATAATTTCTGCAAATTCAATCCTCCTGTTGTAGTCATTAGGAAGCATCTGCTGAAGATAATAAGTCTTCCATGGTTTGAAAGATGCTTCTCTCCTGAGGATAGTTGCAATTGCATTAACGGAAGAGTCCATTTTCACGAGATACTTCGCGCACTGCTCTGGGCTCCGCGAGGTTGGCGGCCTCCCTGTTCTCTTCTTATCGGTAATCCAGCCTGCTGTCATTAAATTCTGATAGTTTTTTTTTTTTTTTTTTTGCATCCAGTGTTCATTGATTCTACGTTTAGCCCTCTACCACCTTCGATAGGGTGGTCACTTTGTCAGACACCCGGTATAATTTTAATTGTATGCATTTCCGTTTTATACCCCAACAAAATTTCTGCTTTCGGAGGTCGGGATTAATGGCGCAATACAATCTCCATCAATTCTAGAGAATATAGATGGTTCTGGAGGCTAAACACCAGTTATTAAGCCAAGAGAATCTCGTCACAAGACTGCTTTCGAGGTTCATTTTATTACAGACTGTTGCAGCAACCGGGAATTCCACCATTTTTATATCACTGCTCTTCTGATGCCAGTTACTAAGTTCATAACATAATTAATAACAACCACAATATATTAAGTGCAATCAGCCACCATAAGGAGCAATTTCCCGTTTAACCATTAACGGCGCTATCCAAAGTAATGAAAGTTCGGTAGAGGGCGCGACTATACCTCTGCTCTAATGTTATAGGTAGGGCATGCCGGTACCGAGCTCAACACCAATAACAATTATTATTATTTGTTTCTAACAGGCACAGAAAAGAGGTCAAGGTGCAACAGTTTTTCTTGATCTCCATTAACAAAAATATAACAGCTCAGAACTTACAAATGACAATCATATAAAGGGTAATAACTAAATAAGGACACACAATAGGATAAACAGACTGGCAGCAACAAGAACATGGAAGCTGTCTTTCTATCACTGTCTATTCAAATAAAGATGGAACGTTCCAATTTTAACGGCGCTCTACTGGACAGATAAGGATGTTACGAAACATCCCATAAAGGCTACTCTTGCAGCATAAGAAGTCGTAAAACAGTATCATCACTTTCAGGATATCTGAAGTACTGGGGAAATTAAGAAGTGGATACGCGTGCAAAGTCTGACAAAGTCCCAACATTAAATCGGTATAAAATTTTATTGCAAATTTACCAATTGTGTTTAGTGATTGTTTTCAAAGTATCCTCCCTTGTGAGTGTAAATATACGTGCAAACGTTGAGTCCATGTTTCAAAGCACCCCAGAAAACAGTTTTCTCAAAACTCACCGGAACGCTGTTATCGATATACAATGAATGTTTTGTTACCATGCTGATACCGTTTTTGCAAGGGCAGGGATGTATTCATTTATACAAGGGACATAACCATCTGATACTACATTCTCGAAAAAAAATTAACAGAATACGTTTTTCATGAATATTTTATCGTGAACAGGGCCGAAGGCGAATATTTGATATTATAGGCATCCAGGCATGCAAATTCCAAATATCCTATAGAAATCGATCTAGCACCTTACATAAACGCACGTTATGTAAATTATTCATGCCTATAAAAACGCGGATTGCGACCACATCACTTCATTCCCGTTTTTTTGGCTTGCTCACTAGGATAGCCACATCTCCAGTGCTCAGGATAGCAAGTCATCGTCGTTCACATGATTCTTGATATGACGGGCCTCTGGATTACTTGAAGCCGGGCAGTCGTCACGCAGTATTGTCTCGGCACTGGAAAGCAGTTTCAGGAACCATTATAAGAGCTGGCCAAGGTCGCCAGAGGGCTATGTCAACCAGAACAGACCACTATCTAGCTCTAACAGCAAGAGGAACGTCCTGCTATCAACTGCCTTTTGAAGTTGCTGCTGCCACAGGTGAAAACATTTCCAACTGGACTGCGTTAAGAAGGCTCAATTCAAGTGGTCTGTACGCAAGGAAGCCAGTGGTTTGTATTCCATTAAGCTCAAACCATCGCAGAACTCGTCGAAACTGGTGCCATGAATATGTGACTTGGAGTCCTGACAAATTGGATACGGTTCTGTTCTCTGATGAGTTCCGTTTTATCCTACAAATAGATTCTGGATGCTATTTCATCTGGAGACAACGAGAAAGGCTGCACCATCCCTTCAACATCAACAACAATAACTGTGCAGAGGTACCGAGAATAGATCCTCGACCATTTGTGCAACTTTTTAGGGGCTCGATTTTCTTTTCATGCACAACAACGCACCACTGCACATAGAGCTCTAAGTGGTAAAAGAATATCTTAAACTAACGATATCCAGCGACTGCCGTGGTCAACGCGATCACTAGACTTGAATCCGATCGAACATGTGTGGGACGCCCTTGGGATACGCACTGCACGCTGACAGTCAACTCCTCCATCACTTGGTCTGTGTGATGGAAGAATAAGATGTGTGTCACAGAATGTTATAGATCCCCTTATATCGTGGACGATTCACCATCAGGCTTGTTTAGCCGTTGAAGGGGACCATACGCAGTACTGTGACCATATTTTCGAGCATCTTGTATCGACTACTGTAATGTGAACATTTTGGTAATGGTAATTTTGGTGTATAATATCTTTATTGCAATCAGCGAAAATAAGTAAATTTTACATATATGCCTGATGCAATGCCCATAACAGTAAAAATGCTAGGAGTATTCTTATACAACCCCTATAAACGTTCCTTATACCTGTCTGAAGTTTCTCGCTGTCTCCTCATTTCATCGTTACTCTATGGTACAGCACCATACCAAATTTTGTCCCGCTTCATCAAGCTGCACGAGTTATACCACGTTTTCTACATGTTCTATTAATTTTGTCGAGCAGTATAACAACTACCCAACCATCGTTGGCTAATAGTGTTTTGTGAGCAGATGAATCATAAGCTTCTGGAATGGAGTTCCGTGCGAGATGTGGCAATAACGTTCGCCGACTGGAGCAACATAAAAAGAACAAAGTGAAGGAGCTCAAAAATGGTTTTATTTTCATTCAAAATAATCACCACATAGCTGATACACTTATTACAGTTCTAAAAGTTTCTGAAAAAAGTCGGGCTTCCAAAGAGATGTTCAGTTGGGTTGTTACGTTTTTATGACCTCAACAGGAGTGAGCAAGCTCAGTGCTGATGGGATTCTTCCCTCTTGCTCAGACTACGCACATGAGGGGGGGGGCATAACTTCAAATTGAGGAAGGATGGTTGAAGAATAATGTGCAAAATTTTGCCTTTAGTCAGAGGATGGCTCGTTGTAACTAACTTACGTGAATTTTTTTTTTTTTTTTTTGCTGATGCTGTATAATTTGCTTTCTTGAATCATTTGCCACACTAACAGCCTGAACCTCTTTCCTTTGAGAGCAGTTGGGAAAGACGTCCACTTCCTCTTTCCGTGCTAGATCGGAGGAGTAGAGTGGATGGTTTATCGGAATAATGTCATGTTTAGTCAGACATGTCCCTTCACAACAAGTCCGGAATGGGCGGAAGAGGCACTTGCCGACCGGGCTAGCCAGGTGGGTAAAGTGCCTACCTGGCAACCCAAAGGTCGCGGGTTCGAATCCCGCCTCGGGCTTGGATCAAAGTACTGCAAAAACCTTGGGAGGTGCACTATGGCCACAGAAGCCGATGCGCCAACAACTACCAAAAAAAAAAAAAAAAAGGAAGAGGCACTGTCGTGCAATAAGAACCAGCTACCTTTCTATTGAGATTGTAGCCTCACCCAGGAAATATACATCAAAAACTAGGTGTTTCATTTAAATGGGTGCAAACTATCATTTTAAGCTTCAAGGAGACTGACGGTTTAAACGACAAATCACGATCAGGACGACCTCGCGTAACAACTGAAGCACAAGTTAAGACCACAAAATACTGATTTCTAGACGCAATCAACGACTTGCTGCATCTGAAATTCGAGCTGAGTTCAACAGAAACAAAAAGAAATTCCTGTGTATACATCTACTGTAACAAGCACGATTTCATAGCCGTGTAGCGTCCGAAATTCCTTATTCAAATAGAATGATTGAAAGACATTGAACAATTGTAGACTGGAAAAACGAACTGTGGATGGATGAATCCAAATTGGAAATTTTTGGATCCAATCGTTCAGTTTATACGAGATGATCAACTGAAGAAGAAGAGAGGAAAAAAAAAGTGCCAGATTTATTACCTACAATCAAGCACGGTGATGGTTCCGTCATGATCTGGAGTTGCTTCGGCTTTCTGGAGTGGGTAATATCGTCAAAACTGGAGGAATTTCAAGAAAAGAAGGTTATAAATGCATTCTTGAATATAATGCAATATCCTCTACATTTCGACTTCGTGGAAGAAAATTTTATATTTTGACAAAACAAAGAGCCGAAGCACAGCTTTAGGGCTATACTAGACGAGCACTTGAAACGCGAGCGTAAGCTGGTGTCGTGAACGCCTCCAAAACAGCGAACTACACGTAGCGTTCCTAACGTCAGATCGTTTCAAACTACACGGGGCGTTTAACGTTTCACTGGATGTCCCCAGCGACTCACTTTTTCTATTCCCAGTTTGAAGATGGATGTATTGCGTATTTATGTAGTGTTGATTGCGAGTTAAAAGAGAAAACGACGATGGTGGATTCATCCAGCAAATTAAGTTTTACACACAACGAAATCTCCAGAGAATTTTTTTTATTTGACAGTATGTCGATACAGGGTTTTGATGAACTTTAGGCCTGACGTAGCCCAGTGGTCAGGAGCGAGGGTGCATAGCACGCGTTCCTTGAGTGGACCGGGGTTCAAACCCGTGACTACTAAATACGATAAATATTTGTATTGACGATTTATTGTAAACTCTACTGACTTGGTTGTCATGCCAGAGTATAAACAGAAAATTTATTTATTTTTTTCTAATGTCAATTAGTGAAAAAAAAAAAGGGGCAAATTTTGATACAGTGATGCGGAAATCAATACCCCCGTTTACATCAAGACTTTGTGCTGTACCGACAGGCCAACTCACACTAATTATTTCTGAAATGTTGTTTTCTTTGTTTGTAAAATTATTTTATTTCTACCCGCTATTCTTATCAAGAGACTAAGGAATTTGTAAGACTGTCTTATAGAATTACTTTTAGTAACGAAGGGCAACTTCTTGTTTGATTTTACCGCACAGGACTTCTCAGAAAAAAACACATACGTTCCTGTCTTTCAACAACAATTGGACATTTCCAGATGGAATATTGAACTACTTTCCATCCTTTGGAATCAGAAAACATTGTCTATTTTCTATTGCACGAAAAGTACTCAGTACTTTTCGTGCAATAGAGGATTGTTTGATTTTACGAATGTTAAGAGAGCACACCAGTTTTCGAAGTTTGTAACGCAGCTATCAATAGAAATATTTTTTGAAATTTCGTTAGTAGATCAAATATACATCCAGAAAAGGTGCTGTACCATATTGATCCCTAAAATCAATTACAATAAAGCATTTTTTTTTTTTTTCTTTTTATCAAATGCGCATTGTAGTGTTATCAGTTTTACATCAGTTGTTCCCGGGTCCAGTGTGGCTTCCAATGGATGAATTTCCTCCATAATTTTTTTTTTTTTTTTTTTTTAAATGTAAACCCCAAACACGAGAGGTATTAGAACTGTGCTTGGGTTGGAGGTTCAGAAGACGAAAGAAGATATTTGTTGACATTGGATTTGAACTTCTGTAAACTGTAAATTTCAGGAAATACGTATGAAGGAAGGTTGTTCCAGAAAACGACAGGTGAATGAATGAATGAATAAAAGAGGAAGATGAAAAGTTGGACAGTAAATAGATATTGGTGGTGGCGGCACGTGTTCGGACTGTTTTGAAAGAGAGCGGGAATTATAGAAGCCAATTCAGAAGAAGTGTCCATGAAAGTATCTGTAGAAGAGGCATGCAGCAGAAACAGTACGTCTATGAGAAAGCGAATGGAGAGACTCTGTTAGAGATGAATCATTAATTAACATAACTGCCCTCTTCTGAATGGAATCAAGAAGCCTGAGAGAGGTTTTGGGGGCACCACCCCAGATGTGGGAACAATATTCCATGGCAGGGCGGATTTGCGATTTATACAGAGTGAGCATCTGTTTGAAAGAAAAGTAACGTCGAGAGCGAAAGAGAAAACCAAGTTTTTTTAGATGCGGAGAAAGCAATATTGGCTTGTGCCAAGAGAGAGATTAGAAGTCAAGGTAATCTCCAAAAGAGATATATCATTTTGCCTACAAATCAGAGAGTCACTAAAGATAAGCATAGGAGCAAAAGAATCCTTTTTTGCGAGATATAAGACAAGACAGTTTTAGAAGGGTTGAAATCAACTAAGTTGTCTTTGCCCCACTGCAGAATTACCTAAAGATCGGCATTTAAGGAATTGGTAGCAGATTTTCGAGAAATTGATGCTGATTGAGCAGGACAAGGTTTCTCAAAATGAAAGTGGAATGCAATGTGCTATCATCGGCAAAACTATGGATTGGATTTCCAGTCAATGGAAGAAGGTCATTAATATACAAGAGTAAAAGAGTGGGGAAAAGAACTGAACCTTGGGGGACACCGGCATTAGTGGAGAAGTTAGAAGACAGAGAGCCATCTACCATCACCCTCAGTGAGCGATCAGAGAGAAAACTGGATAACCAATTACTAAAAACAGTTGGCAAACCATAAGATGGAAGCTTGTTTAGAAGACCTTTATGCCAAACACGATCAAAAGCCTTTGAGATGTCAAGAGCAACTACTTGTGTTTCACCGAACCTTTCCATTGAATTAGTCCATAAATGGGTAACATAAGCCAGAATATCACAAGTGGATCGACACTGACGGAATCCATACTGGCGATCGTTGATCAGACGGAACGTTTCTAGGTAGTTTAAGAGTTGGCGGTTAATTGATTTCTCCATTACTTTAGAAAGAGTAGAAGTAATTGCAATGGGATGATAATTGGATGGGAGGGATTTGTCACCCTTTTTAGGAACTGGCTGGATATGAGCAAATTTCCAAGCAGAAGGAAAAACACCTTTGGAATTAGAAAGTGAAAAAAGGCAGCAAAGAATAGGAGTAGGTTCAGGAGCACAGGTTTTGAGAACAAGTGGAGAAATACCATCGGGACCTGGAACTTTCTTAGCATCAAGGTTCTTCACAATCCTTTGACATCCTTTTGACGGAAGACCACAGGAGGCATTGAATGGAGCATGTTGGGAATGGTGGGAGGTGTTTTACCAAGATCATTAATACACGAGTTGGAAGAAAAATGGGATGCTAGCAGGTCAGCTTTATCCTTGGCTGAAGTGACAACAGAACCATCAGGTTTGAACATAGGTGGGAGCAGAGATGGGCAAAATTGCGGCCAATAGCTTTGGCAAGAGACCATAATGCTCGGCTACCATTAGGGCAAGATGCAAGTTTTCTACTCTTAGCCTGTTCAAACCCTAGTTTGGACTGATTAATGACTGCTTTACAATTGTTGCGAGCTTTGGTGTAGGCAGAAAATGAAACTGAAGAATTAGAAACAAGCCAATTACGATATGCAACATTCTTCTCTTGAACAGCCTTAGCACATTTATTGGAAAACCAAGGTTTAGATAAAGTACGAGATTTTAAAGTGGAGTGTGGGATAAAGGATTCCATTCCTGCAAGAATAATTTCACTGACACGATCTGAGCAAACGTTGACATGAGAAGTTTTGAAAGAGTAATCCGACCAAGGAAAAGAAGAAAGTCTCGCAGTTCATCCCATTTTGCATTCTGGTAATGCCAAACAACACGAGGTTGGGAATAGCCATGAGATAAAAGTTCCATTGGAGAAGAGACAATCACTAAGTTGTGATCTGAAGTGCCTAAAGGACCTCTCATTGCGACCGTGTACTTAGAAGGGTTGTTTGTGAGGAAAAGATCAAGCGTATTGGCTGTATGATTAGGACTGCCCGGTATTCTTGTAGGTAAATGAACAATCTGTGCAAGATCATTAGTAATCGCAAAAGCCTCAGCATCTCGACCTGCTGGGTCGGTGTGACTAGAAAACGGAAGCCAGCTGGAGTTGTGAACATTAAAATCACCAAGGAAAATTATCTCACTGTTAGGAAAGTTGGACTGGAGAAAGTCAAGTTGCAAAGAGAGGAAGTCAAAGAGCTCCAAGTGATTAGTGAAATTGGGAGAACGGTAGAGACAACAGATGAATTTGACACAATGAGGTAGAGAGATTTTAAGCCAGAGAAGATCAAAGAGAGGAGATTCCAAACTGCCAAGTCTCTGACAGGGAATATCAGAACGGACATATGCACAAGTACCACCTTTGAGGCGAAAGGAATCATACAGCAATTAATTTGGGCATCTGAGATGAGCAGTAGTTGAATCAACCGATAACTGAGATTCGGTCAGAAAAAGTACATGGGGTCTGGCAGACTGCAAGTGAAAATGGACATCGTTCAGATTAGAATTGAGACCACGTATATTTGTAAAATGAATTAGGAGGTGCTTGGGAGGTTTAGATCTTTTCATAGATAAGCTTGCTCTATTAGTGTGACAATTCATGGTGCATTCAATAGTAATGAAAAAGTGGGTGGGACATGCTGTATGAAGCAATGAAATTTTTGGATATGGCGTACACATGGTAAGAATATACTCAGATCCTTGACATAACGTGGCTTCGACAATGCTCCCCGCATACACACTACTCGGACTACCTCCAGTTAATATCTGGCAGAGTAGAGGTAGCAAGTTATACACTAGCTGATCCGGAAGCCTCCTAGAGTTACCAATAGGTTCGGTCTCGTGTACTAACTAGCGGCCGGCCGGCGAACACCGTTTTAGAGCTATACCCTCGAAATGTAAGGAATATTGGATCTCGCCACGACGTTCATCATAACCACAAAAGTCATCAATCATACTGCAGGATGAAAGAGATAGGGAAGGTTTGACCAGAACTTAGGTCTAGAGACTAAACAGGGGTTCCACCACTTCAAGCCTCCAATAAGCAAAGTGGTGGTATTGCACCGGTTGATGAGTCATCTACCACCTAGTACTGCCTGGTATCATAGAGGGGCGGCGTTCCTCCATGTGGTGTGGGCGCCACAGCTCGACCCCTGCTTACGTTGGTTCACACCCGGGTGGTCACCTACCATGTACTTGTGCATGGAGGTTATACCCAGGATTACTAACAGTGCCACCATCGTGAAGGTGCGAGCAGAGGATTTGGCTGTCACAGACCATCCGGACTTCGCCGAAATTGGGTCCACTTGACTTGAGTGTCACCCGAATATCAGTTCCATCAGCGTTTTAGACTCCCAGGTAGCAAGTACAGCTTGTCTGGCCTATCTGAGAGAATGTCTGTGACAACCTCAAGGACATTGTGTTATTAGATGCAATACACATTGAAGAAAGGAAGTAGGATCTTTTCGTTTAACGAAAACAATCCGTTGCAATTCTTTGGGTAATGTTTTTTATGCCAAGAAACAGTTGCAGTATTGTTTTTATTCCCCCCCCCCCTTTATCACGCTGGCAAGGAATCTGTACTTTGCTACTTACTGCGTACTTTCATTGCTTTCACAATACCCTTCAAAAACGAAAGACACCGAAGTTATGTTTGACACGAAAGGTTCAAAATTCGTTTTGGAAGAAAGCAGACCGCACGTGATTCTCATTTGTCAACACCGACATTAGTTGTACTGTTCCAGTGGATATTCAACAGTTTTCCGATTACTGTTTTGATCTTATTTAATAATAAGAAGATACTTAACATAAATTATATACATTCGCGATTCCGTACACAGAAATAGACTTCCATCCCTTGTCGTGGAAGTTGATAGCCTAAATATGTTTAAGGATCAGCTGGACAGGTATTTCGAACGAACAGAGGGGTGAAGTGGAAGTGGTTATTTTTTATTTATTTTTATTTTTTTTTTTTTTCGCTGATGCTCCATAAGCTTGCTTTCTTGCATCAAATGCCTCTACTAATGCTAATGACCATAGGAATCTACCAATAAATTGGCTCTGCAAGTGAACAAATTTATTTCGTTAACTAATAAAAAGCAGTACTAAAATAGAAGTAATATTTACAATAATATATAAGATTCAGAACTGAGCTTTGATTCTTCTCATCATTACATTGTTCATCCCAGTTCGGAAACATTTCTTTTCCAATACAACACTTGGCCTTTATTTCTTTGTTGGAGTAGTCTCTTAATGACGTGTTGTACAAGGGAGGCCTCCTTTCCAACTCGACTCCTCTGTGTCAAACATCGTCTTCCCCAAAGTATAATAAACAAACCAATTAAGGACAACCACCCCATGCACGGGGAGAATGTCTCCCCAGGCTATGCAAACGCCAAGGCGTACACGCTTGTCTTTCCGAAGGTGTTGGTAGGCGTTTTAAGCCAGCTTACGTCGTCCTACGCGGCGTTCGAAGTGCCTGTCTAGTTTGCATGCCTTTACCCTCTGCTTCCTGTAAACCTGGGCGTTGGAAGGCGATGCTGCGCTTCAAGCGCTCGTCTAGTATAGCCCTTAAGCTGTGCACGGTCATCTATCATAATCGCCCGACTTAACCCAACAGAGCTTTATGGAATCATCTAGTCTAGATGATTCCATAAAGTTCTGTCTAGAATAGAAGATTCTGTCTAGAATGGAATCATCTAGTCTAGATGATTCCATTCTAGACAGAAAAGTCTACCCATCTTCAAAAAAATATGGGAAATCTTGCAGATCGCTTGGAATAATGTTAGTCAATACACTATTATAAAATTCATCAGCAGAATGAGTGATGAAATGTTGTGGGGATATACTGATGAAAAATCAGTATAGTTGTTGACATTAATCATTTCAATTATTTTTTCTGTAAATTTTTCAATGCTCAATAAAAATTCTTAAAATTAACTTGTCACTAATTTCAAATAAATAAATGAATGAAATAATGAAACTGATGTCGTACGCTGTGTTCCAAACTTTTAGGCTGGACTGTATATTAGTTGTCAAGAAAATAGCACTTATCGTCACCAATGTAATGGTCAGGGCTTTCGCTTTCTTCAAATAGTTCTTCATCGTCAGTGCTATCAAGGGCATTGCTGACTCTACATTTCTTGGAAGACTTGATAATTGTCTCGAGTTTCACTAACTCCCACGGACTATTGATTCTAGAAGGTCACCGATAAGGTCCATAAAAGAAATACTAAACTGTTAATTCGGACGGGCGGCGCTGAGACCTGTTGCATAAGTCGATCTCAATGGGAAGAAGGGCAAAGGGGGAAGTTATTCGGTGTCTCATACATTGAAAGTAAGACAGACCTACATAGTAACTTCCTGTAATTCTGTCCAGAAAAATTTTTCTAGGAGTAGTAGTGTATTATTATATATATATATATATATTTTTTTTTAAATAAAAGACTAGTTCTAGTGACATGCCCTGATGATAACCAGGAGCGGCCAAATTTTTCCTGCAATAGCGGGAATTCCCGAAATAGCGTAATAAAAAGAACACAAAGTGAAGGAGAAAAACAATGGCTTTATTTTTATTCAAAGTAATCACCACCTGACTGATTGCACTTATTTAAAAAAAAAAAAAAAAAAAGCCTTCTAAAAGTTTCTGAAAAGAGTCAGAGGAGTCCGAAAAGATCATGTTTCAATACCGTGGTTAAGTTTTTCTTTAGGTTCTCAACATCCTGAAAGCTCTGGGCAGTTTTGGCCTTGCGAAAGAAAAAAAGTCCGTTGATGCAAGATTGGAGAGGTAGGGTAGGGTGGATGACTCATCTCTAGAACGCAATGTTTTGTCAGAAATGTCTTCACAACAAGTACGGAATTGGCGGAGGCATTATCGTGCAGCAAGAACCAGCTGCATTTCTCTCGAAATCGCGGTTTCACCCAGGAAATGCACTTCAACAATCTTTGAAGCAACTGTAGAACACAACAATGAATCTCTTCCGTTCAGGTAAAACTTTCTTGTGAATCACACCCTGTTTGTCAAAAACCATGATCAGCATAGTCCTTTAACATTCGCATTAGTAGAGGCATATGATGCAAGAAAGTAAGCTTATGCAGCAACCTTCCATTTCACCCCTCCGTTCGTTCGAAATACCTGTCCAGCTGAGCTTTAAGTTTATTTAGGCTATCAACTTCCATAACAAGGAATGGAAGTCTCTTCCACCAACCAACTACCCGCTGGCTAAAGGCAAATTTCCGCACACCTATCCTACATCTGTCTTTCCTCAATCTGAATTTACGCCCTCTCAGGTGATTATTCTGAGCAAGAGGAAGAATCCCATCGGCATTGAGCATGCTCAAACCATTCAAGGCTTTATACACCTCTATCAGATCACCTCGCCGGTGCCTAGTCTCCAGACACTGTAATTTGCAAAACTTAAGCCTTTCTTCGTAAGAGCAACCCTTTGTTCCATTCACTAATCTTGTTGCCCTTGTCTGTACTCGTTCCAGCAGCTCTACATCCTTCTTGAAATGAAGCCTCCAGACCTGTATACAGTACTCAAGGTGTGGCCTGACCATTGCCTTATACAAGGAAATAATCACCTCCTTATCCCTACTAGAAAAATTCCTGTATATCATTGACAAGACACCATGAGCTACTCTTGCAGCCCGTCTGCACTGCACAGAGAACTTCATATCTGCCTGCACAATTACCTCCAGGTTCTTTTCATTCTTTACCACTGTCAGTGTAGTACCACAGAGTTGATATACTGCTCTGGGGTTGCTGTTTCCCCATATGTAGTACTTTACATTTGTCAATGTTAAACTTCATTTGCCACCTCTCAGCCCATCTGCTCAACCTTTCCAGATCCTGTTGCAGCAGCATAGCGTCGTTGTTGTTGTTGTTGTTGTTGTTATTTGGTTTTTAGGAGCATTAGCAACTAAGGCCATATTGCTCCGGGAATATGCGGTGGTCATTCCCTGACCTTTCCACATTCTCCATATTTGGTGGTCATGGGCTCGAACCCCGGTCTAACAAGAAGCGTGTGCTACGCACTGCTGCTCCTGCCCACCTGGCTACGGAGGCGCCCAGCATAGCGTCAGTAGTGTCCTTAACAACCCTGCCAAACTTTGTATCGTCTGCAAACTTGGACATTAAGCTTGATATACTATCATCAATATCATTTATAAATACAGAAAACAATGAACCTAACACTGAACGCTGAGGGACTCCACTAATACCATTAGTCCACGATGAGCAGTGTCCATTGAGTTCTACTCTATCTTCTTCCCCCCTCCACCACCCCTTTATCCCTATCAGCAATTTGCCTCCAATGCCACACTGCGCCAATTTGTGCAGCAGTCTTCCGAGTGCAACAGTATCAAAAGCCTTTCTAAGATCCAAATATATAATATCAAAGTTATTCTTGATCCGGTACTTCTGTAAACGAAACTTTTTGCGCTTTGATGATGATTTTGAAGTCCTCCAAGTCCTCTGTCACACTGAAACACCCACCAATCACTCATCTCCAGCGACAATACAGTCGAGGAAATTAGGATTGTCTTGACAAGTCTAGATGATTTATTCGTAGGATGACACTCTTCGTTGCTTCTGCTAATCCGCTAGGCTGCTCGGTACAAATTCTGTACGGATCTTCGATATCCTCAATGGTGGATTCAGGGTAGAGGCGCCAGAGCACGTGCCCCCTGTCGCTTTTCGGACAATATACACCAATCGTTTAAATTCCATTTAGCTACAAAAAAAAAAAAAAAAAAAAATCATTGTTAACATAAGGTTTTATATATTTTTTCATTGTGACTCGGCTATTTTCAACCGACTACAGTTGGCAACACTGGTGCTAATGTGATCGCCATTCTAGTGCACAAAATGGTGCACCCCAGTAACAAATTGTGCCCCTCCTGTCATTTTTTTCTAGATCTGACACTGGTTATCCCTAAATCTTCATGCAGAATTTGACGAATAGTCTCTTATTCATATTCAATTCGTCAGCTCTCATTCTGAGGATCAAACGACGATTTCTTGCCACAATTTCCCGAAATTTTGCAACTCTGTTCTCATTTCGAGAGGTTGACGGATGCCCATTCCTTGGGTCATCGCCAACTTCCATCCGTTTTTGAACTGCTTATGACACTCAAACGCACTGGCATCACTTAACATTTCATCATACATATAGTTTTTAACCTTTCATGAATTTCTGTTGCGAATTATCCTAGTTTAAAGCAAAATTTGATATTCGTTTGTTGCTCCGTGCAAAATCTGGACACGGTACATTAACGCTAGTACGAAACTAGTTGTTACTTACAACCTGCCAGCCTATTAGACAAAGTCCCACCATCTGTCGGAGGATGTTTGAACTACACTTCCGTTTATTTTCAAACTCATCAACATGGAAACGAGGTATGGAATAAAGTTCCCATTCCGGGAGCTTTATTTCCACACCTCATATTTCGTATAATGCAACACTTTTCATTGTTACACAAAGAGAACCAATAAAACAATTATTTTTATTTTATAGCCACAGTGTGCCTTATACTTTCCTGAAACCACTTTAGGCTACCACAAATTCAATGGAGTTTATTAAGTCTCTTTTCTGGGTGCTATTGTTAATAATAGCTTCTCGATGGGAAGAAATTTCTTGTCCAATTTCCAACTCCGAATTGAGTCTAATTGTGCGTATTCTTCAGTGGTTTTGGCAAATGTAAAAAAAAAAAAAGCCGAATTTCAGGGGGTGGGGGGGGGAGGTGAATCCATCAACCTGACTAACTCAGCCACGTTGTAGAGAATAAAATAATAATAAAAAAATTTCTGGTGTCACTAATGGGATTCAAACTCAGGCCTTTACACCAAGAGTGGGAGGGCGACGATTATAACTACTGCAAAAAAGGGCGCAACTTTCATAGGCCTTACAAAAAGAACCTGCTACAACATAATTGAATTAAGCTGGTGCATGTACAATGGAACAAATCGGGGTCAATCCTAGCACCAATGATGAAATTGTGTAAGAAATGTCATTCAGAAGTTCGCAAAAATCCACTTTCAGATGTAGCCGCGAGTTGAACATGCAGGAATGGCGCCTGCCTACGAGGCGCTTATGTGCAAATTCTTATCGGCGTTCCCGCTTCCAAAAAAAAAAAGCAATTTTTTTTTTTTTTTTTTTTTTTCGTGATTGATGGGCTTAAATTTTTGATATTTTAGGCTTTTGAAAGCTTAAGACGTGACGGGGCCTTTTAAAGGCACAATATATGTTTTACTCAAGTCGTGGAACAGAAGATGTGCTTCGGGCATTGCGAAACTATATATTAGGCTCGAACAGTATGTCCTTGGAATCTTTGACTTTGAGGGAGCTTTTGACTCCATTCAATGGAGCAGCGTTGTTATGATGCTGAGACTTGCAGGCTGTTCAACTAAGATCTTTAGGGTGGTAAAGGACTATTTCACGCACCGTACAGTGACTGTTAAGTCGTCGGTTGATTCTATTGTACGAGAGGTGACCAGTGGATGCACACAAGGATCGGTTTTTGGCCCACTAATGTGGGACTTAGTTTTGGAGGACTGGTTGCGTAGGGACTTCGAGCATACAGATGGTGGCATATGCCGATGAGCTTGTGTTACTTATTGAAGGAAATACACGGATGCAACTAGAAACCAGGTCACAGCAGGTTTTGTTTGAACTTAATAACTGGTGTAGGTTACATAAACTGACTGTATCAGGAACCAAAACAAGGACAATGGTCTTTAAGGATCAATTTTCGAGTAGAAGACCCCTGGTTGTTAGAATGAATGGATCGAGCCTAAAATCAGCAAGGCAATTAAAATATCTAGGCGTTATGTTTGACGGATCTTTGACTTTCAACTCGCATGTTACTTATCTATCAGAAAAGGTGAGGAAATTTATTCGGGTGATTACTCGAATCACTAGAGTTGGCTGGAGAATAAAAGGTAAGGCGCTGAACTTGCTATATGAATGTGTATTTATCTCCATGGTAACGTATGATGCACCAATTTGGTTTGAACGTGTAAGTGAAAAATTATTTACTAGAAAGCTAAGTTCCATTCAAAGAGTAATGCTCCTTAGGATGTGCATGGCATGCAGAACTGTCGACCCCCAGCTTTGCAGATTGTGACTGGAAAATTGCCTATTGATCTGCATTTATTGTATTGTGCATTGGCTTACTTCATCTGCCGTGGCATTCCCTGTTCTTTTCTGAATATACAGGTGGACATTTTGGCAGATCCCAGGAAGGAAAGGACAAGAATCTGGGATGCATTGGTATAAGTCTGGCAAGAACGTTGGAATGTTTGTGATAAAGGACAGATTACACAAAATTTCTCAGATTTAAGAAATGCAGCCTCGATAAAATTCAAATGGTTTGCCTCAAACTTACAAGCTATGTTCTTATTAACTGGTCATGGTTCAATTAATGCAAAGTTGCATGATTTAGGAATTAATGAAAGATCTAGTTGCCATTGTGGCAAAAGAGAATCATGGGAACATTGTGTACAACTGTGAGGAGTACTGCGATCTTCGAATTGAATTGGTATCTCGGGTTAGTAATCTCAATCTTATGGCAGAAAGCTGCGAGACAATTCTAGTTGATAAACAGGACTAGAACTTCTTGGCTTTCCAAGCCTTTGCAACTGCAATATTTCTTAGGCGGAAGACCTGCATCTGGAAGCCTTGGATTTGTAATGCGATATGGTGTATGCCAAATTACCTAGAATTCTGTGAAATCTTGGAGGCTTGAGTTCGCTATATTCACTGCAACTCCAGCTCCTTGTGCTCAATTACATAAAGTTCTGTGAAATCATGGAGGCTTGAGTCTGCTATATCCACTGCAACTCCAGCTCCTTGTGCTGGCATTTCTGTTCTCGGCAGCTCCTGGCTTTCCAACAGACTGAACAGATGCAGATCTTTCCAATGAAGTTTGGACTTGGTCTTAAAATTTAATTATGTATATTTTATTTTTTTATGTAATTTGATTATTTTTCAATTTATTCATATCAATCTTTTTTGATCATGGCAGGTTTTTTCCCTCCATGTACTTGGGCAAACAGGAGAGGGAGTATATAAGAGTACTACTAAATTATGTGTAACTGACAGAGGGGTTGCCATTGGTTGGCCGGGACCGCTTTATGTAATAAATATCAATAATCAAATAAAAAATATTTAGGGCTGGCGTTAAAACCCATAGCAAGCAGCATTAGGATTCTTACCAGGAGTTATAACATCGCTCTCTGATGACAGTTTTGCTGCAACTTTCGTCAAAAACTTGGAAGAGATTGATGTGGCAGCAGAACTCGTTTTCAGTGAAGACTTTTTCGCACGAACGACAGCCAGTCATTTTTTTCCCCCCGGACATCTTTATGTATTTTTTTCTGGGACTATGATAAAGGATGGGTCTTGCCTCTTACCAACATGCATTAATGATATTAGCTGTAGGTATTTCAAGTTTAATGTTTAAGTTGTTTGGTGATACAAAGGAGGGGAGGATAGTTAATGACAGTAAAGGTATGCTACTTCAAGGCAAAAGTATTTGATGGGTTGAGCTAATAATGGAAAATGCAAGGTCTTGTATCTGGTTAGCAGTAACTTACTACTTGAGTACCATTCAAGACTAAAACGCATAATTGTAGGACTTTGGGAGTAACTATATAATCTGATTTGAAGTTTCTGAACAGTGTAAACAGGCTAAGACAGCTAGCGTATTTATGAACAATGTACAGGAACTTGAATACTAGATAAAGAGGTAATTATTCCTTTATATAAAGCAATGGTTAGGCCGTATCTTGCATGGAGACATTACAAAGGCTTGGAGACTCGAATTTAGGAAAGATGTGGACCAAAGGTATTAGCTGTTATTTCCAGTCAGCTGATATTTCTGAATCCATTCAAAATACTTTGTCTTGAAGGAGGGTCATTAATTACCCTCCCCTCATTTGTATCACCAAACAACTTAAATATTAATTTGAAATACCTACAGCTAATAACATTAATGCATGTTGGTAAGGGGCCAAGAACCATCCTTTATCATAGTCCCAGAAAAAAAAATACATAAATATGTCCCGGAAAACCGAAGTGGTGGAGGCAAGGATAAGTCATGTAATTTTCGGTACTCAGCCGATCTTCTCTAAGATACTATGCTATTGAGATGTTCTGACAAGTCTATGTGAAAATGAGTTGCCCCACTCTGGACACATCTTTTTAAGGGGACTGTAAAGGGTACAGATACATGCTATGAGATTTGGTTAAAGGCACGAAGGGATAGTCTTCAAGAGAAATTAGTTTTGGAAAGCAAAGTGTCTGAAAACCAGGTACCCGCATAGCGCTCTGAAAATTTTCCTTTAGTCAGGGTGATTGACCGTTGGAATTAATTCCCACCTACTCTTGTGAAGCTTGGAAGTTTATCTAAATTTAAAGAGGGTTTGAAATACCAGAAAGAAAGATAAATGAAAGGAGGGAAGGTGATATTGGTTAATATATTTTATTTTTAATTAAATTTATTTATTTTTGATGAGTGCTACAAACGCTTCCTTTCATCATTTTGCTGATACTAAAGATCATACAGAAAAGAGAAAGTTGGGCAAATCATTAAGAATGTAGTATTTGCGAGAAAGATTAATTTTTTCAAACCTGCGATGCCATTAATCTGATTAAAGAAAATTACATAAAAGATGGTAAACGACTTGAAATAATTTATTATGTTTAGATTGTAGCGGAACTTTTTCTCAAATGCTACAAACTCCATCTTCAATATTTCTGGTTTGAAACTGCCAACGGCACTTTGGGTCAGGTTTTCCAAGCTTGGTTTATTTATTATGCATGTGTTTTCAGATGAGCGTGTGATGTGGTACTGGCCGAACCTTTCGTGATTAAATAAGAAAGCCGCAGGCCAGGGGGTGGCTCCTGCTATGTATAACTACTCGGAGCGCACACAACAGGCATGCGCATTACTGATACCTTTGGCATTTACACGAAAAACTTTCCAATGGTGACGAAATGGAAAGATTGTTCGACAAGGAAATACAATTGCTACGATTTCACTCACAAAGAGTGTTCATAAGAGAGGAATTTTTGGTAGTTTACCGCGTAATATAATGTATTTCGAAAGGCATTTCACAGTGATTGGTGTGCCCCTTATATTACTTGAATTCTAATAATAACGAGTACTTAGTGTGAAGGGGAAATGTAAAGGGAAATCAGAAACTACTAAAAGAAAATTTTCCTCTAATTAAGAAAACCGGCAAGTTGTTTTGCTCGCAAATAAGCAAGCATAAGCCAATGGGGAGGGAGAAATCCCTCCTCCCCTTGGCTCAACAGAACAGACTTCCACAACAACAACAGAGATGGAAGTTTGTTCTAACAATCAACTACCCACTGGATGAAGGCAGACTCCCACACATCCGATCCGCAACCACCCTTCCTCAATTTGAATTGATGTCTCCTCAATTATGTAGTTTCACAAAAAGAACAAAGCCATTAGCACTGAGCTCAATCAGATCACTTCGCAGGTGACTAGTCTCCAGACGCTGCAATTTGTAGAACTCAAGTCTTTCTTCCTAAAATAAGGCCTTCAGAGACCTGTATGCAGTACTCAAGATGCAACCTAACAACTGCCTTCTACAATAGCACAATCACATCCTTATTCCTGCTTACAGGAATAAGGAGGTGATTGTGTACAGGTATGTGTTTTTTTTTTACCACAGGATATACAATTTGTATCACTATGCCAATACGATATACAATATATCGTCTGTAAATTGCTGTGGTCGATTTGCTGTTTGCTGGACGAAAAACCTGAATTTCCAGAAAAAAGACCATGCTACCCTCGCTTGAGACCGACTTAACTCAGCCACATTGTGAAAAAGACCATAAAATTCCTAGCAACATTGAGGAGATTCGAACTCTGGTCTTTTCCACCAGATGTGGGGAGAACGGTGATTATACCAACTGCGCTACGCAGGAGGGCTGGTGAGGGGCGCTAATCGATGTCCAACTGAAGGAAAGCGTGGAAGGTGCAGTTCGTGAAGCCTGCAACATCTTGAGGGGGAAAAAGGAGGGAGGAAGACCTGACTGAAGTAGACAAGTCCCGAAGGGGATCAGTAAAATTAACGAATCGATCCGCTATTATTCACTGATAGGAGAGACAAGAACTGGGGGACACAAAATCTTAGGAAGTAACAGAAGGCTCGATTTCATGAAGTCAACCTTCGGGCAACGTTGTAAATCACTGGAGTGAATTAAAGCAAGATGGTCGAAGAGGGTAGGGTGTTTTTTTTTTTTTTTTTTTGCAATTGCGGATATTCTATTTCCTGCCATTATTTAGCCAATCTATTACTCACATAATTTACCGTGTATTATGCCTGGTACCATATATGTTCGCGGATCGAACTGCGTACTTGCTGAACAGACGTGGACCGCCCACAATTTGTGCGTACAAATTGGTACTGGTAGATAATTACAGTTGACGTCTTTATAAGTACCAAGTAACCAAATACCAACGTTTTGAACTGCTCAGACACCAACTTCGTCTGTCGCGTTTATCCATGGCAACCAGTTACTATGGTAACTCGCCATGATATGAGAGCATGTACATACCTAAAATCCATTATGATTTTTTTTTTTTTTTTTTATTATTTTGATGTTTATGCGAATAAAATTGTACTGCTTTAATAGAAGAATAATGGTAAAAACTTTCATAAAGACATCAGGAAAGTACGTTATGGCTTTGAAGATAAGTAGCAGCATATTTTAATAGCATATCAATTCGCCTCCTCAAATACGCCTTCTATGTTTTCTGAAAGTGGATTCAGAAATTAATACCTCACTATCCCCAATTTACAAATTTACTCAGCAAAATATAAGGCAATGTTGTGATAGGCGAGTACACAGGCATACTTTTAACAACTATTCAACGGAGGGTCCATACAATTCACTCAAGTTGAATTGCAAGGACTGGAACAACCGTGATAGATCATGGTAAGCTTATCGACCCCTTGTACTGTCAAGAGAGTGTTCAGGTATTTATTGAAGAACAGGAACAATATGGTAAACTGCAGCCATTATCAACCCACTGCAGGATGGAAACCTCCTCAACAATTCATACTGAGGGAAATGGACCATAATCTACCACGCTGAACCAGTGCGGGTTGGCAGATCGACCGTATTTAGCAGTAAGGGGCTTGAACCCTGGTCTACTCAGAGCGTGTGCTCCTGACCACTCGGCTACGGAGGCCGTTAGAACAGATGCGTCCAGAAGGACAGATGCTGACTCAAAGTTTTCAATGTAAGAAAAGGATCAGGATCTTGTCTAGTTATCACCACTTCGTATAAAGCATTTCAATGACAACAATTCTAAAGCTACAAAACGTCCGGAGGAGTTGGCCGGAAGCAGACTTTTCAGAGATGCAATTCTACGATTTGGCCTTCAAAAGAAATGTTTCCTTTTCATCTGTCATTAATTATTGTTGCATATCCGTTGTGGAGAGAGGGGGAAAAAAAAAAAAAAAAAACCATTCACGTCCATTTATGTACAGAAATAAAGCGAAAATTTCGCGGAGGGATAAAAACAAGTGACCAATAATAATGAAATTTAGGATGGCTCCACAAATCCTTCTGAAAGATCCAAATATAAAATTATGAAAATCGGTCCGCTAACAGAGTTACATGCAGACAGACAAACGGACAAAGAGCTTATTGTTACACTCATGTGTGAATGAGTATAAGAATTGTACAAACGTAAAACAAAAATTATAATTTTCCCTGTATAATGAATAAAACCCCTTCCTCAGAACTATTCACTCCATGAAGAAAGTTCCTAAGAATTGCGTTTATAAAGCAAGAAAAATATTTCGTACAATGCGCATGAATTTAACCAATCATTCTGCAGATACGCGCCACCAGCAACCATGCGTAACGATATATTGAATCATCGATAAACAAATCCAATAATGGATGGAACAAATCAAAATTAATTTTTAATTCGCCATAACCCTTTTACACGTTTTAAAAGGGCCACGTTATTGCAAATAGGCACCATCGGGCAATATTATTATAATTTTTTTTCCCAGTAACTTGCGACGGCGGCTGGTATCTGCCATTAGTATCGATTGACTGCACAAAAATCTCAGGGCAAGACATCTTCGAAGGTTATGGAAGTATGCATGTAATAAATATATGCGTACTTCCATAACCCACTGGAAACCATTAAAGAGCAAATTCTCGAGTGTTTTCCATAGCAACGCGTGATTTAATCGATTCTGATTTAAGGCACGGCAAGCGACGGAAACAAATCAACACGTGTTCCAACCAAATGCAAGTCATTTGTCTTTATTAAAGGACCCCTTTTAAACGTCTCTCTGGGTGACCCAATCAAACGGCAGAAATTTAAGAAAAGACAGTGACTGGATTGTTTCCAGAAACGATTTTAGTAATGTCGGTATAAACAGAACCCCCTCCCAACCAACACTAATTTCAAGTGTACAGCCATGACTCAGGAAGTTACTTGCGTCATGCTAAGCGAATTCGACTGCAGTCTGCAATCGCAAGTGGCTTTTATTTTTCAGTTGACACCATTTGAATGACATATGTCATAACTGTTGACACCTACATTTGTCGAAGAAAGTCAATCAGCACCTGAAATGGAGTATTGCACTTAGCTCGAGTGGAGGAAGAGGGAAAAAAAAAAAAAAATCAAATTTTACAAAAGAAAAACCGAAAAAAAGTCGTGCCAGTGAAACAGAAAACATTTCCGACTGACCTAGTATCTTTAAAGACACTGATAAGTCCTTGTTATAAATGCAGTATTACAATCTGGAACATTGAAATCAATGACAGAAACTCACCTATTTATCGCCTGGAAAAACACAAGGAAAAAAAAATAATAATAATAATAAATAAATTTATCCAAACACCAGTTTCATACTGATGTCAGTACCGTTTGGTCTCTGACACCATCCACCCTCCTGTTCTAACAATAAACTTCACGGTTAATCCTCCATTTTTGGTGCAGAGCAGTAACCATCTGAGCTACCGATGATGGACGCGTGTCCCATAACATTCTTCTACCTATTAATTCCTGTTGAAACAAACATGGGCCTTTATTAAATAATTGCCATCGCAGGAAGAGTGGAACTTTCCAAAATGTTAAGTAGGTACAGGCGTTCATGGTACCCCGCTCTGGATTAATTCTTAACAGTAGTTAATTAATAGGCAGTACGTACATTGATTCATGATTTATAACAAAACGAAAAACACGAAAAAAGCAGTGACTTATGTGCGAACCAAGAATATTTCGCTTCTGCGCATCGGCCATAGCAACTATAACATACGGTTTTTTGTTAACTTGTGATACGTATGGGGGGGAGGGAGTCTGGATTTTTGTTTGATCTGATTTTAATGAAGTTTGGCGTGGCTCTACAAATATTTTTTTAAAAAAGGTCCAAATATAAAATTACATACAAATCTGCCTACTGGGAGTAGAGTTGTTACATGCGGACGGACATGGTAAAGACAATAATAGACTCATTACGTAAGTGTACATTTTGGTTTCTAATATTAAAAACTGCCATATTTCAGTTGGCAGAACGGCTATCATTTACCGACTTCATAAAAATGATTCTACGAAAATAAGATTTGAAAAATATTTAACAAAATGGCGTCAAAAAGACAAGCAATCAGACCACGAAAGTTGCGTTTTGGTTGTGTCGTAAGCAATTTCGTCAACTAAATCTACGTGTCTGAACTTTGCTGCCAGTTCACATACAGCCAGATAACACTGCTTGTACTGCATACTAACAAATACCAAAGAATGCAATAAGTGCAGTCACGCTGTGCGCAAGAGACGCGTGTACGACAAAGTGTTCAACCATGTACAGGTTTTGGCTCATAAAAAAAAAAGTGATTTCCCTTTCTCGGCTGAACATTATTACACACCTGTGGAAAACAATTTACACAAGAGTTGCGCAATGCGAATTACGTTTTTCTTGAAACGGTCGATTTGAAACTTGGAAACTAAGTTAAGCTTGTTTTGAAAAACAAAGTTCACGTGGAAAGTGGTGGCAAATTAGATCAAGCTTTTCGTTTATCTGAAACAAATTGAACACCTTCAGATTTTTAACACAAGGTGGGGGGCACAGAGTATTTCGACATCAATCAAATGAGTTTGCGGTAAACGAGGTGTAATCAAAGAGTTTGGAGACTGTTGTTGTAGGGTTTCGGCAACTAAGGCCATATTGCTCTATGTATATTGTCTGTGTTCTGTGGTGGATTTTCTGTTTGCTGGACGAAAAAACCATGCTACCATAGCCTGGGAAGCCGACCTGGCTAGCCAGGTGGGTAAAGTGCCTGCCTGGCAACCCAAAGGTCGCGGATTCGAATCCCGCCTCGGCTTGGATCAAAGTACTGCAAAAACCTTGGGAGGTGCATTATGACCACAGAAGCTGATGCGCCAACAACTACAAAAAAAAAAAAAAAAAAAGCCTGTGAGACCGACTAATTCAGTGACGTTGTGAAAAACCACACCGTCCTCCATCCGGTGTGGGGAGGACTGATTCTACAAACTGTGCTACCCACGAGGGCTCGGAGACTGATTTCGTATCTCGTTGCGACTTGTTGTAAAAACATGTTAGGTGGCTATCTAGACGTCCCTAGACATAGCAACCCATTCATCTGCAGTCATTCTGAATCCGCGAGCACTGAATAGTTGCGCTTACTGAACAACGAATTTACATTAAATTTAATTTCAGATTGGAGGAAAAGCGCAACAGAAAAACAACAGAAACACAACAACAGAAAAAAATATTAAAAATAGCTTTTGGAGAAGGTTCTCCATCGTTCGAAGATTTTTCTGGGGTTTGTAAGGGGGACTGATTTCCGTCCAAGATGATTCTCCCTCACGCAACTTTGAAAACCAATCGTTCGTGATTGTGATCCGATCAGGAGTGACCGACGTTTAACCATCCGCGAAACTGATAATGAAGTTGGTATTTCTTATGGTACATATCAAGTGTCGATTTTAACACAGGATTTGGGAATGCTATATGTTTCAGCTTCGCATCTTTATCAACATGCCCAAAATTTGTTTCTCCCATCATTACTCAATAGAAAACATTTCTTTTCCCCGCGAGCTTAAAGTCCCCTAGAAAGAGCTCAGGTTGCAACGACTAAGGAAATTTTTCAGAACGTGACACAGCAACTATTAACAATCCCAAAACTCTATCAGCAATGATTCCAGAAGTTGCACAAGGGTTGGAAATATGTGTACAATGTCCAGGAGACTATTTCGAAGGGGCACCATACGAACAGCTGGAAGCTTCCCAAACAAAAAAGTTTGGTCTGAACTTTTTGATCAGACCTCTTATTCGGAAATGAATTCCTCCTGCTAGAAAAATTTCGATTGAATCAAGCCCTTTGTGTCTTATAGTGAATTTAAATTGATTTGTGTTACGGTTATCCATCTGGCAACGTGCTGTGATGTCTGTGTTGATTTGGTCAGTAGAGTGATGTAGATAGAATACTCTCCAAATAATCATTTGGATATAGTGTGTGTCTCCCCCCTCCCCTGGCATTTAATTAGAGAATAACATATCAGTGAATAGGTGGTGAAATGGATTGATATCGAATATGAAATACTAAATTATTTTGTTGCTTAACTGTTTTGATATAAGGATTTTAACAACGTTCCGAGAATCTGGGGCCATTACATCCATGGACTACATCTACTAAACAAGTCACTTTTTAAATCGCTAATTTTTTTTTTTTTTTTTTTTTCTTAAGCAAGCCTCTTTCAAAAGAGGAGTTTGGAGATATGTATCTTCAAAAAAGCTTGGAAGTTAGATTCAACAATTTCGGACGATGTCACCGAATTCAGAGTAGCAGGAATACATCCCATCCACTCAAATACATTTACTATTGAAAAGGAGTGGGAAAAAAATATATCTCACTAATACAGTTTTTCAAGCCCACAGAAGATTGCCCAGTCAATTCAATAGATGTTGCTAATTTTGACGTTGGAGTCACAGAAAAACTTAAATTCACATGTTGAAAGCATGCAGTAATAGCCGCCATCTAACCCTCTCAGTAAAATATATACATTTTATCCAGATGGGGTAAAAGGGATCAAAATACCAAAAAAAAAAAAATGTGTACAATAACAGAACAAATATATACAGGGTACTTCAAAACATGTACTTTCATGTTCGATTCAGGACCCGAAAACAAAGATACCTCATAGCAATCTAATAGTAAAAATAAGAATAAGACATATCTAGTACGACATACCTAGTATTCACACCAAGTACATAATTTTCACCTTTGAAGGCTCCATTGCCATGTTTTTAAAATTCAAAACACCACAACTATGTGACTTTTACTTCAAAATAATTTGATACATGTTTATATAAAAAAAAAAAAAATGTTCATTTTTTTTTCAGGTTCAGAATCTATCCTGAAAATACACCACACAGTTATGAAACATCCTGCGTATGTAGTTTATATTAACTTAATAAATTTCTGTATTTAAGTATTTAATAATAATTATTATCCTGTAATGATCCAATTCACTAAGACTTACCAAACAATTGAAGACAATATCCAGTAGCGTTCATAAATACTGTACTAACATTTTGCAAAACAATGCCACTGTTATCCACGCTTAAGTCATCATCAACAATATTGACGATACACAGTTGCCTTCTATTAACCAAAAGCAAACGGTTTCTTAGAGATGGTAAAGACACGAGATCTGCCGTCCAACACTCGAAGTATAAACATGTTTATCAAAATACGAGGTATGGCAATAAAGTTCCGGATAGGTGCAATAAAAAGAACACAAGGTGAAGGAGCTCAAAAATGGTTTCAATTTTTATTCAAAGTAATCACAACCTGATTAAATGATTATTATATGTAAAAGTTTCTGAAAAGGGTCAGCGAACGCTCTATGTCCTCAACATTCTGAAATCTTCCTTTGAGAGCAGCTTTCACCTCTGGAAAGAGAAAAGTCCGCTGGTGCTACATCGGAGAAGTAGGGTCGATGGTTGATCTGTACGATGACATGTTTCGTCGGAAATGTCTTCATATGTGCGGGGAGGGTTGTCGAGCAACAAGAACCAGCTGCCTTTCTCTCGAAATTGGCCACATCCGGAAAATGCCTTCATTATTGTTTTAAGCACCCGTAAGTAGAACGCAGCATTGACTCTTTCCCATTCAGGCACAAATTCCTTATGAATCACACTCTGCGTGTCGAAAAACATGATCACCATCGTCTTGGTCCTGTAAACGAAAAAACTTTTTGGGCTTTGGTGATAATTAAGTGCACTGCATGCTCTGACGCTTCGTCTCTACAATACAGTTGAGGAATTTAAGACTGTCTTGACAAGTCTGGATGAGATCTTCGCATGATGATACTCTCGTTGTTTCTGGTTATCCGTGAGGCTGTGTGACACGTTTTGCACAGACCTTCCTTTTCCACAAATCTTTATGCAGAATTTGACGACTGTCTCCTTATTTACATCCAACTCATCAACCATCATCTTTCTGAGGACCAAACAACTACCTCTTGCCAAAATTTCCCACACTTTTGCATGTTGAGAAGTTCATGGAAGCCTACTTCTTGGGTCAGCGCGAACATCCTCGCGTCCTTTGTTGAACCGCTTATGCCAATCAAACACACCGATTACTGAGATTATTATTAGCCATATGGTGCAAGGAAGCCTGAGGCTTATGCTGCACCAGCCGGAAAAAAAATTCCCCGAGTTACTCTGAGAGAGAGAGGAATCAACAAGAAAGAGAAGAATGATGATATCCAGCTCAGGACCCTGGGTTTGCTAAGCTCATACTCACCAGATGGGAGCCCGTGTAACGTTTCATCACCATAAACATTTTTTAGCATTTCATACGTTTCTGTTGCAGATTTTCCCAGTTTAAAGCAAAATTTGATTTTTTCATTGCAAAATCGCACCACGGAATGTTAGCGCTACTAATGAAACTGGTTGTTACTTGCAACTTGTCAGCCTAGTGAACAATCTCTGCAGCACCATCTATTGGAAAAAGTTTGAACATACCATTTTCGTTTATTTTCAGACTCATCGAACATGACCGCAACAACACCAGTCCGGATACTTTAATGTCACACTACGCAAGGCTTATTAGGTCTTACGAAGTGTGGCCAAGTACCCGGACTCGAGTACAATAAAGTACTCGAGTCTCTCCGAAACTAAATCCATATTTTTTTTCTTCTTGGATCCCATTACAAGTATGCCAATTTAAAATTGTTACTTCAAACCAAAAAAAAAAAAAAAGCACATACCTTATTCTCACATGTCATCACCGCTGAACCAGGACCTGAATCTTCTCCCTCGTAAAGTAGCTATTGGCCTCCAAGAGAGAGGGAGCCCTCCTCGACAATCTTCAGTGTTCCGCATGAAGGCTACAACCCCACAGACAAACAGGCGAGTCTCATGGAGCAAAGTCCATGACTACATGGAAGAGAATGTGGAAGAACAGACCACCCGAATTCTGCAGTGGTCTCCCTCGTGCTGAAGGAGAAATTTCTTATCTTGCCTCACTTTTGCAATTTGTCTTCAGCTCTGTCTTCACACCGCGAGCTGAAATGGAGAGTGTAGGCAACGTTCCAGAAAATCCACAAGAAAATCACTTCTACCAAAAAACAGAAGGCAAGATTTTTTTTTGGCGATGCTGTCAACAAAATCGTTGCCCATGGTATCATGCCGCTCCAGAATATGAGCAGGAGCCTGCATTCTGTGCTTCTTTATTCTTACCATTAGCGTTCTTGGAATTCACCTAGTACAATTTCTTGTAACCCAGATTATTCAGTACATAGGCCTAACGTGTCAGTCTTCACGAATCAGTTTATCCAGTCTCTCTCCTAATTTTCCGCCGTAGCATGGATGGCCGAGTTGGGCATTGTCCTTCCAACCACTACCGATATTACTGATACTCCAAACTGTGCTCACATCGACAGTCATGTCCCCATGAATGTTCCTCAAACCTCGATTAATCTCCACGGTTGCAAATCAATAATGCATCGCTGCTTCATACGCACACGAATGTCGCCTTCCATTTACATTTTCAAAAAATATTACAGCCATACCTGATGTGGTGTTGAAATTTGCAAGAAATTGGAGGTAACCTTTAAATTTTCACCCGATACCAAATTTATGAAATTTTACACAATAGGTTAAAAAAAATTAAACTAGTTTCGGAGCAGTCCTTGTACTACGCTAGAAGAACAATATTGTTTTTAGCTCAAGGATTTTTAACGTACAGTTCTAAAACTATCGTTGATGCTGTTACAAAGTTTGAGGGATGAAATGCCTAAACACAATTAATTGATCAAGTTGATAAATAGCTTGATCAGCAGTACTTACGTTGTCGCTTTGTACAGGTTAGCATGTAACAAATTTGAACAGATATTCCACAACAATTGGTCGTCCAAGCACTTCCAGGAATGAATAAAACTAATCAGCAATATAATTCGGGAAAATCCACTCCAAAATAAAAGGATTAAAAATGGAATATTACCTAGCATCATGTTATGGTTAATGTGAATCTAAATCAGATCTCTGATGTGCTTTTCGTAAAATAGGGTGGTGGTTAATTCCTGCTCTAAACGAAATCAGAAGATTGCGAGAAAAATGTTATTGCAAGGGTACGTAAAAATCAGGCAGAATAATCCTCTTCATATTGGAAACAAAATTTAACCGTCAATATTATAGTTAAGCCATCGGTTGTAGGGAGGTTGCTGAGATAGATCAAGCATCAACTGCGATAGGCAAGGTGAAAGATCTTACCTAGACATTGTTCGTCCCTTCTGGGTGTCAACTGACTGTCCCACTTCCAGTCTGTCGATGACACGCCAAGCGATTGACTCGGGCAAATTTGTCAGAGCTCTTTAAGATGCTACTACGATGATCGATTTGCCGGTGTAGTTCAAATTCAAAAATGAGATATGCCTTCGACGTGTCAAGTACTGAACGAAACGGTCGGGTGCCTGAGTTCGCATGTTTTACTTGTCTTTGTTGGTGACCTTAGTAATTTAAATCTACACTTATGTAATCTGCAAACATGTGCTATCATTACTGCCACAATGGATATCAATATGGTACACGTCAAAACAACAGGGAATCAATGTCCAGTGGACACTGATTCCCCTGTTGATCAATGTACAGTGATCTAATTGTTTTGACCAGTGTATAACATAATATTCGAACCTACAGTTAAACGAAAGCTTCCAAAATAAAGTTCATTTCTTTACAAAGTTCAGAATTTTTTTTTTTTGCTTGAACTAATGATGCAGCTTATGCAAAAGGTATTCTTTGTAAAACAACGTCACACGGAGCACAAAATGCATGGGATGAAGACAAAATCACCGTCGACCTTCAAATTACAAAGGTCAGAGGAACAGACCTCTGACCGAAACCTCCAATCAGTCAAAATTTAGAGATCAGCAAACAAGATCTTTGGAACGGACCAGTCCTTTTCGAAATGAAAACGCAAAAAAAAAAAGTAGACCAGTTTTACGCAGAGTATTTATTAAAAAGAAACACGACGAGGATGAAGCTTGGAGCGAGGTTAATGTCCTTGAAGGCACGACTTGGTCTGTAAACTAGTTTTCACGGACGATTAGGACACACCGAAAGTATGTTAATGTCCCAACACGTCATACATTACCATCAAACGTTGAGATAAAAGTGTAAGACATGTAGTTGCTATAGTGCGCGTTAACCTCAAGAGTTGAGGCTTACCAGCCCGTAAGTCAATTCGACAAAGTGGACTTTAAGAAAATCAGACTGGATTGGGCGAAAATTTCTAATTAAGTCATGCGTGTGCACAGAAGAGGGCTTCCAGTATACAAAATTAAAGAGAATAGTTCGAAAATTATTATTAGTACCCATCAGTTCACGAATATTTCAAATAAACGTAGTTTGCCAAAGAACCCAAGTACCACAGTTTGAAGATAATCAATCCATTATTAAGGACTAGCCATAAAAAGATTACAAGTGCCTCGTCCCAAAAATATACGACAGTAAATCCTTCTTAAGTGATTGCTCGAGGTCAAGATCCAAATAAAGAAACCCGAATTTATTTAATCAGTCGTTCTGAGATAATACGAATATCGTGTGGTTCAATCATTCGTTTGATTTATGAGCGATGACAAAAACGCTCGGATATACGAGAGGGTGTTACAGAACTTCTAAGTTAATGGACTATGGAAGTCGCGTGGCAGTATCCAACATATATAAGAACAAAAAATAATAGATGAAGGTTCATTGCCCTAGAAGCTGCAGCGAACTCTTCGGTCTGTAAAAATGCAAACTAGTTATAAAAGAAATCGGATATACTATCAGAGCAGCCAGAAATATAAATCCGGCCTAATTAAACATATTAATATCTAATTACAACGCAAGCAATCACGTGGAACTTATCTAATTTACACATTACAGTAAATGGATATTTGCTTATTACGAGAGCCAGATCAATCCACCGGAGTAATTTTTCACGGTTATGGACTTTCTCCAATCGATTAGAGGCTGAGAAAGTTGCTGCCTGGATTTTTAGTTTTGGAATACTGTTGCATTTCCATTACGAAATATTTTTTTGCTAAAGATGCTGATATGTAAATTTTCAGAGTGTGACTTGAAACGCGACCGCTTCGCATCTCAATTACAGATTCATGTCAATGACCCGGTAATTAAGATGACGCAAATGAAACTACAAGTACGTTTTTCAATATCTCTAAACATAACGGCAGTTACGAGTGAACGAGGAAGGCGTGATAGGGAAAAATGATTATGCAACGATTGCCATCATGAAAAAAGGGGTGTATACCAAAGAAGAGGTGATATAAATGAAAGTTTCCTTGTGTAACTGGTTTTTTTTTTTTTTTTTTTGACTTTGCAGTAAAACACAAGGGCCTACTTCAAAAGCGGCTAGCTAATTCTTTAGAAAAACTTCTCAATACACTTTTGCCATCGATGCTGCAATGCGCCGATTCCAGCTGCCCGAGCTGCGTATCAACGAAAGTTTACTCATGTACCTTCAGAGAAGCATCCACTGCAGTAATGACGTCAATGGCGGGGGAAGGGGGGAATAGGTGCCAGTCAATCATTTTTTCATTTAGGAAATACGTGAAAGTCCAACTTTCACCTATTTCCTAAATGGGTACTAGATCTGGTTAATTTAGGGGATGGTCGAAGATTTCAAAGCCGCACTGACTTCAGTGCAGTACGACAACGGTAGACTTGTCAGCAAGGTGGAACTCCTCTGTGGAGTTTTTTTCTCCTCAGTCTGATTTTTTCACACAAAGATCTCAAGGTTTTCGTAATATGCCGCTGTGATTACCTGGTCTTTCTCAAGGTAATCGACTACCAACACTCCTTCAACATCCTAAAAACCGATGCCGTCACTTTGCCAGCAGGAGGAACCAACTGGACTTTTTTGCGGGGGGAGAAGAGCTGAGTTTCTATTGCTCCTTTGTCTCTGGCTGAAAGTGATGGACCCACGTCTCATCCCTGGTCACAAACCTTCAAAGGGAATTTGCTAGATCTGCTTGCAAACGATGCAAATGTTCAATTGACATGACAAATCTTGGGCGTTTTTGATTTGTTTCCAACAACTTTGGGACCCATCGTGCTGAATGCGATACCTTTTTCATAGCAAGAAAAAGGTTATTATGCGATACAGATCTTCAGATGAGATGCCCAAGACGCTAGCAATGTACGGAATTTCCATTCGTCGATTACTCATCACCAAATCATGCACACTGTCAACAACTACTGAAGTGATGGTGGTTTCAGGTCTTCCACAGCGTGGATCATCTTCCAGGCTTTCCCTTCCAAGTTTAAATTTTGCTGCACACATCTTAACCATGGAATGGGTATTCTTCCCCAGTGTTGTAATCATATCGTCATGCCTCTGGCGTCAGTCCCTTTCTTCCCAAATACACGGATGGCTACCACGTGAGTCAAGTTTGTTTACTTACGTGGTAGAATCGACGTTCTTCCCACACCGAATGGAGCAAAACTTCAGTTCGAATCCCGGTCAATGACGAATTTTTATGGGCCTTTTTCACAACGTGGCTGAGTTAGTCGATCTCAGGCGAGGGTAGCATTTTTCTCCATCCCGGAAACTCGGGTTTTTCGTCCAGCAAACAGAAAATAGACCACGAAACAATAAATTTACAGACAGTATATACGGAGCAATATGGTCTTAGTCGCTGATGCTCCTAAACCCTATTACAACAATAACCTTGCCAAAGGGTTCATATAGTTGCCAAATATGAATAAATCTGGTTGACTTGTAACCAGAAAATATTAATGCTATCCACGACCTGGTTTTGAAAAGCCTATGTTATTCGGTTCGGTTAAGGCGTGTTTATCGAATGTTTAAATTTCCCAACCGAGACTGACTAACTCGGCCACAGCCCAGCCCTTTTCCACATGGTATGGGAGGGCAGTGACTATAAACTCTATACTACAAAAATAACAGATTGGGTTACAAAACATACCGAAGACACTAATCATATCGTGTTCATCATATTTCCAGGAAGAATTGAGCTTGACGCAACATTTCAGAATGAGTACTTTAAAAAAAAAAAAGTTGAAAGCAGACTAGAGATTACTGTGATTACTAGAAGACTGAGAAGGAAAATTGTGCAGAGAAAAAAAAAAAAAAAAAATGTCGAAAGTTTCTCGTCATTTAAACAAGGATATCGGCAACTGGTGACTGTGGATAAGACTGATTCATTATTATGATCCAGAAACCAAAGCACAGTCTATGGAGTCACATCATGAAGAGACTTACCAGAAAAATTAAGGCTAACACCATCAGCTAACAAACCGGTGGCACCAAATTTTTGGGACAAAGAAGGGTGTATCGATTACCTTCAAGAGAGTAAAATCCATTATGGGGTGAATATTATTCTGCCTTGTTACTAAAATTTCATTAGTAATTAAAGACCAAATGAGGTGGGAAGCTCTCCAATGGGATCTCCTCTTATATGGCAAAGCTTCCACAATAACTTCAGTCACAAGGCTAATCACTGAGACAATTAACAATTTAAGTTGTGAAATGTTGTATCCACTTCATTCCCCAGGTATTGCCCTTTGAATGTTCAAAGGGCGAAACTTTTTGGGAAATAATGATGCTAATCATGCAGTTTAGGAGTAAGAACCAAAGTAGCAGGCAGATTCTGTGCAAGTGTCTAGGGAACTGTATGACCTGTGTATAAAGGTGAAAGGAACTATTTGAATAAAAGGTGACACGTTTCCAGATCGCTTCATTTTTCTGTTTGAAATCTATGAAGCACATGTTCTATGGTCGGACCACCTGTTTTACTAGAGGAAATATTCAAATTCCTGAAATTTTCGTCCAGCAAAAACAGTGTACCCTTAGTCCGAGACCAACTAATCTTGTCATGGCCTTTTCCACAAGGTGTGATTAGCTAGCAATCATAATCACTGTACTACACTGTAGGTGACTAATTTCTGTCCTGTTCCCTTCCACGGAACAGGACAGAAAACTTCATTTTTAAGTATTCTTACCATAAGGCATTCAAAATATTAGAGTGAAAGATAAAAAAAGTAAATTTTGTTCGGAATAATTTCTTAGGTACTAGCACCAGCGGAAGTTTTTTAACCCCCCCCCCCCCAACTGTGAGAATTGTTCTTACGAAAAAGGGCACGTAGTCAATTAATTTGATCAGAAGATAAACGAAGAGAGTGGACTATCTTCGAGGGCCAGTTTGGTTGTACATGAACTAAAAGGTACGGTGTTATTTGTAATACGGCTCTGGGGGATCCCCCTAGTTTGCTTTAACTCTGTGATGAATACATCTCTGTAGTGGCTAGATTTATGTAGGTTAGTGCGTGTGGTGTTAGTGAGCAATATGTTGTTCGTGTTGTTCATCCGGCTTCTTAGCCTAGGGGCCTGTATTTAGATACAAACCTCTAGTTTACCGTCCAGCACCACGAGGCGGCGGGCCGGGCAGAGTAGGGAGTGTAAGAGCTCTGGCGGGGTGAACCCTGAGGTAAGCCAAGGCTACAGGCAGAGGGGCTCAAAAAAAAAAAAAAAAAAGACCAAAAGGTAAGCGTGAAAATTACAATAGCAATAGAACACTTCTTCTAAAGAACTGTGGGCCCTTGTGGGTAAAGGTTTGTAGAATCGCCGTCCTCCCCACACCGGGTGGAAAAGCCCTCAGTTCGAGTCCTGTCGATGAAGGGAGGAATTTATGGGGATTTTTCACAACGTGGCCGAGTTAGTCGGTCTCAGCTGGCATAGAGTGATTTCTTTTCCCGAAAAGTCGGGTTTTTCGTTCAGCAAACAGAAAATCTGAGAATAGAACACACGGAGAAATATGGTCTTAGTCGCTGATGTTCCTAAAAACCCTACTACTAACTATGAAGACATTAGATCATACCCACTACATACAAGTAAAAATTACCTTTAAAACGGAATTCCAGATTATACAGCTTGGATTTACTTGAATGAGAAAAATATTGAAATGAAACGATTGATGATGGATAACACGGCAAGTGTTTCTGAATAAGGAAAAGTTAACACATTAACAGTATAAGAAAGATGGAATGAACTTCTAGAATGTCATGCGACCAGGAATAAAACAGCACTTTTCGTCACATCTCCATCAAGCAGCTCAAACTCACTACACTTGCTGGTTCCCGAAATATTTTTCCTAATCCTTATCAAAGTTTTACTCCGTCTTCTACCTCATGGCACTAGTCCACGTGATTGATGGAGCATCCAAGCAGGCGGAAAGCTATCTCTCCAATGTATTTCTTGGCATTCCAGGGATTTTTTGCCGTAGAGACCTTTCATTTTTGAAGAGCTCTAATATCTGCAGGATATTTCCTATCTGGAACGCTGAGAAGAGGGGAAAAAAAAGGAGGGAGGGGTTCAAATATTTTGTGCTTTGTTATCAAAGGAGATTGTGCTTGAATGCGGTATAAGATTATGAAAAATTCATTACGCCTTTCCTGTAGAAACGTAAATAGGTAACAAAAACAGGATGCAGCATTTTTTTTCCCACACTACCTACAATTTAACAGATTCCAAATCTGTTTAGTTAAAGCTGTCATTAGGAATTAGAAAATAAATTAAATTTAAAAAATATATTTTTAAATATCTTGAAAAAAAAATCAATTACAGTACCGTACGTACAATAATTTATTTTTTAATTAAAATGTTTTTGAAAATAAAATGATGGGACCATTTTCGTAAAATGTTTACCACCAAATGTGACAGCTTTAATACAACCGGACCAAGTGGAGATTCAAAATTAAAATTATATATAAAATACTTTTTTTTACATAAATCAAGGAAGGTAATTCGTTGTCAGTTTGGAAACATGACATTATTGGATGGAATTTATGCAATTTCAATATCGGACATTGATCAGAAGCACATTACAAAAATGTTTTCGGAAAATATTACAAATACCTGCAAAATCGAAGAAGTTCTTATTCACAAGACTAATAAAGCCGTATATGGTTTAAGACAGATTAAAGGTGTCGAAATTTTAAATGAAGAAGCATTTGAGTGGTTTGCTTCAGATAAAAGTTTAATCTGTCACGAAATGTTGTTTTGTGTCAGGTGGAAGCTCTGCTTGACTATGCAGAACAAGACGTTGTTCTTACCAATGTGTTGGGTAATTTACGTTCTGCCATTTGTAAGAATGGCCAGTCCCAAAAATCCCGATTTTTGCTTATTTTGCGGATTATTTAAGGAAATTAATTTTTGCTGAATATAAATTATGATTATCTGTAAATATAGACAAATTTTTTAATTAGTATGTTTTTTTTTTTAATTTTTATTGGTCACTTTTCCCAGACTTATAGCGTGAGAGCACCCAGCAGGTACAGCCCCACCGCATTTGTGGTTAGGAAAAATGACAACTCATACCCAATACTGGAAGCCAACTTCTACACTAAGCTTCCAATTATGTGTTCATAAAGTAATTCATGATACTCTCCCACGTGATCTAATGATTATTACGATCCATTGCGTTATTTATCATTGGTTGGCTGGATTGTAATTTTTTTTTTACTTTCCACTGGCACTGATTATTTTCCCTGAATTTCAAATCACTGAATACCTTTTAAAACTTAGCCATTCCCCTGACCAGAAATGTCTCTGCGACCCCCTGTAAAAATACTTCTGGAAGCGTTAATGCCGTCTATTGCTGACAGAGGTCAGGAATTATTAATTTGCGCATGCAATTAATAAGTTTTTGAATTTTAATATTTTGGTTAGCAATTTCAAAAGCTAATTAACAGAAAACTGCATGCATTGATCTAATTTTAGTTTCGACAAAAGCAACGGTAAATGAATTGAAGAAGGAGAAAAAACGCGAACCCTGAGGCCTGGTGATTAGTCGGTAAATATGACCAAAGAAAAGACACCCGAATCTATTTCTAGCCACCTCATGCGATTTTTGACCCCAAATCCATTTTTCTCTGTGAACACGTGGTCAAATTAACCCTACCCTGCTACAACTCGTGGTAGAGCCTAGCTGCAGATCGATATCCAATACGATTGGCCAACTATGGTGCTAGCATTGCGTAACAAAGACGCAAAATTCACCGGTAAAAATACAGCGAAAGTAAAATATGCGTTTGGAATTATCATAAAAAAGGTATCACACTCCTCCCCGCCCCCGTTTGCACACAACCCTTCTGCCTTGTTTCATATATCAACGAAAAGAATCAGACTGTTAAAAATGTCGGCCTCAGTGGAATTATCATTCTATTTATAGGATTCAGTACCAATCGATACATAAATACCAAAAGCTTATAGCAATTTACTTTTTAATTGAAATGATTAAGATATTATTTCTATTTCAAATGTTTAAAAAAGCAAGAGCCAATAAAATATGGATTCAGAAGAATATCGTTGATACGTATTTGTAGTAGCAGACGAATAACCACCAAACGACTGTAGCAAACGCTGCAGTAAAGCGCGCGTGTGGTACGCAACAATTTTAGGGGTAACTGCGAAGTCGTCCTTTAACGTTTTACATATTCTTCAAACTTTAACGCCAAGAGAAACAAGGAAGTACCCTGACCAGAGTCAAACAAGGAACAAGCAGCGATTTCAACATTAGTCCGTCACTAGCCTGAACGTCCGCACACAATTCTGCCGAATGGAAAGTTAGAGAGTCTATATTTAGAAGCAGCTTCCGATACTAATCGTTTGCCCTTTCATTTGCGAGCTTCCAGTTTTGACGTCATTTGGTTCCATGCGACATACGACAAATGACTTTCCCACCAAACCATCGATAGTTATATAACAAAAATAAGCGGTAAATGCATATGGAAACACACGACCGTGCACTTCAAATAGGCAGACGACGTTAATAAAGGAAAGGAGTACGCAGGCTCCAAGAGGAAGGAGGCCTTGACTTCGAACTCTTCCTCCAAAAACGATTATACAAAACGTAGCGAGAAAAGAAATGCGAAACTCGAACGTTTGGCGTAATATCTCGAAATGAAACTAAGAAAATTAATTATGCATATCTGCAAAACAAGGGGATATAAAAACTATGCCTTAATCTTCAAAATGGATGTTTACTTTGAATAATGTAATTCATTTTTATTATTTCTTAAAGCAAACGATTAAAAATTGAATATATTTCTAAAACCAAGTGGTGGACAAATAAAATAAAATAAATTAATGGCTGCAGTCAGAAAGGCTTACAAACCTGAAGGTATCTAATCCGGCACCATCAAAGAGGTATTTGTTCACAATCCTTAAAAACGGATTAACTTAATCCAGGCACTCAAGATTCTCACAGCAAATGCACTTCTTATCTCTCTACTTATTCCACGTTAGACCTAGCCACCTTCCTCATGAGTACTGTTCTTGCGCAGTAGCCACGTGCGTGAGGCAGACGTAAACGAGGGGAGGATGTCGTCATACAGTAGTCCATTAACGCGCATGCACGAGAGTAAAACACGTGCATCCACGCCTCCAGTTAGTCGCTGGTGTGATTGGCCACAACTGAGACATTCCTCCAAGTATTTTCACTTTTCACATGTTTGTCGTGTCGGTTTAATTCCTGTTCTGAAAATGAAACTATTTTATCAGATTCTATGGTCGCATAAATTCGTAAGTTGTCTTGTTAATTATCAGCTTATTTTACAGTGAGTGCCAAGTGCAGTTGGATATATATTCTTTTCAGAGTTTTTTTTTATTTTGCCACTGTACAGTTCGTTTCGTATTTATTCAAGCTATCGGTAGATGCTTTAAAATGCCCGCGCTGGTGAGAATAATACTTACGTATTGATTATCACAAAATTATATAATTTGGATCTAAGAAATAAAAAATTAGTCTACCTCGAATACCCTTGGAGATTGGCGATTAAGTTTGGAATCACTGGAGTTATAGGATCGGCAAATAAACAAGTCATTCTCATAACAAATAATAAGTGAACACCATGTTCTACAGCAGCGGTTCCCAAACTGGGGGTCCATATAGCAGTTCCAGGGGGTCCGCGAAACGACCCTCTGGAACTGGTCAAATTATTCGTTCTATGTATAACAAATTGATGATAAATAAAGTTATTATTATATATTTATGTAAAAATAAGAATATATATATAGGGGTTCCGCGAACTTTTTTTTTCCATTTTTGAAGGGGTCCGTAGATCTCAGCAGTTTGGGAACCACTGTTCTATAGGATGCAAACAACTTCATTTTAAAAGTAAAACCAAGTTATTTGCATTAAACTACACACCACCAAGTAACGATGGTTAGTGTAGCTGTGCGAGGGCGCTAGTGGAGAATGTTACGTAATGGAGGAAGTGGTTTGCATTGTCGCATGTTGTTTGTCACAATCCATATTTGAAGTCGCACGCATCATTAATAGGGAATAATCGTCATGCTGTATATTTCCGAGAAACGTGTTTTTTTTTTAAAGTAGAATCTTACTTGGAAACGAATGGATGTCAACAAAAATTCATTGAAAGTATGGATATCAGGAGTAAAAAACATGAAAGGAGTGTTCTTACACATGACACTTTAGACGCAGTATACAGACAACTTTTGCAACTTCCAAACAAATCTCAGCATGCAAAGGGATGGGGGAATATCACTTGATTCAACTCATTTCGCTGTAAGGTAACACCTCCCACCTAAAGGGGGGAGGGGAGTACGGAACTATGTCCAAAATTTCTTTTAAATATTTAAAAAGCTGGAAGAATTTGAAACAACGAAGTTTTGGCGATCCGTAGAAAAAATTTCAAACTAAAAGGGAGTCCTTATGCCATGCCACTAAAGTGGGACAACCCTGACCTGAAAAATGAACCTGGCTCCACCAGGACTGGAGCAACGTGCCATACCGCAAGCTCAATCACTGAAATGCTGCAAGAGCTTTTTTTTGGGGGGGGGGATAAAATCATATCAAGGATTTCGGGCACCTAAGTCGTCCTGATTTAGAATTATTTTTAAAGGGGATTATTAGAGCAAAAAGCTTACGAGAGCAATCCATGAAGATCCACTCAGACCCATCTTTGATCTGATTTTCTGAAATCCACAACATCAACAAGGTGATAAGAATTTCAAATTGTTGATTATAAAAAATAAATTGCAAAGTCAAATATCCAAAATTGATAAGTTATGCTGCAAGTTCCTTAGTGCTTTTGGCAACGCTTTTCGTTGGAGTTTTTTTTTTCTCTCTCTCTCTCCTTTCTCGGAAAATGAAATACAGTGTATTGACAAAGCGTCAACACAAAGATCAACTCTGCTGCTATTTTGGCAAAAGAAAATCGACTTTTTTTTTCTCCATGAGACTCTCGAAGTGTAGTATTTTTGTTTTTTAAAAAAATGACCCGTGGTTGGACGATTTCAGTTGCTCAGGCCTAATATAATCAATGCAAAAGCCACTGATTACATCAGGCTCGCCTTTGCTAATGGACTCTCCAAAGTTCTTGAACCGCAGTAAGATCTGGCCTTTCCGGGCCAAGCTGAATCGAAAAATCGCCTTATCCCACTTTTCTTTCTGCAAAATATTAGGATATTTAGAGGGCCATATTTCGCACCCGATGATAAGGTGATCTACCTTATCAACGAACTTATGGTGCAATATTTCAAGGCGAGTAAATTGGTTTACTAGATCTTCAAATAAATACGGTGTAGCGGGTGTCGTCTTATAACCTCCCAATAGCACTAAATCATATATAACACGTGGCAAATTAATATCAAGCTCCTTGTGAGTATTTCTTGTCGAAGTACAAATGTTTATAAATTTAGATCAGCTCTTTAGGTTCTGCAGTTTCGATTTACGCTAAAGAAACGATGGCCATGAGACATTACTATAAAAGCGTCTGTAAATTGCATGTATTCTCTGGTCGATTTGTCTCTTTTGTCAGAATAATATCTCCATATAACGGGAGATATTATTCTCTCATCGGAATTGAGCCAATTACAATCATCTCCAGAAAAGCTATCGCGAGAAAATGTGAGGATATCTCCATTATGAACCATTCATTTTATGGATCGAACAAATTTACCAAAAAAAAAAATAAAATAAAATCTTTGAAACAAAGAACAAGCACTACATAAAAAAAAAATAAATTTAATCATTATTTGACCCTTGGCCAGTTTCCCAACCGCTGCAGTCAGTCCTTGAAAACACGATTTAAAAGCCATTAGTCCATAAATAACCCAGCTTAACAAGTAAATGTCCCTCAGGGATCAGTCTTGGGTTCCCTTCTAATTTTCCTTGCATCGTTAGGCCTTACTAATACTAATGCTAAATTTGAAAAGATAGTTGTCAAAAGTGGTGCAGCACATTGCAACAGGTCCTAGATGAGAAAGGAACAGCGGGGAATCAACGTCCTAGGAAATAAAATTCAGGAAAGAACTTTGACTTAAATAAAGTTTCTGTTTATACTCCGGGACGACCAAACGGTCAGTGGAGTTCACAAGATAGACAGAATACAAGAAACAGCACCGTATTTAGCAGTCACAGGAACCCCGGTCACTCAAGGCACGTGTACTTATGCACCCACGCACCTGACCACTCGGCTACAGCGGCCTCAAAAACGTGGTTGGATTCGAACTGAGGTCAATCTCTTTCACAGTAAGTGCTTTAACCACTGGACTGAGATATTTACTTGCTTTGAACGTTGAACCTAAGAGAACAAAAGACTACACATTTGCAAAGCAGCGTTGTTTTCTCTGATTTTAATTCCTTGACTGAGTTTACAAATTGATTTTCTGATACACCTAAGATCCCAAATAAACTGGCACTGATTATCAGTGGTAATCAATGATAAATATTGAAATATTTCCGCACAGAATATTTCTGCTGCAACGTTCCACGGAACAGATTTGAAGAAACAAATCTGAAATAAACACAAAGCTTGGTGGAATAAACAAACCATGTCTTTCACACAACCGCAAAAGAAGAAATCTAAGGAAACTGTCATATGAACGAGGGTGGGGGATACACCTAAGATCCCAATTTCTGATGCACCTAATTCCCCAATAAACTGGCACTGATTATCAGTGGTAATCAAGGACAGATAATAGAAATGATAGATAACAGTGGTAATCAATAATAAATATTGAAATATTTCTGGGGGAACATTTCACGGAACAGATTTGAAGAAACAAATCTGTGAAATAAACACAAACCTTTGTGGAATAAATAAACCATGTCTTTCACCCAACCACAAAAGAAGAAATCTAAGGAAATTATGTCATATGAACGAGGGGGGGGGCATGGTATCGGTCCACTACGCCCAATACAATGGTTCGGGAATGCGTCGTTCAGAGCAGTGCGCACCTGCAAGCTCCAATGAGGCGGTGTTCCCTTTTGCTTTAAAGTTATGTTGAGCTGCAGGTGTGCATGAAATCTAAGGAAGTGCGTATTGTTCCAGCATGTCTAGGTATGTGATTCCTGTAACGGTATCCTCCAATAAGAAGAATGTTCGATAATCATGTCCTTTTTAAGACCACACCACACGTTCACATTTGGGCTGTCTCGAATGTGCTCTTGGATACATGCAGGTTTTCAGAAACCCCCATATTCGAACACTGTGTCGGCTTTTCCCGAAACATCAAACGTTGCCTTGTCGGAAAACATAACATGACTCAAGAAATCTTGGCTATGTTCGATGCGATCAAGAATATCAAAAATTTGGCCTGACGTAGCCCAGTGGTCAGGAGCGAGAGTGCATAGCACGCATTCCTTGAGTGGACCGGGGTTCAAGTCCGTGACTACTAAATACGATAAATATTTGTATTGACGATTAATTGTAAACTCTACTGACTTGGTTATCGTGCCGGAGTATAAACAGAAAATTTAATTTTAATAGCGAAGTTTGCTATTTATAGGCTTGTAAACGCAACCGCTTTTCTGTACGATCTCGTGCAGAATTGCATAGGGCATGTTCAATTCCGTTGATGCAAGCCTGACTGATTTCAGCGGGCTACAAACAAAAGCAGCAGCACGTACCCCTTCAAGTCACTCTTCTGAGACTCTTTGACCACCTCCTCCATGTTGCTTCTGCACGCCATGTTGATTCGGTGTTCAAAAATGCCCTGTACCATCTCCGTATAGGCTTTGCATCTCTGTTGAACACACGTTTAAATGGCCTTTGAACCGTGAAACATTTGCTCTCTGCAAACCACACCACTACATGTACTTTCTCTTGCATTGAACGCCATTTTCACACCAACGACAGCAACCGCGCATGCATCGGTCACAGCGCTTGTCAAAACATCAACAGTGAAACTTGACTTTGACCATATCCCCCCCCCTCTGCTAGCTCCCACTACGCTGCCATATGTACAACACAAATTTTAACCACCTTTTAAAATCAGGGAAGTTCAAAATGGACACCCTGTATTCATGAAATGGCAAGCCAAGCTCGGATTCGAAGACTGTCCCTACCAATTAATTAGAAACGCCTCGTTATCAATACGGTTAAATTGTTTATCGGTGCCATATCTGGCGTCCCCTGATTTTTGGGATGTACTTCAATGGCAAATCCCAATGCCAGCGTTGAGATCTTCTCGCTCACTGAAACTAATTAGAAATCGGCTAAGCCTTTCGGGTAGATTTCTACAGGCACAAAATCTTTCAAACATTTAGGCCTTTCAGCTAATAGAGGTCGACGTAAACAAGTTAGGGCCGGACACAACGTACTTAAAATCACTATCAACTGCGTAATTGATGTAATACTGCATGACTCTTTAAGGAATTCTGCACTAGAAATTCGATTTCCGTGACCCCGATGTACGCTGCTCAATAATCCAAAAAATATACCTTTCAACAAAAGAGTCAGTTAACAATGAGGTTGAAAAAAAAAAAACCGTTCGGATTGAACATCCTCCTACTCTCCCCATTTGGCTCGATTTAGATTTTTTTTTTATACTCCCAAGTATCACGTGTTTGACTTTATACTGTATTCTTGATGTTCATATTAAGTTCTGCTAAACAGAGCCTTATGCATATGGTACATACTAACTTGAATGCATCAGATTTTGAATCTGATGATAAACGCCTTCATCAGATTCAAAATCTCCTCAGTAAATGGCTCAAGCGAAAAATTCACTGGAAGCGCAAAGCCTGGACTTGGAGGCTTAAGCTTAACGCTTCATGCAAACATGGACACGACACCTTGGAAGCTCCTCGTCCTAACTAAAAATATTGCCACTCTGTCCAAATTACGACCAAAAGATTTCGTGGTTCGTGTTCCTAACATAAATGATATTGTCAGGTCCGGGATATCGTCACAGGAGCGCACAGAATCCACTCCTTCCTTAAGATGTCAGTTAACAACCTTGCCTGCCTTGAACAGTACGTTTCCAGCGAACCCTATAAAATATTTCAATGAACTTCAAATAGACCCTTACAAATAAATCCAGGAGAACGTATATCACAGTCTTGCTTGAATCATGCCAAACCCTGTTAATAAAGAACCAATTAGAAAGTACCACTTAATCCCTGGAAGCTGTACACATAAGTGTAATGAAGTTAAAATATAAACATAACTGGATAGTTGAGACTCTAGAAAGCTGGTAAGACGAAGATAGGTTACCACGTGCAGTATACCCCATATCTTCACCTTATCGGATTTCTAGTACAGTAAAGTCCTTTCTAGAGTCTCAACTATAAATAATCTCCACCCAGCAGCCACTCATATCGTATGTGGGGACTTCAATCTTCCGCCATCTACCCAACACCTCAAAAGTCGTCTCACAGAATCTCTCCAATCAATCCAAATATTCCAAGTTAACTACCAGACAACGAGAGACCAAAACCTACTGGACATAGTCTATTCCTCGGCAATTGCCAACTCGAAGAAACCACAGCCGACATGTTTCAATCAGACCACCAACCAATCATATTTACAGCTCTTCTACCAAAAAAATATTTCAATACCCCCAAAACCAAATCTGTGAAAAAGGTCACCGCTCCAAAATTTCTGAATCCGGTACTCTGCATTGAAGCTGCATCCACAGTCCCATGGAACATCTTAGATGGATGTGAACTGAGCCTCGCAATCGATTTAATGACCAAATGGATCAATACCATAGCCCTTCACACCGCTACCAAGACAGTCACCATTACACTGCGCTCCAGAGCATGGTGGACTCCCCAGCTCAACCAAAGTTTCCACTACAAACAATTACTACACGCCAAGTGGAAAGCTTCCGGCGATGTCCAGGACCGCATTTCATTCTCCAAAGCCAGGGCCGAATTCAACAGAAACAAATCAGCTGCAATTAAAAAGCACCTCGAAAGAACCCTAAAAAGGGGGAACCATTCTACAGAACAAAGGCTAGTTCTTCCAGCAACATCGACCCAATTGACTGGCTCAACTACGTTGCCAGATTTTCTAATCAACCTCCAGCTCTACCTAATCGGCCACTCCTCAACCGCTGTCATCTCACTGATAGTCTCGCTACGATCCGAATTTCCAAGCAACAACTGATGCTGGCCATTAATACTCTCCCTCTCACAGCAACCACCGGTGACGACGGCATCCCCCAGTTCATAATCAAATGTTTAAGCATCTTCATCATCGATTCACTCCTCAACCTATACAACAGATGCCTCAAAGTTCATTTCTTTCCACCCCAGTGGAACAGGTACTCTGTCTGGCCCCTTCCTAAGCACCAACAATCGACGCTCCCAAGCCAACATAGGCCCATCGCTTGCGCCTCTGTATTGCTAAAAATTCTGGAGAAAGCATTGCTACCGTCTGTCACCCATCAAATTCTCCGTGACAGTCCTCAGCAAATACACTATGGGATATCAGGAAGGTCAACTATAACTAACCTTGCAACAACCACTCTGCACATCTTAGAAGCCTTTGAACAAAGACAGGAATTGTCAGTTATATATCTTGACATCCATTCCGCATTTGATGCCATCTATATACCTAATCTCCTACGTCTCTTAGAAACTACTTCAATTTTCGCGGCGATGTTCTCTGGTTCCTAGAATTTCTCCTATCGAAGAGGACCCTTGTTCTAAAGATCGGAACAACGACCTTCACGCGTCACATAACTGCCGGTGTGCCTCAAGGGGGGTCCTGTCTGGCATTCTCTTCTCTGCAATCATGGTGCCATTTGTGACCAACAAGTGCAATTGGATCACATATGCTGACGATGTCAAGCTGCTTACTAGAATATCGCCATCCAACTCGGCAGCCTTAAATCACTCAGCAAATCACTAGCAAACTGCAGGACATGGCTGACTACCTCAATACCTTCAACCTCCAAATCAACCCCCTAAAATCGGCACAAATAACTTATTCTCTAAAGGACAGCCCAACAACATTGGAGCCTGTGATTAATGGCTCCTCAGTTCCAAGTGTTCAAACGCACAAAGATCTGGGGGTCGTTTTCGACTCCAAACTATCTTTCAACGATCACGTAAACCTCATACAGTCGAGGCTGAATTCAATACGCTGGGTCGCCAAACAACAGCTGCTCCACACCACCGACCCACAACTGGTAAAAAGATACATCGTATCAATCCTTTACCCGACAATACTGTATGCTTCAGAGATATAGGCCTCGGCTGCCGAATCCAACATTAAAAGAATATTCTCTGCCGAATTCTAGCTTCTAAAATGGGCCAACAGCAAACTCCACCTTCCCCCAGCTCTCAGATCAACGCAGTTAGCAGAAGCCCTTCAACTACGCAGGCTCCGATCCTACATCGGAGAAAGAAGGCTGCTGTTCACCATCAAGATGGCCACCAGTAAAATTACATAGCCAAACTTCTGGGATCACTGCTCTTGGCGCATTCCTCCCCCTTATCTCCGGTCTTCAGCACAACTGCTAGCAAACTGTAACCAGCTTGTACTAACCGACAGATTCCTGCCAAAGCAAATGCTGCCCTCACTGCAAGCCATCGACGGGGACCTCCAAGAAGTGGTCAATAATAAAAAATACAGGAAGGGAATCCTCGTGGAACTGAAAATGTAAAACTGTGCTTTGTTGCCTTCCAATAATCTGATGTAACTTATGTTTTTCTCATGTATATCTCTTTTGTAAATATGTTTTGTAAACCCCTGGCACCACCATGCCGTGACGGGACTAATTGTATGTCTATCATGCTGCAATTAAAGATTCTATTCTATCCGATTTTGTTTATTTTTTAACTTCATTACACTTGTATACAAAGACTCATTAATTGTAAATCAATACTTCAAATTGTATATATTATTGTAACTATACAAATAACTTATGTAACTGTCCTTTTTGTACCCCTCTAGCTATATGGTGTATAGGTGATAATAAAAAAAGCAATAAATTGAATAAACAGTAATAGTAATAGCAAGAGCCATATAGTGCAGGGAAGCCAGAGGCTTTTGCTGCAATGGCCGAAAGAAGAACAACAAAAAATAATAATAAGAAGGAAATACAAATTTGCTTCCCTCCTCACACATAACTATCCAGCTGACTTTTGAATTTATTCATACTGTCAGCCTCAACTACCTCTGAAGGGGCAACCTGGCAATCAACGACTCGCTGGCTAAAAGAAAGCTTCCGACAATCTAGTTTAAATCTCTTTCCCTGTAATTTGAATTTATGGTTCTCGAATTCTCAACAACAGTGAAAGTTCCGCCTTCAATCATTTTACTAACCCCTCTCAGAGCCTTATAAACTTCAATCAGTTCACCTCTGAGGTGCCTCGTTGCTAAACTCTGTAGCCCACATAATCGGAGTTTTACTTCGTATGGTCGCCATTCTGCTGATCTCACCATGCGAGCCTTTGGACCCTTGGACCCTGTGTCCAAATGAGGTTTCCATATTTGGACACAGCATTCCAAATATGGTCTTACAATTTCCTTATACAGTGGGACTATGCCTTCTCTATTTATACAGGATAATGTTCGACAAATCATCGGTAGGACACCAAGGGCGTTCCTGGCTGCCTGTTTACTGCTCAGAAAACTTCATATCTGCCCGTATAGTAACGTAACTCCCAGATCGTTTTCTTCCTCTACTGTTTTTAATTCGACCGCACCAAATGTATACTACTCCCCAAGTGTAAGACCTTGCATTTTGCTGCATGAAAATATTGCTGCCACTTTTCGGACCATTCGCAGCCTGTTCAAGTCACACTGAAGGAGCGCTGCTTGGTACTAATCATTAATTACGCTCCCAATCTTTACGTAATCTGCAAATTTTGATATCAAGCCGTCTATCTCATCGTCGATGTCGTTTATGAAAAATCAGAAACAACAGTTGTCCAAGAACCGATCCTGCGGGGACCTTACTTCTGACTTACTTTACACCAATCTTAAGAATATCCATTAATCACGACTCTCTGCCTTCTGCCCTGCAGCCACCCAGCAGTCCATCTTGGAATTTTTCCAGTAATCCCAACATGTTCCAGCTATATAAGAACCTCTTATGAGGGTCTGAGTCAAATACCTTGCTAAAATCCAAATAAACTACGTCGAAATTACTGTTCCCTACATCCAGCTGATGAGTAACAATGTCAAAATAGCTTGCTAAGTTAGTTAAACATGATTTTCCCTTAACAAACCATGCTGTGTGTTAATAATAATAATAATAATGCTTTCCCGTCTACATTAGAGAATTAGGCGGACCAAGGTCGTGCATTCCGCGATGCACACCCACTACAGCTCACCCCTTCTCATCAACAAACTGTTCGTCGAGAAAAGCGCTCCTTATGTAAGCAGTTGGTACCACGAATTATTTGGATGAAAGGTTTATGGGATGAGAGGGATTTCTCTCGAGTATATCACATGAACTTAAGAGTACATTTTTCCAAATTCCAAACCCTTTCACCCCTATCAGTCTTATGCCCGAAGCAGCTGCCTCAGTCACTATATTCTCGTCCCTTCGCTGAGCAGCAGAGGGGAGGACAGTATTTTCATCCTCCAACTTAAAACAATATTGAAATAAGCCATTATTCACTATTTTTTTATAGGAAAATGCTTAAACACTTTGGGGGGCCTCCACAAGTATCTTCGTTAACAAATGCCAAATATGAATTGGGTGATTTGCTAATCTTGTTAATAATAACACATGTCCTCTGGGCTAGTTCCAGGAAATGTTCCACGGAACCTAACAGCGGTAATCTTTTGAAATCTGCAAAAATCTCTTTCCATTCATGGCATTGCAGATAAGCTCCACAAATAACTACTGTTATTTATCTTTTAACAAATTACGGCAACGAAGTGTAAAGTTCCGGTTTACTCAGATTATATCGCTTCATAGAAACTCCAGGACTCAAACTGAGTTGTATTAGTAGTGAGTTAAAGCGTCTTTGGATTGGTAGCAAAAACTGAGAAGACTTATTTGCAATATTACACTTAAAAAATAAATAAATAAAACAAAAAGGAGATAGAAGACAATTATTTCTGTTAGGCATGGGGGAGGGATACACGGCGCTTTCAGCGCTATCTACGCAGTCTATTACGTCAACAATGCCCCAAGTAGAACGCTGTGGGTTAATTTTAGGACATTTGGCAAACACTAAAGAGCTTCTAACAAGTATTATAAAAACTACCAATGCAACATAAGCACGGCTTATGCCAGTCTTTCCTTGGGGTCCACAACTGGCAATAAAGCGCACACGTGGTGCTAATATTAGTCCAGACACTCCGCATTTCTTTCGTATATTTGGTAAAAAAATTTCGGCTGGTTAAAGTAGATCTGTGAGGAGAAAAGATTTTCATTAACACTTTACCATATTGGAGATGTAAAGCGTTTATGAAAATGGTAAACGAATCCGGAATAGTAAACAACAGGGGAATGAGGAACATACCATGTCTTAGTCCTGGGAATTACATAGCCAATAATGTTAGAAAAAAAAGTAGTAGCAGGGTTTACGAGCATCAGCAACTAAGGCCAAATTGCTCCGTGTATATTGTCTGTAAATTGTGTGTGCTGTGGTCGATTTTCTGTTTGCTGGATGAAAAACCATACTACTATCCCTGAGACAGACTAAATCAGCCACGTAGCGAAAAAGGCCCATAAAAGTTCCTCCGTCATCGACAGGACTCGAACTTAGGTCTTTTCCAGCCGGTGTGGGTAGGATGGAAAAGACCTGAGTTCGACCTACCCACTGTGCTACCCATGAGGGCATTAAAAAGAGAATGCGCAGACAGTTCTGATGTAAACAATTTGAGGGAACAATTTGAGTCCCTGAAAAAACGAGTGCTTGCCCTCGAAAATAATGCATCTGGGAGCTCGTCAGGGACTCAAAACTCCAGCAGTCTACCAAGTGATGCACACCCGATTCGAGCCTCAAAACAGAAAAACCAAGTGCAAACTACTCTGGTTAAAAAGGACATTGTATTATTAGGAGACTCCATTGTCAGGGAAACGGGGAATATTTTTTGTAATAAAGATAGGTGGAGGAGAACCAGGGTATGTCTGCCGGGAGCAACTATTGATGATGTCACCAACAGACTGTCAGATTTTAAAGGGGGTAAAGAAAATATTATTATTCATGTGGGGACAAACGATATTAAACGTACACGATCTGACGATTTGTTGGAAAAATACAGAACCATGCTGAGGAAATGTCGCGAGCTAGGCCATAATGTCTATGTGTCTGCAATTCTGCCCAGACACGATAGGAGGGATTATATGTTAAGAGCCTTGTGGATTAACTCAAGACTTGAAGGAATCTGCAAGGCTTTAGGGGGTAAATTTCTATCAGCATGGCCCACACTTGTAGGTAGAAGGAATTTGTTTTGTAGAGATGGGATACACTTAAACAAAGGTGGTGCAAAAGTTTTTGCCAGTATTATTGAGGATACCTTAAAGGTTCAGGGAAACTGCTAGTTAGGGGGGATGTGGGTAATACTGACACGCGTTTATCTGATAATATTGGTCAAAGTAACTCTTGCACATACCTCAAGAGTTCTTATCTGTTACCCCAACTGGACGTATTATCTAGATGTTCTGGGGGCACAAACGTTTCACGTGGGCGGGTAGCTAATGCCAGGGAAGAGAGCCTAAAAAACTTCAAGGGTTGTGTTAGGGTTGTTAAATATACAAGAACAGTAAATCTTAATTGTTTATACAGTAACGTTAGAAGTGTCGTCAATAAAATGAGCGAATTCGAACTGCTGGTTAAAACAAGTAACGCGGACATAATAGGGCTTACAGAGACGTGGTGCCACCCGGAAATTGGGGATGATGAGTTTCAGTACGGCTTGTATAATGTATTTAGGAAGGATAGGTTAGATAGAAGGGGTGGTGGGGTAATGCTTCTTATCAGAAGCAGCCTGAGTGCGACGATAGCTTTCCCGGATTCAGACGTTTCACATGCTAGTATAGAGTCTGTATGGTGTGAGATAGTTGGAAACAAAGGTATAATGCGAGTAGGAGTAATCTACAGACCAGGTGATTGTGAAGATTATGACAAAAGCCTCTACATGCAAATGGAATGGGCAAGTAAGCGTCAATGCCTTATTATGGGTGATTTCAATCTGCCTCTAATTGATTGGAGTAAATGGGAAGGAAACTCGACATGGGGAACAAAATTTTTAAATCAACTAGATGACTGTTATTTGTATCAACATGTCAGGGAAAATACTAGAGAAAAGAATATCCTAGATCTCATCATCACACATGAATCAGATGACATAACAGGGCTGACAGTAGAGGAACCAGTAGCAGGAAGTGATCACGGAGTTCTACGGTGGATGATGACGAGAGAGGTAGCAGAAGTAAAAGGCAAAGGAATGGGTTTTAATTTCAGAAAAGGAAATTACGATGCCTTAAGGTACTACATGGCCTCTATTAACTGGGTAGATATCGCGCAGAGAATGAATACGATTGAACTGTGGTACGCTTTTAAAACATTAATCACAGATGCCTTGAATGCGTATATACCATTAAAAAAATACTCCACGAGGAGGGTTCCAAGTTGGATGACTAGTGAAGTTGCCGCATTACTTGAGCAGAAAAAGGTGGCATGGAAAGGTTACAGAACAATAAAAAGTACTGAAGCCTATAACAGCTACAAGGTGATGTGTAATAGAGCCACAGAAAAGGTTCGACAGGCAAAGGCAGTTTATGAGAAATCACTAGCAAACAGAGCAAAGAGGGGGGATAAAGAATTCTTCACATATATAAATGCCAAGAAGAGCAGGACAAACCAGATCGGACCTTTATGTAAGGGAAAGGGGATAGTAATAAATACACCAGCTGCCGTTGCAGATGAACTCAACAGTTATTTTGCATCGATATTTACAAATGAAAAGCCTTTTGTGGCAAAGGGAAATTGTGGGAGCGAAGTTAAAAAATATGTAATTAATGATATTGAAATTTCGCAAGATTATTTAATGAAAAAACTTTCGAGCCTACAGACCAGTAAGGCTCCTGGAGTTGATGGAATATACCCTATAATCTTAAGAGAGGCGGCAAGCGAGTGCATTGAACCATTGAGGCTAATTATGCGAGCATCATTAGACTCTGGGGAGATTCCCTTGGATTGGAAAAGTGCAAATGTATCTCCCATACATAAGGGTGGCTCTAAAAGTGAAGTTGGAAATTATCGACCTGTCAGTCTGACTTCAGTAGTAGGGAAAATCATGGAGGCAATGATCAAGGGTGGAATTCAGGATCATTTGGATCGAATTGAAATTCTCAAGGATACTCAGCATGGTTTCGTAAAGGGAAAATCATGTTTAACAAATCTGGTTCGCTATTTCGAAAGGGTCACTCACGAGCTGGATTTAGGGAATAATTTCGACATTGTTTATTTAGATTTCAGCAAAGCTTTTGACTCAGTCCCACATGAGCGGTTGCTTTATAAGCTGGAACAGGTTGGAATCACTGGGAAAATCCTTAGATGGATAGAAGGATGGCTTCAGGGCAGGAGGCAGAGGGTTGTGATAAATGGCTATTCCTCAGATTGGGTTGATGTAAGAAGTGGGGTTCCCCAAGGATCAGTATTAGGACCACTGTTGTTTTTAATTTTCATAAACGACATTGATGAAGGGATAGAGGGCGTGATGTCTAAATTTGCAGATGATGTTAAAATTGGGAGAGTAGTTAATGATCACTGTCAAGCTGAGCTTCTTCAGTGAGACCTAGATAGACTTCAGGAATGGTCAGAAAAATGGCAGCTGTGCTTTAATCCAACAAAGTGTAAGGTATTACACCTGGGAAACAGTAATCCCAAAAAAACTTATTCACTTGGTGGAGTTCAACTAAAGCCAGTACTGGAGGAAAGGGACTTGGGTGTTACGATACGGTCAGACATGAAATTCTCTGAGCATTGTAAACAGGTTGCAAGGAAGGCCCATGGTGTCCTATCAATGATCTATCGAACTTTTGCAAGTAGAGATAGGGACGTGATAATCCCATTATATAAGGCTTATGTTAGACCACACTTGGAATACTGTGTTCAAGTATGGAGACCGCACCTGAAGAAAGACATCGAGCTTCTTGAAAGGGTGCAAAGAAGGGTAACTCGCCTGGTGAGATCGGCAAAAGGGCGTCCTTATGAAGAAAGACTTCGAATATGTGGGTTGCAGAGTTTGGAAACTAGACGCCTTAGAGGAGATTTGATTGAGGTGTTTAAGGCTCTGAGAGGCATCAGTAAAATGAATGAGGACAAAATTTTCAAGATTATAAATGATGCTAGAACTAGGGGACATAAATTCAAGTTACGGGGGGAAATGTTTAGATTGGATTGCAGGAAGTTCTATTTTAGCCAGCGAGTTATAAATTACTGGAATAAGTTGCCTTCATGGGTGGTAGAGGCCGAGAGTTTGGGGAAATTCAAAGGTCATCTGGATAGTATTTTCGGGTAAGGGAAGCACATAGGATGATAGGTTTAATTTCCTTTTTATTTATTTTTTATTTTATTAATTATTATTATTTAGTTATTTATTTTTATTTTTTTGTTTTTATCATTGTTTTGTTCGGATTTATTTTTTTTATTTATTTTTTATTTTTTATTTTTGGCTGGTGCAGCATAAGCCATAGGCTTTCTTGCACCATGCGGCCGTTACTAATACTAATACTAATACTAAAATTTCAGATACTGAGATTTCGTTATGGACTTGACTAAGAGATTACGCTACTCATAACAATAGTTAAAAATAATAATAAATAATCAGCTACATGTATTTTTTTCGTTTATAAATGAAAAGTCGCGCTTGAGTAAGTTACTTTTTTAAAAAAATAACTTTACGAGCTGCTAAATAATTTCTTTAAAAGCAACACTAAGGTTGCGAGAATGCCAATTCAGAAAGTAGAAAAAATTTCAAAAACTGTCATTTCCTACAGATGGCGCAAGAAGCAAATTTCTGAAACATATTCTTTTAACAACCGGAAACTTTACTTGTGTCCGCAAATTTAAAAAAACTTGATTCTATGTATTCAAAGGCAATTTCTAATATTCTGATAAGGGAGAACGGAGGTGGGGAATGGCTAAATCATCCTGACCATAACACGTGATTATACTACTTCGAGTTGCACGTGTTTCTTTTAATTTGGAGACTCGCCAAATAAATGAATGGACTTTTGTTGTCGGAAAATGCACCAAAAACATTATATAACAACTTAATAACATCATTTGCGAGTGCTCATGAAGGAAGGATTTGTTTTGTTATTGGAAAATATTCATCATATTTTTTACTTCAATAAACGTGCTCTGTTAATTTAATAAATACCAAGCATGTCTATGTGAGTATTATGATTGACTCCATAAGTGTATATAAATAAATATTTGTATTATTCTATAAAATCTGGGTCGTGCTGAAACACCCGGCACTCATCTTTAGTGACAATACAGTCGAGGAAATTCGGATTGTCTTGAAAAGTCTGGTTGACACTCTTCGTTGCTTCTGCTCATCCATGAGGCTGTGCAGATTTCTCCTTCTCTAGGAGTTCAGTTACTACATACAGACAGACGAACGGACAAAAAATAATTGCTGGATTGCTATTGGTCCGATTTTAATGAAACTTGAGATTACTCAACAAATCTCTCTAAAAGAGTTAAATATAAAATTTTATGAAAATTCATCCACTAAGGACGGCGGAAAATATGGTTAATAACAATAGGCGTTTTACCATTATTAGTATTTGCAGTGGCAAATAATGCGAAAAAGCAAGCTTATACAGAATCAGCCAAAAAAAAAAAAAAAAAAAAAACACACAATCCACCTATCAATCCCCTCCAAGTCTAATTTCTTCCTTGAATTTATTCAAGCAATCCATTCCCACAAACTGATGAAAGTTTGTTCCACCAAGCTTCCACAATACATGCTAATGCGCCTAAAGATGCGGAGATGTCTAATTGAGAGGAAAAAAAAAACGGGAGGGGAAGAATATTTGTTAGATAATAACGAAACAAATCATGGGCCACTATTCTAACTACTTCTCCTTCTTTCACAAGGCTATCAGGATAATATGAAGTAATTCGGTTGGATGCACACGCTGATAATGTTTCTGATAAGATTACATTTCAAATACCTCCACCCCTTCACCCGGGTCTACTCATGATAAGATAGTAGGTGCCGTACCAAGGCCCATTAGCACAACTCAGTAGGCTACCGAGTGTCACAGGTCAAGGATGGTAGATCATGCATTTATTTGGCACCAATGCAACGAAAATCTTTCTTCGCCACCCAGTACATTTCGTCACATGATGACTACTTTCAATTCTGAGAGTAATAATAACAAAAACACAGACCAAAGAAAAGCAATATCACGTTACCGATTATAAAAATTTAACTGCGCCCTATTATACATATATAATTTTTCCTCCACCTCCTGGAGAAGGAAAAAAAAAATTTCCTTTAAAAGCAGCAATTGCGACAAATTCTAGAAAAGCGTGATATTACCACAACGAATTACAATGTAGTATTTGCCAAAAACGCATTTTTTACATTCTACAATTCCAGAGGAAAAAAAAAAAATGTATTTTCTTCTTCAAATTACACCTTCAATGGATGTTGTTATATATTTCAAATATTTATTTATTTATTTAATATTAACAAAAATTAACCCAAAAAAAATAGTAGATTTATAAACTCAAAGAAGACGCTGCAGTAAAGTAAAACAAAATATCGTCTGCTGTTTCGCACAAATAACTTCCATTAACTTCTGCTATTTCTGGAAATTATTAAAAAAAAAAAAAAAACAATATACAAAGTAAACTATAAATACACATTTGCTCCCTTCACCTTATTTGAGACAAGTACGGACGGTGTCTAATTCCAATGATCTTAAGCAGAACCTCTTATTAAAGATTTCTCTCTCAGCATGACTGCGTGCTGGTATGAGAAGTTCTTGTTTGCCGAGTTTTAGGGCGTGCAATCACTATAACATTGCAGGAAGCAGACTTTTAAGATATAAGTTACGATTACCATTAGTAACCGCTTGAAGGATACTTTAAGGAAATAAATACTTAGTAACTGCCTTCGGAACTATTATCCTTGAGTACTTAATATACTTAACACATCAGCTGCGACAAATGTTTTCTAAGAAGTGACGAAACAACTTCTCGGTTGCGAAATAAAGTAAAGAAGTACCCAATAATACCACAGTATTTTATATAAAACTGGTAAATCCTCAGTAAATACCGACACATATTTGAAGTACAGTATTTATTTATTTATTTATTTAACGTGAAGATTTAAAAATCATTATTAATATCATAAACAATTTGAATAATGAGTGGCGCTGCGGTAAGGAAAAAAAATCGTCTGCTACTGTACGAGTTTGCTCATGTACTTATTTATTATTTATTAATTTATTTATGTTCGTGCAATTTATTTATTTAACGTGAAGATTTAAAAATCATTATTAATATTATAAACAACTTGAATAATGAGTGGTGCTGCAGTAAGGAAAAAAAAAATCGTCTGCTACTGTACGAATATGTTCATGCAAGATTCACTTCATTAATTTCGGCTTTCTAAAAGCAGTTTTTCGTGTTAATCATGTATTATTTACGTACTCCATTATTCTTTAAAACCACTTAAAATAAGCATTAATTAAATCGCACACCATGTGATTAACATAAAATTTCTATTTGTTCACGTGCCCACAAATGGTACAAGTGCGTAATAAATTAAACGCATTTAAAATCCATTCCTGCAGGAACATATTGCTGAATAATAACAAGCCAAACACAATATTAGTCTTGAAGATAGCAAAGGTGTAGTAGTTCTTGTCAATACTATAAATAGGTCCCGTTCTAGGGTCCCACGAAACTTTCCAGTGTAGCTAACACACGATCAGTCATCGCTGGAAGACTGTAAAAGCTTACTTGCCCTTGTTTGGCCTTCAGTACAGCACATTTGTCATTTTTACCCCCCTCCTCTCTCTCTCTCTCTCTCTCTCAATCTCCACCCCACCCGCGTACACAGCAGCTGGTATCCTGCTTATGATAACGTTTCTAATCTGCAGTTTCCACTAAGTACAGATTCAAAGGGCATTCTGAAATTGTTTTAGAAAATTGAATATCTCTTTTTTTCAGCATCTGAAACAAAGGGTTAAAAAGAAAAAGTTTGTCTTGTAGAATCTATTTGATTATCTTAAACAGCTTCCTACAAGATAGAGGGTAGAATATTTTTCTCTCTCGGAAATTCTGGTTTTTCATCTAACAAACAGACCATACAATACACGAAATTTACAGACATTATATACGGCGCAATATTGTATAAGCTGCTAATGCACCTAAATTCAGCCATAAAAAAGACAACGGAGAAAAAAATCCTGTCTACAAATCAGCACTCCTGAAGGGTTCGTGTTATCTTACACTCAAGGTTTTTTATCAAAATGTTTGCAGTATTTGGAATAAGCTTGAGCAGATACTCCTGTCCCAAATGGCTGATGTCATCTGCATGTCTGAAACCACAACAAGAATCAATTGCCACCGCCCAAGCTGCCGGTTACAAATCCTTCTTCACCTCCCGATCTCACACCTGTGGTGGGGGTGTTGCTGTTATCATAAATGCCAGCAGATTTGAGTTCGTACATGTAGTCTCCAGCAATTTCAATCTGTTCGAAGCATTTGATTGTAACGGTCAAGATAAACTCCTGCTTATTAGATCTCGGTGCAATATATATACCCCCAACACCCGATTCTCAGACAATCAATGATATTGCGTCCTGGCTAATAAATACGCTCCACACATCTGCCATCCACCTCATCTGCGGAGTTTTTAACCTACCACCAAGCCTCCAAAATCTCCATGAATCACTTATGGCTAAGATTACACCTAGCGGCCTCAGGATCATAAATGAAAGCCCAATTAGAAGTTTTGATCACCTCGACCTCATATTATCGTCTAGTTCCTGTAGCGTCGACATTAAACCTGAAGCTCACATTGAATCCGATCATTAGTTCTATTGCAGCTCCCAACGCACAACTTTCTTGTCTCCAACAACGTGAAAAGGAAGGTCATCATCTTTCCCAACTTCCTACAATCGAACAGGTGCCTTGAAGCAGCAAGATTAATGCCCTTCGGAGTTCTTAAATCAGGAGACCTGGAACTGGCCCTAGACATTAACTAGATGGTTGCACACTGTTACGGTGTTCTCAGCAGCTAAACAGGTCTCTATCTCTGCTAGAACTAATGCTTGGTGGTCTACGGAGCTAAATTACAGTTTCAAGTGCAAACAGTTCCTCCATAAACAATGGAAACAGTCTGGTACAGCATATGAATTCAGTACACCAAAACTAGAGCACTGTTTAACAGACTCAAGCCAAAAAAATATACTGACAAGACCTTATCCAAAGGCAAATTGCCATACTCTACCCCTAACTGAACCAGATTCCAACTTCAATCCAGTTGAATGGATCAGCTATGCCAGATTTCATAACAACACCACACAACCATATGATTACCAACCAGACTCCATTTCTGGTCCAGATGATGAGCTGTTTCCCATTCAAATCGATCGACAGCAGCTCCTTCAAGCCATCAACTCGCTGCATCCGTCATGCACTGCTGGCGTGGATAAAGTCCCGTATTTCATCATAAAGTGCTTTAGTCCATATATTCTTGATCCTCTGCTCTACTTGTTCAACTCTATCCTCTCTCATAGTGTTTCCTGCATCCTGGAGCAAATACGCTCTCGTTCCGCTACAAAAAGTTCAACTACCAAGCCAGGCGAAGCACTATAGACCAATATCCACTGCATCCACGCTCCTAAAGCTATTGGAAAAAGTCCTTCTTCCGCACATAACGCGCCATCTTCTTCCACAACCACCAAAACAACTCCATTATGTTTTCCCCAACAGATCAACTGTCTACAACCTTCTGGCAGTCCAAACGGCAATTCTAAATGCATTTGAGTCCAGAGCAGAAATGGCGGTTGTTTATGCCGATATCGAAGCTGCTTTTGATATCCTCAATATCACAGCCCTTCTGAATCTGCTAACCAATTTCTTCCTGATGAAAGGTGACGTTTTTGCTTTTCTGCACTGACTCCTCTGGAATAGAACAGTGTACCTCACTCATCGAAACCTCCCCTATACCCGATCCATCAATGCAGGTGTGCCGCAAGGTGGCGTTTTATCGGGGCTACCATTTACCGCTCTCCTTATTCCGTTTGTGTGTAACAGAGATGATGTTATTATCTACGCCGACGATATCAAGTTCCAAACGGAAATACCGCCATCAGCCGACAGAGCAATGATCACATCGGAAATCTTAATAAGATCATAGCTCTCTCTAACTATCTCAACTATTTTGGTCTCAAACTGAACCCTCAAAAATCCGTAATTATGGTCTTCTCTCTGAAGAAGTATGCCACGTGTAACTAAACACAAAGATCTCGGTGTAACCTTCGACCCAAACCTTAGGTTCAACTTTCACATCGAATGTGTTCTATGCAAGATCAGCCGAATGCGCTGGATTGCCCGACAACATCATCTTTATAACACAGATGCAAAAACTACAATCAGATATCTGAAACCGTTGTGTATCCTACATTTCTGTGTGCCTCTGAAATATGGGCCTCCACAGTACCTGCTCTCATGAAACCCATCCTCACCAGCGAATATTGGATACTGAAGTGGGCAACCCACAAAAATTGCCTTCCCACCCCAAATAAAGGACCACCAGCATCGCTGACCAACTTCAAATCCCACAGCTGTCTCAAATAATCCGCATGAGAACTGTGACCACTATCAAAATGCTGGTTGGTAAGATCAACTCCCCTGACTTCTGGGATATAAGTCAGTGGCATGTTCCATTTCCTTCCCTAAGAGCCACTCATCTCCTTCAGCTACAGCAGAACAGGTTGAAGATCAGTGACAGACTTCTACCCGGCCAAGTACTTCCTACAATACAAGCCCTGCTAATGATCGGAGTAGTTCTCCAGAAATTCGCTTCGGATCGCAATTACAGGCGCTCGCTGATCGAACTTGTTCCTCTATTGTATGGCCTCATATTTTATGCAAATACTGAATAGGCAGAAGCAGCAGGTATTTTAAAAAAATCCTCCGAATATTGATCGCTGCCCTCGCACGGCTATTCTGCACTTTTCATGCAGACCTGGGTAAAGATATCATTAACTACTTCGCAGTGTTGCTTCTCAACACTGCGAAGACCTCCTTCTGGAACAGCAAGCACTCAACAAGATGCTTAAAAAAAAAAAAAAAAAAACCCAATGCATCATTTAGCGCATGCACACAAGGTTGATGCATCAACAAGGGGCCCTCGTGAGTAGCACAGTTGGTAGAATCGCCGTCTACCCCACATTGAGTGGAAAAGACCTGAGTCGATAATGCGAGGAATTTTTATGGGCCTTATTCACAACGGGCTGAGTTAGTCGGTCTCAGGCAAGGGTAACATGGTCTTTTCTCCCGGAAACTGGGGTTTTTTGTCTAGCAAAGAAAAATCGACCACAGAACGCACCCAATTTACAGACAATATATACGGAGCAATATGGCCTTAGCCCCCGATACTCCTAAAACCCTACTACTATTCTTTCAATAAGGGTTCAGCAAAAAAAAAAAAAAAAACTGTCGACAATAAACCTTTTAGCGGACTGGTCAAACGCGAGGATACACTGGTACACACTCTTGAATTGCTGTCGCTCCAGCCCAGCGCTCTTGAATTTCTGTGAATCTATACGGTAGTCTTGGGAATATTAATTTTCTATTTAATGTTTCCTTAACTTTCCTGAACTTTATAACTGAACGTCATAAACTTTATTAAGAAAGTTAATGCAAAGCGGCGGTTACAATGGTGTCAGAGTCGGAGGAGCTGACCTTTGGTGGAATTTAAAGAATTCTCTGGAGGGGAAATCTCGATATAAGCTTTTTGCCATCACACAGAACTTAGCGGTGGGATCAATTTTTCTGGAAAGTATTGCATTGGCCCAACTGTAAAATGCAGGAGTAGAAGTCTGATGCTTTACCTGGAGTGATATTGTGGCATCCCTGATAAGACTGATGCCATTTTCTGACATCGCATTCTAAGGTTTTTGAACAGGAAATGCCTCCAATCACAAAATTCATTATGTGACAGCATGGTTTAACAGGCATAGTAGTGGCATAGTATTTAGGTTCAGGCGCCACCGGTGGCTTTCCACATCTGCGCTCTTTAACAGGCAATAAGAGTATGTGCTGCATTAAAGGATGATGAGAATGGACAAAACCAAAGATTTAAGTAACTTCGAACATGCCATGGTAGTCGACGCCACACATGTCGTCATGAGTATCTTGGAACTGTAACCCTGCTGGGTTTTCCGGTGTACTGACATCGGTCTGATAATCAAACATCCAACCATTGATGATCTTTTTGTCGGAAACATCTCATTCATGCGATGGACCAAAGGAGGCTGATAAGATTAGTGCACGGTAACAGAGTCGATCAACCTTGTCACGGTTAAGTATTACAGCCCACGATTGAACCAGATTCCACCCTTGATGGCAAAAACAAGGAAGTAAGTTTACAGTGGGCCTTATTCACAACGTGGATAAGGCCCACTGTAACGTTTCCCCCATCTTCATAAGTGTCAACAATGATGGTGGCAGTGTAATGGGGTATGTTTTGGACCCCCCCCCCTTATACTCGTGAAGCAATATCTAGATGGCACAGGTTATCTGAAAATTGTTTCCGAACCATATCCCTGTATGGTTGAAGTGTATCCATCTGCAAATGAGTTCTTTAATGCACCATGTCACAAGGCTGCAACTCAACAGAAACTGGTTTCAGGAACATGAGTGACTTAAGCTACTGCAGTCGCCTTCCCAGTCACCAGATCTCAATCCAATTGAACACCTGTAAGATGAGGTGGAATGATCTCTTCAAAGTAGAGATCCGAAACCATCAAATTTTCAACAAATGTGTGAAGCAACTGAGTTAGCATAGACTAATAGCCATGTGACACGCTTTTGGCACCTTGACGATTCCAGGCTGTTATGGCGACTAAGGGGGGGGGGAATATTTGGTAGGTGTACCTAATAAAGTGGCCACTCAATGTAAATGTAAATTTATTTATCTATAAGCTATTGTCATAAAAGAATCCTCGATACAATACAGCGAAAAATACTCCTCACCATCACCAGGGCGTGTAACACGGTGAGTACCTGTGCGTTGCAGGTCCTGGCGGGAACTCTCCCTCTGGACCTGGAGGTGGCGAGATGTGGGTTGATGTACTACCTGGCAAAGGGAACACCGACCACGTTTGACACTTTTACACTGGACCCTACAAACAACCACCGAATGGAAAAACAGAAAATCATGGAACACCTGAAAGAAACTTGGCAGAGGAGATGGCAAGAGACGACCAAGGGTGAAGTCACACGGAAATTTATACCCTACGTAGACAAGACCTATCCAAAAGCCCCCAAATGGTTCTACCCAGGACTGAACACCACCTTCCTCCTGACGGGCCATGGGCCCTTTAACGCAAAACTGAATTCATTCGGACTGACCGAGGACCCAACTTGCACCTGTGGCAATATGGAGACGTGGCAACATATCATGCACAAATGTGAATGCTATGAGGAACAAAGATCAGTACTCATCACCAGTATAAAATTTGTACCAAAAGACAATGAGCATCACCTCCTGGATTCGGAAGACGAGTACACCGCGTTCAGCCGCTACGCCCAGGACATCTTTAACAGAAGGAGAACAGAAATCGCTATCCGCAACAATATGGAAACATCTGAATAGAAGAACTCCATTGAAACTAACCAAGGAGGAGACATTCAAGACTACAGCATGAACATACCGCATGACTACAACCGATCAGAAGAAATTACCAACAAAGATAACTCTCCATTCATGACCTGGTGCAAATGGCCAGGACTGATGCTCTCAACGAATATGACTACCTGAATTGACATCAAAGCAGTACTACAAACTGACCAGAGTCATCACTCCTCTTCCTGATCCCATAAGATGAACACGAGACAAGTGAGACTGAACCAAGACTGTGACCCACCTGAAGCAACACTGAACTGAACATCCAAAAACCATGACTGTGACTGCAGCTACGCTGTTGCCTCGCCTTTTGGCGATCTGGGTTGGACACCTAGTCTGGCCCACTTTCTCTCCATATCCTGGCGGTGGGAGGGGCCGGGACCGTCCCCTCCCCCGTCTCCCCCGTTTACTTCTCCTGGTGCGGCATGGGCATGCCACACTGATATCTGGGGTCGTCTACCCTATTGGCCTCATACTTCTGTCTTTCCCCTCCAGTCTTCAGTCTTTCCCCCACTCTCTCTCTCTATACATCACAGTGTACGCCCCACACGACAAAAACTTAAACTTCCAAATTATAACAGCCAAATCGTGCATCAATTCCGAAACTTAACCTCATTAGCGAACCACCCCCTAAAATCGCGTTATTATTATTATTTTTATTTATTATTACTATTTTTTTTTTTTTTTTTTTTTTTTTAGGCCCTAGCCACTGAAATCTCAGGAAATTAGGTGGCAGGGCCTGCCAGAGTAAATAATTATGCTGGGTGTACCTGGTCTGCCTCCACGGGGCTGAGTGTGGGCAACGTTGGGCCCCAGCAGGGGTCTAGCGGCTAAATGGCCAGAGGAACAACGATACACAACACAATACTTCCAAATCCCATACACTTTTAAATCTCTGGCCTTAACAGTGATCTGTTACACCCACAAAGAAAACCACGCGGAGATGGGGGAAACCCCTGGTGCCGTTTGACACGAACACACTTCACTTTGCTTTGTCTTTTGCTTAACATAGGTAGAAGATAATTCATTTTATCTCTAATATTGGAGGTAAAATAAACTATCTTGTACAATGTACCAGGAAAACTGGACATACGGGAAAAGCGACTAACAACAAAACTCGTCTATCTCAGGAAATACTGTAACTGCAGGGATTTTAAACAAAAGGAGAGTTGTAAAGAAACGATTTTTCCTTTGAATTTATTTTCCTTTTCTTTTTTATTCTGACTCCAATTTTTCTGATAGATTAAAGAACAACAAGCGATGAGAGCTACATGTACTCTGACAGCCAATATGATCCACAGGTAGGGTGGGTTCCCCCTCCTCCACCCCCTTTTCATTTTGGACATCTGCCAGACAGCTCCGATGATGCACTAGTATTCTGTTCACAGTACACCAACTGGGAGAAATATATTTTCACTCACCGAACATAACAGTCCCCAAGCAAATCGTTCTGGATCACACAGTCTAGCTCGTACAATGTCATCTTTTAAAAGTATACGTTAAGTTTCATGAGCTTAAAGCAAACGGAAGAAAACTGTGCTGTGTTGGCAACCTCCATACCGAAAGATAAAGATGGTATGGGGGGGAGAGAAAAAAAGAAAAACAATTTACGGGAAAGAAAATTCTAAATCTTCATTTGAGATCAGTTAATCTGAGTGAAAAAAAAGAATTCTTTGTAACGAATCCTTCCGTTTCAGGCAGAATCTTGCAACCTTTTTGAAATAGGTGATAAGGAAGCATGATAGCAAACATTACTTCATACAGAGAAGTATTATTGCGATTTATTTGTAATAACCTGACAATCAGTCTGACAACTGTTTCAGGATGTCGTCCCAGAGAACAGATAAACACTTAAGTCAGTGCAAACAGTTATAAGCTATAAGGAGCTTCTCTGTGTGTGTGTGTATGTGTGTGTGTGTGTGAGAGAGAGCTTAAAATAAAAGGAACTAAAAACTTGAACGCCCAAGTAGAGTATAAAAACATTAATAATATATATATATATTTTTTTTTAAATTTTCCTCACCGATAACAAGTGACTACGGAATTCGGCTTTGAACTTTACCAAACTCTCTGCCTCGACCACCTAGCAGGTAATTTATTTCAATGATTTAAAATACGCTGCCCGAACGTAAGCTTGAGACTGTATTTGCGCCCCCTGGTTCTTGTCTCTCCAACCGATGAGACTATATCTTTCTTATATAGTGTATTTTCTGGACCACGTTAATTCGGTGCATCATAGAGATGAGATATTAACAAAATCCGTTCAGTCATAATCCCACGGATGGTAGCTTCGCATCACTGGTCACTCGACCAAGCACATGTACCAAGTGACCGAACCTGCGGTTCCTCACGTACTGAGCAGGATTACTATCGCAACGACTAGCCATCAGTAGGGTAAAACTAACTTGTCTCACGACAGCCTAAACCTAGCTCACGTTCTCTATTAGTGGGTGAACAATTGTGGTTAAAAGGTTTAGAAAGAAATCTTGGCGACTTAGAAAGAAGGAATACAGAAATTATAACAACAAAAAAAGAAAATAATATATTTATTATATATTTCTCCACTGACACTGGTGGAAACGCCTCAATGGGCCAGAGAGCTTTTCTATGTAGGACACCCGGACTCCAATTCCGACCCCTACACAATCCCATCAAACGTTACCTACCTACCCTTAATCCATCCACAGTACTAGCGTTAGTAGAGGCATATAATGCAAAAAAGCATCAGCCAAAAAAAAAAAAAAAAAAATCCCATTTCACCCATCCATTCGCTCCAAAAGTTTATCCAGTTCTTCCTTGAATTTATTTAAGCTATCAACTTGCGCAACGACAGATGGAAGTTTGTTCCAGCAATCAACCACCCGCTGGCTAAAAGCAAATTTCTGCACATCTATTCTACAATTGTCTTTCTTCAATTTGAATTTATGCCCACTCAGGTGCGTAATCTGGGTAAGAAGAAGAATCCCATCAACATTGAGCTTGCTCAACAAATTCAAGTGCCTAGTCTCCAGACGCTGTAATTTGCAGAACTTAAGCCTTTCTTGGTATGAGCAACCCTTTGTTATCCCCTCACCAATCTCATTGCCCTTCTCTATACTCGTTCCAGCAGCTGTATGTCCTTACTAAAATGAGGCCCCTAGATGATCTACGTACTTTTTCAATAAAAACTATAGTGCGGATTGTGAACCGAGCGTCAAACGATACGCATTACCCAGCCGGCATCCATTAACAGTTCAGGTGCCTAGTCTCCAGACGCTGCAATTTGCAGAACTTAAGCCTTTCTTGGTAAGATTTGTTCCAGAGACAAAAACTAGTTTTGGTCTCTGGAACAACTCCCCCCCCCCCCATGTGTTTACCTAAAAATGCGACTTACAGAATTGAAAGTAAAGAGCGAACAAAGTTCTCTTCTATCCCAATAAGCAGAATGTGCTTTGTTTTCGTCGTAGAATTCCAAAAACTCACCATTAATCATGGTTTGCTCTGAACTTCACTTTCTTCAAAGATAACATCTTCACTGCCATCAAGTTCGTTCCACATTTCCTGAAGGATTCGTAAGCTTCGTTTCGTTTAATCGGACAAATTTTCCAACCCATTCGCACACATGTGGAAAGTCTTGGTCGCTTTACTCAACTTGGTGTGAAATCGTAATTTGGTCCATTCCTCACGCATAAATGCTTTAAGCGGTTGGTCATTTCAGATACACTGTATATAGTGGTGCGGTTGGCCAAGGCCTGCTGGAATTACAACCAACTCTGTGATTAACTCGCTACGTGTCCTTTTAGTTGTCTCCTTTACGTGTGATCTGAAATGGTCACACATAAAAAGAGATAGATTTTCCTGGTTACCTGGATGTTTTGACAATACTTCCTGTGGCCAAGGCTAAAAATACAACAGTAAAGTGTGAATCTAAAATACGTCTTATCTTCTGAATGTATATTTAGAAGATAAGACGCAGGGGAGTTTTAGGCAACATCTTCCAGCAGAAAAAAAAATTGATCTTACGGTCCGGGAAATATGGTATCTCAACAAGATCCCCCCCCCCACCTCCAACCTAAAATGTCTAGTTACCAAGCTTTACATCCCTCTAATCCGTTCTTCTAATGGACATTGCTTAGCATCCCCTCACCAATTTGACTGCCCTTCTTTGAATCCTTTCTAGAAAGTTCAAAGAAGTATTTTTGTCAAGTGTGACGTTCAGACCTAAACACAATATTCTAAATGTGGTCTCACCATCATCTTATACAGATGGATAATAACGACGGATGGCAACCCCTAAGTTAGGGGTTACTATTCAGTGACAATGTAGCTCCAACCCCCTAGCTTCTAAGCAACTTCCGAATATCTTTTTCCTAGGTGCAGAACCTTACATTTAGAATCATTATAATTCATCTGCTATCTTGAAGTAACCGAGTGATCAGTACAGTAGTACGTGCGTTTGGGGTGACTGTGGTTCGAGCACAAATGAACGCTAAATACGGTAACTTAAAGTGGTAGAAATAAAAAAAAAAAAAATTATTTTAATTTATCTGCAACGCGAACTATAAATACGCCAAAATATTTTTTATACAAAATATTTGTATCAAAATATCGAAAACTTAGTGGTGAAAATCAATAGCAAACAGTGACCAAAATATCATACAACTTAGTTAATGAACTCAGTACGTTACATTTCGGGAAAATTCGAGTTTTATTCCTTAAATTAATTGATTTTTTTTTTTTTTCTGGGAATAACAGAAATGAAAAGAAAATTAGTATCTTATTACAATTAATTAACTAATAAAATATAAAAGTATATGTTTCCACTTTACTACACACGCCTCCCAACGTAATACTCACTCCGCGTTCTGTAATACTTTGCTATTAGCAACTGTGATTTAGTAAATTAAACAATCGTAGTATGCTGTCAACACTTTCGTAATGCAGTTTACCTTATTTATTCCTGGATACGCCCAATTTTAATAACAATTGAAAAATTGGGCGTATTCTTCCAAAACCCAGTCATGCTTTATTTCAGAGAATAAAAGCATCTGCGGCATTTACGCTTATCTTCGATAACAGTCTATATCTAAACAAGAATTCGTCTTAACTTGGATTAACCATAACTTCTAATGTAGCTCGCTCTTTAGCATAACCACATTACAAATATTGCTTCTTCTGCATCTCTACAAAACCAAGGCTCTCGAGATTACTCTTATAAACAGCGTATCTCTGTACAAATCTAAAATCTGCCCTACTATGGAATACTGTTCCCACAATTTGGGTGGTGCACCCAAAACCGCTCTTTAACTCCGAAACTCAATCCAAAACAGAGAAATCAAGTAAATCAATGATTCTTCCCTTACAAACTCACTCCACTCCTTATCACACAGAAGTTCAGTTTCTGCTGAATGCCTTTTCTACAGATATTTCTATGGTCACTCTTCTTCTGTATTAGCAACTGCAATCTTTTTCCAAACCAGTCTGAACACATGGACCTTACATAACCAACTTTTTCTCATTATCTCAACTACATCCATCTGTTCTCTGGAACAACCTTCCTTATAATGTATTCTGAAAATTAAACTATTGAAATTTTAGTTCAGCGTCAGGAGGTATTTTCTGTCTTTTTGATCTACACTGCTCAACAAAATTAACACAACACGTAGAAAAGTGGTGTAACTTGCAATCAATCCGGACAAATGGTGATGTACTATATAATAACCATGAAATGAGGAAACAACAAGAAACTTCAGAAAGGCATTTATATGCGTTGTAAAAGAATTACTAAAAAGGTCACAATACAGAAGACGATAACAACATGATCGAAAATATGATTTTTTCCTCTTGGGAACTCGGGTTTTTCGTCCAGCAAACAGAAACTCGACCTCAGAACACACAATTTACAGACACGGAGCAACATGGCCTTGGTCGCTGATGCTCCTAAAACCCTATTACAACATTTTGTTCTGTTAATTTTGTCGAGCAGTGTATACACTGCACGAAAGTACTACTGGCTTCAAAAATCTTCGCATTTAAGAATTCTATGGGAGAGGTGGGACCAATCATCAATAACATTTGATCTTTTATATATACTTTTTTTTTTCCCTTACAAATTTAAGATTTTGAAAGTCGCAAAGGTTCAAAACAAATGCCAAAATAGCTAAAGATGAAGTACTACAATTTTCCTCCTGGTGCTTTGAGTAAAGGCATAATTTTTTTTAAGACCTGGAATGTTTTCCTAACCTGCCAATACATTCTAATCACAAAAGGAAAGATTTGAAAAGGTGTAAGAAAATAAATGGCTGCAGGTGGCCAAGGAAACAGCGAACAGACGTGAATGAAAATATGGGTCATGGACATTTATTAACTCTTTTGATATTTTGTGTCCCCCTTTTCTTTGAGATCAAGATTAGCTGCCAATACTCCATCCACGACTAGCATGCAGGATATCAAGAAGTGACCTTTCGAACTTGAAGTCATGGGAAGCATCTTTTAATGTTTGAGACTATCTTCATTTACTGAAATGTAGAGCCATCTAGTGGTGAATTAAGAAAACCCGTTTATACAGCACATAAATGCATTCTGTATAAAAAGCAGAGCTTTTAGTTTATTTCTAAACTTTTGCACTAGACGAAAACTTCATGGCAATTCAGGGGTCAAGGAAAAATCTCAGTATGTACTAAGATTACTAAATAGCAGCTCTATTTTACTAGATGTGTGCGTAATTACAAGTGCCAATACAACAGGTTCCAGAAGGTTAAACAGAATCCACATTACGTGCGACTAACAGAGCTATTGTAACTGTAAGCATTAGAATCACCACGGTACAACTTTTGAACCATACAACGTCATGGTACAACGTTTGTTATCAAAGAACGAGTCGTAAAATCTCGTGCCAGAAACACATCTAATAAAAGAACACTTTAAAAGCAATGATTGCCTGTTAGCTATGCTGTCATGGGAATTAAAACGGGCAATGAAGAGGCTTCTTGAAATATAGTTGGCCTATATAACCAAAATTCTTGACGAAAGCAGATCAAGGACTGATCGAAGGGAACAAATGACGATTTGAATCCTGTTTACCCAGAGCATCACAAGCGGTCTCAAAAGAATTCGGATCCGGTGAACTTGGTAGCACTCCACATATCCTCTCACTGAAAAAGTTCCAAAACAGCTACCCTCTAAGGTGTAGAAAATTATCATCCATTAACCAAGTGGGAACCTAATATAATCCCCAAACCGTCTGATGATAAGGTTCAAGGATTTAGTCCATAAACCTTACAACTCACAGCCACTCTCTTATTCCTATCCAGACCAGCAGATTATCCTCTTAAGGAGGGTAATCTCCAGCGCCAAGCCATAACTCCCCCACCTCCTATAAACTTTATTGTTTGCACAATGCACTCAAACAGCAGACGTTCTCCGGAATCCTTCAATCTGATCGGAACAGGGTGTAGCTAGATTCATCACTCCAGAGAACCAACTTCCATTGCTCTAAGGATCAATTACGACGTTCGTTGTACCAGCAAAGCGAGACAGCTACTGTGGCTGATGATGTTTAATTTATGCACCGCCGCTTTCATGAAAACAGGGGTTGTGGAGCGCAGATTGTTGTTTTTCATTGTTTTTCTTTCTGAGTACTCTCTGCTCAGGTGGAGCGAGCTTCCGTGGTATTCTTGTGAGTTGCTGGAATGGAACTACTGACTGTCAGATGTAACCGTATACTTCCATTTCATAATAATATCATCAACAGACAACTTTGGACAGTATAGTATATTAGCAATTGCACAAATTGAGCAATGTACCATCCGATAATAACACCCCTCTCCAAACCAGTAAGCATGGCTCTATGTGCCATGATGAGGACACCTAACCTGTGTAGCTCACATGAATTTCTTATATACCGATCTGAATCTCTATTTATCTGGGAAAGTTCAATGGACTACGAAAACATGGATATCCGATTACTTTCTTGAGGGTGGTGTATACATATACTCGTCTGCGGTATGCGGAAAATCTCCAAGCAAAACATGAAACTTCCCTACACCTTGTGAAGACTGGAGTACGATGTGCAATGATTTGCCACAGGATTGCTGGGCCCAGCTTTTACACAGAAAATATAACTTCTCGGTAGTACACTGACAAAGTTCATGAATTCCTGAAACACCTCACTGAGATAGCTATTGATAAAAACTCGTTTCAGAAAGATTGTGCAAGTCACCATGAACCCAAAGACCTTTACGAGATTCTCGTCCGTTCCCTCACACCAAAAAAGATTTTTTTTTCATAATATTTCCATTTAAGTCAGCACTTAAGTGGAAATAATTATTGAATATTTCACGCTTCTACGGCCTACCAATGCCTTTTGTTCAGAGATCACATAAATCAAGCCGACCGGGCTAGTCAGGTGGGTAAAGTGCCTTCCTGGCAACCCAAAGGTCGCCAGGAAGGCACTTTAAAATGCAAAAACTTTGGGAGGCGCATTCTGGCCACAGAAGCCGATGCGCCAACAACTAACAAAAAAAAAAAAAATAAATAAATAATAAAAAATAAATAAATAAATATATATATATATATATATATATATATATATAATAAATAAAAAGGATTAGAGCCGCATGCTATATTTGTCACCATTAGACTTTTTTGTGGGCAATTAAAAACAATGGGCAATTAAAAACAATGCCTACTAAAATATCCACACACACACTGGAAGAACTGAAAAGCAACATATCCAACATGAGATGAACGCTGTAGGGGCGTTTGCATGTTGTGATCAGGTCCTGAGGAGGGTAATGAGAGAGAATAAAAAAATGTTACTTGCAAATTTCATCTGAAGCATTTTTTTACTCGAAGTTCTTCGTATTTTCATGGGTTCTCATTTAAAATGATCATCCTGTACATCTGTATGTAACCATCAACTTTAAAATGTGATGATAACCCACCGTTGCGAAGGAGTTGTTGCCAGCTCTTCGAACTAGCACTCCCATTATAACTCCAAATAACCGCTTTATCTGCTGGCTTGTATTTTCCCCGGACGGAAGCAACTGAGCCAAGTAGACTTTTCCCGATCAATTTCCAAGTCTACGTTACCGCGGCTCCAGTCAGACAGACGCCTTTGAAGCAAGACGCTTTTCAAAATCTGAGAGGCTTTTCCCCTCTAACTCCCTAAAGGAGGGAAAAATGTTCGGGGCCATCCCCCGCTTAAAAATATGCTTGCTCATCAAGCACGGTGACATCATGCTGGTAGAAGAGACAGATGTTCATTTTCAAAACTTCTGTTGATTCACTAAGGATACTTTTGTAGAAAACGCAATTCAACATAACTGCCCATCAGCCAGAATTTGAGAAGCCTTTGTTTAAAATTTTATTGTATATTTTATGGACAGAATATTACCCCCAACCCACACACGCAAAAATCCAGTCATCAACAAAATGTACACTCTTACAGTTTCAATTTTCTCTTAACTCAAGTATGGGGCATTAACTTTCCAGGAACCAGATGGCCCAGTGGGAGAGCAATTCGAAATGGCTCCCATGGAGGCAAAACCTAACAATAAACAACAGGGGAAAAACTATAAATTTTGCCCAACCCCTTTCGTCAGATTTCCGAACGGCCCCATGTAATTCCAGAGGACCACAGTGATTTAGGATCTGGTATGTTCTGCAACTATAAAACAAAATACAAGAACCATACTAAGCAATGAAGGTCCAGGATCTCTATTGGGGATGGGGGGGGGAGAGATTTCTCTTACAAATTAAACCTGGTGGATAAATTATCTTCAGAGAATACAGATTACAGCGAAGCTATTTATCCAACTTAAATAAATCTATAACCAAACAATATAGCAGAAAATACTACATATTTATTTATATTTTTAAGAAAAACTTTTGTTTGGTAAAGTCAAATATTGAGGGGATGAAATTTAAGAGGTTGGTCCTGTAGAACTGGGCATGAAACCGGGGCGACTGTTGCAATATTCTTTTTCCAAAGGAAATGAGGTTATTTTTGGGATAAGGATAAGTTCGTTAAAGAGAGGTCAGGAAAATCCTGACCTCTCTTTAACGAACTTCCATATAGCGAACTTTTTTTGATTTTCCCTTGGTCATTACACTGAAAATAGTTTCTGTATAACGAACAGACTTCGAGAGACTTGGGTACGCATTGTTCGCACCTCTGACCTTTAAATAAACTTGATGCTGCAGAAAGTACGAATTAAGAGATAAAACATTTTAAAATTTAATGGTGCCTGTAAAACCCTGTAGGAGGAAACTGGCCAACCACGGCGAGGGATAGAAAAAGATGGAAAAGTTTGGGAGAAGCCTTTTTCCAGCAGGGGTCAGCAATGGCAAAAAAGAAGTAAAACTTATACAACTTATACACTACATCGCTAAGAAAATTGAACACACAAAGGCTACTGCAGCGAGGAAGAAGGCAACATGATCTGACTTTGTCAGAGAATCTGTTAGGACGAATCCGTGAGGCCTAGTCTACAAGATCGTGCGGGACAAAACCTACACCCCCGTACATCTTCAGCACAGTGATTGCAGGCTCCCGGGAGATTTCCAACTGGCAGGACTCAGCCAATCACATCCTTGATAAGCTATTTCCACCAGACGACACTGCTCATGACTTGTTTGCTGTACGAATAGCACTGTGTTCAGACAACAGTTATGAATCAGATGAAACCACAGAACCTTTCAACTTGGAAGAATTATCAGCAGTTCTCCAAAAATATTAACAACCAAAAATGTCCAGGATTAGATCTCATCGAATACAGTTTCATCCTCCGTCTCCACAAGCTTCGGCTGGAGTATGCAACTGTGCAACAAATGTCTTCAGGAGGGATGTTTCCTGTGGACTTGAAGATCTCGCTACTGAGACTCATTAAGAAGCTGTACAAAAACTCTATTGACCAATTGCTCTCACCGTCCAATTGCTCTACTTGCAAACTTTGGCAAAATACTGGAGCAGCTAATGGAGCTTAGGACCACAGCTATCTTTCAAGCACAGAATCTGCTTTCCCCCTGCCAATATATCACTCCAGGACGATCCTGTGAGGAGGCTCTCTTCGATCTAGTTCTGCACATAGAAAACTCTGAAACAAAATTTGAACTTGCCATCTTCATTGACTTCGAGGGCGCGTTTGACACTGTCTGGTGGGACAGTGCTCTGGCACGCCTCCAGACAGCCTCCTGTTCCAGTCATCTCTATAAACTTTTCCAAAGCTACTTTTCAAATAGAACAGTAATTCTAAAGTCAAAATACCATCATGTCTGAAGGCCAATCACTAGGGGGTGCCCTCAGGGCTCAGTCCTGGGACCTCTCGTGTGGAACATGATCCTACAAGACTGGCTTTCCTGCTCCTTTGCCAATACCAAGATTTTTGCTTTTGTGGACAACCTCACGATCGTGGCATCCGGCTGCTCTCGCAAAGCCATAGAAGACAACGCTAATCGGGTCCTTGACGACCTCTCTTCCTGGGTCGCACTAAATAAACTACGGATAAATCCAAGCAAGACCAAAATGATGTTTTTTAAAAATAAGCTGGACCCCAGGCTCCCCCCCAAGTTAAAGTCTCTGGGGTACAATTCCCCATTGTCACACAGACCACCGTGCGAGGGGTGGTTCTTGATCATAAATTAAGCTTTCAACCCCACCTCATCCATCGCAGCTCCAAGGTGAAAAAATTTTCAGGTTGTTGTTTGGTTTTTTAAGGAGCATTAGCAACTAAGGCCATATTGCTCAGGGTCATGCGGTGGTCATTCCCTGACCTTTCCGCATCCTCCGCATTTGGTGGTGACGGGCTCGAACCCCAGTTTAATCAAGAAGCGTGTGCTACGCACTGCTGCTCCTTCCCACCTGGCTACGGAGGCGCCTTTTCAGGCTCAATCATCAGAATCACCAGGAAACGAATGAGGCCTGTACAAGCGGTCGCTTCAGCTGTACTATAAAACCGTCTTCCTTCCGATCGTGTCGTATGCTGCAGGTGCTTGGTTCCACCGAGATAGATTGGTAAAAATGATATGCAAATTATGCTCTATTCAACGGACAACGCTTCTAGCTACCCACAGGGCAGGCAGGACAGTATCTACTGCTGCTATCCAGGTCTTAGCTGGGACCCTTCCACTGGACCTGTATGCAATCTTCCGTGGCCTGACCTTTAGAATCAACAAGAAAATTCCTACCAAGACCTTGCCCATTGAGCTAAGCCTAGACACTGACCTTAAGGCAGAGAAAACATGCTGTTATAATGATAGGATAAACATATGACAGACAAGATGGGATACTTCCACCAAGGGAGCAATTACAAGGAGATTCCTGCCGGATGTGACTTTCCCCTCCTCTAAGTCAGCACCGAAGTGGCTCTCTCTAACTCTTGAGACATCATTCCTAGTCACTGGGCATGGCTCATTGAACGAGAAGCTTTTCCAACTCGGCCTAATACCCATGGACGTTTACTACTGTGGGACCAAGGATGTTGTTGTTATTTGGTTTTTAGGAGCATTAGCAACTAAGGCCATATTGCTCCGTGGATATGCGGTGGTCATTCCCTGACCTTTCCGCATCCTCCATATTTGGTGGCTCAAGGGCTCGAACCCCGGTCTAATCAAGAAGCGTGTGCTACACACTGCTGCTCCTGCTCACCTGGCTACGGAGGCGCCTGGGGGCCAAGGAGAATTGGTTCCACCTTCTCTTCGAGTGTGCTCCTCTATGAGGACCTGAGGCAAGACTTAGCAAATACCATCCCCGTCACTGAAATCCAAATGGACATTCTGCTACAGACACCAGAGAACCTGGCTGCCTTCCAGAACTTCTCGACGCAAGTATTCACGCGCAGGAAAGCCTCCTACAGAATAACACAGGCTATGAATGGGGATCCCCAGACAGCAGCTTAAAAATTTATTTTACTAATCTAAAATTTTTTAATTATCTATATTTGTTTTATTTTATTAATTTTCTGTTGCACAAAATAACGTTATACATATTGTACTGCTCCACATCCCATGTCAACATTTGCACTGATATTAGGCAAGCAGTTTTCACAGAACTAAAATGCGATGAGCTAATTATTTCCACCTTAAACAGCAGGTGACAACTGTCGACAGCATGACGCAATTTTCTCTGTATTTCGTTGCAGGATTTCATTCTGTTAATGGAACTACAGTGCATCTAATTAACATCAATTCCGTTTGTTTAGGATCCATCTTTCATGACATATCATCATAATATTTTTATTAAATAAATGCGCTTTAATAGATTCAGCCCTAAATGGCAACATACACCCAGGGTCCTGAGCTGGATATCATCATTCTTCTCTTTCCTGGTGATTCCTTTCTACTTCTCTTTCTCTTTCTCTCTCAGGAATTTTTTTTTGGCTGGTTCAGCATAAGCCTCATGCTTCCTTGCACCCTATGGCTAATAATAATAATATCATAATAGAATACGCGAAAGTAGTCATACATGTAGTTTTACGCAACTACGCTCACTGGCCAAAAAATTAGAAACTTTTATTCAATATCTAGTAAGACCACTTTTTTGTCCGAATTACATCCTGTAGACGTACCGACACGGATTCCACTAGTGTCCGAGGGAGGCTGGTTGGTAGAGAAATGCGAAGCCAAACTGCTCTTTCCACCATATCCCAGATAATCTCAATTGGATTCAGATTTAAAGAATTAAGCTACCAGGGCTGGAAACCTTGGGAATATTTTTGAACCATCCAGATGTAATTTTTGCACGGTGGATAGCTGCGTTGTCGTCACGAAATAATTCATCATAGTCCGGGTAAAAAATTTCAGGGTGAAGGTGGTCCGATACGACAGAACGATATTCATTAGAGGTAACACGACATTTTAATGGTATAAGCGGACCCAATCTGTACAAAAAGAACATACCTCATGCCATGATACCATTTCCAGCCGCTTGAGTGGTGGACACGAGAGAGCCTTGGATGCATGGCCTCGTAAGGTTCCATCACGCTTTCAACCTACAATTGGTGTAAAAAAAAAATAAAAGAAATAAATAAAAAATAAAAAGTGTAAATCGAGACTTGTCCTTTTCTTGCACTTGATTCTTTTCACTGTTCCATAATTCAGCCTGGGCGTTGGCAGCACCACTCCAGTCCAATTTTTCGATTTTTTTTTTTCACAGAAAGTGGCTATAGGCATATGACTACCAAATCACAGATTCTTCAACTTCCATCGCATATATTAGAACTATACGAATAGTTCAATTGGAAATGGGTTTTTCTCTGCCTAAATTAAGTTTTTCAGTCATTTGTTGCACACTGGATCTTCTCTTCTGACGCACAATTCACCTTAAATTCCTGAGGTATAATTTCTTTCTTTCAGAGCTGCAGTCTCCTTTTATTCCAATTACTGCAGATCACTCACCGATTAACGTAAGGATTGCGTTCCGCAGAACTCTACGTAAGTCGGAATTTCCCCATGCTTGTGCAGCACTCGCAACTGTGCTCGCTGAATTGATTGAATCAAAAAAGAAATGTTCGACGAACATGTGAATAGAATTATTTATTGTATTTATTCAATTTTTTATCTCATGCGCAGAAAAAATTGCAAAAGCGTGCAATTTAAAAATTTTAAAAATTATAAAATTACAAAAAAGAAAAGACAGGCATAACGTCAGTAAGCTTTACTGACGTTATGCCTGTCTTTTTTTTTTTTTTTTTTTTGTAATTACTAGGAAGATAAACATTGATATAGATTCAAACATTAAAATCATATGTACAAAAGAGGATTGCATTAAGTTAAGTTACCGGTAAAACAAGTAATAATTAATCAGCTGGAGAATAGAAAAATAACAACACATAATACTAATAAACTACAATAATTAGATCAGAGCTAGCCACTTTGCAGTTTAAGAGAAGAGGCAAAGTTGTGGATGGAATCATCAGTGATTGGCAGTTGTCAAAGAAGTCAATGAGAGAGTCATTTGCTGATTCTGTTCAGTGAACTGAACTTCATAAAGTCCGTAGTGGAAGAGTCAAGGCGAAACAGTGTAAGGTTCCTGACTTGTCTACAAGGAGCATTGAAGTTGATTTTGCTAAGGATATCAGATGCTTCATAAGTTCCAGTGATTACTTTGGCTAGAAGGGTGATGTCGGCAGTAACTCTTCTAATGTACAGAGGCCTCAAGATGAAAGTAATCACACAGCGATTCATAATACACTGAGTGATAGAATAGAGGATCACGGTACGTAAGGTAACGAACAATTTTTTTTTGGACTGCTTCAATTTTGTTAGTTAGTCTTTGTGTGAGGATTCCAGATGGGTTAACTGAATTCAAGGATTGGCAGAACAATAGTTTTATAAAGGATAACCGCATATCAGTAGTTTTTGAACTTGTAAGTGTTCCATTTGATGAATCCCAGTGTTTTGAATGCTTTGCTGGTGATTTTAAGGATATGGGCATCGAATTTAGCACTGCTGGAGAAGACAATCCCCAAGTCGTTAACTTGGTTACACCTTTCGATGATGTGTGACCAAAAAAAAAAACCAATGTTATTGAGTTCACATTACGATATTTTCACAATACCTTCATTTATCCCTACAGATGCTGCAAGATACGTCTCCATTTTTTTTTTTTTTTGCACTTGCCGGCAAAAACTTAGGTAAAGTCGAATTTGCGTAAGTCGAGTATTACGTAAGTCGGGAAGTTCCTGTATACTTTTTACCCGTGGTCACTCTAGACACTCCTGTACAAGTATACCTTGAGTACAGACAGCCAATACCCAGTTGTGAATTAAGTTCACGATAGTTAGTATTTTCACTTGGCATCTCTCATATTGTCAGTTGCTACACCATTGTATTTATTCAATGTATTCATTGTATTTACAAATAAATATTATATTATAATATTTATTTATAAATATTATAATATAATACTTATAATATTTTGTAGATTTTATATATATATATATATATATATATATATATATATATATATATAAACAGTAGGCAGACCACTTATCCACCAGGAAGTAGGCAATACACAGGCAACCGCATTCCGGTATCCGTTCCCGCATGTGGGTCTTCTACTATATTGTCTGTGTAAGTAACACAAAAATCCCGCACCCACCAACAGTTGTGCAAGTCTGATGGGTGCCAGCGTCTCCCGCTTCTAGGCTGCCCAAACCTAGGAGTAGAAATTCTGTAAATAAATACTTGTTTAAAAGTTCAATATTTATAAATTTAATTAAAGACAAGTAAAGCGTCCTCCGCGATTACTGTAGTACATCCGCCACTGGCATCTCGTTTTTCAGAACCCAACCCGACAGCCAATAATAAAGGGGATAAATGTAGCTGTAGTTCTAGGAGGGTGACGACATTCGAACAGCTGAAAGCTATCTTCCACACGTATATTTCTGGTGAGAACAGTCCAATTGTCTAGACAGGTGCATGGCAAATGCCAAAGTAGCTGGATTTGCATTTGTAGGAAGAAATGAGGCCATCACTGTGGAATGACTCTTACTTTTCTGATCATTCAACCGTTAGAAAAAGGAAGGGAGGAACACATGAAGCGGCACCTCATTGAAAGATAACAGTCACATAAATTCGGATATTTAATAAAATTAAGACCAGTCTAGATGAAGAAAGATTTAATAGATTCCCTATAAAATAAGAAAAAAAATAAAAATACCAAATTAGCTAAAAGGAATTGTACCAATGCAGTCAGAGGAATTTTAGGAGAGATTTTCACCAGGTATCGATCCCCACTGGGCTTATAATTTAATACAGTTTTCAACCTTATCTAGAAAAGTATCTCTGGGCACATGGGCCATACGTGCAACTTTGGTGAGAGCAATATCTAAGTCTCCTTTCAAAACAGTATGTATTCTCTATGCAGAGCAACACTATTGAATCACCCCTATAAGTAATATGGGCGTTGCGTATGTAGTATTATGTTGGTCATTTAGCAACCCGGCAGGTTCTTCCTGCTCTTCAGGTAGAACCTGAAGAGCTGGAAGAACCTGCCGGGGAGGAGCGAAATTGGAGGTTTAGCAGCGAGTACTACTGGAAAAAAATTATGGATAACACCTTGAAGAGTCAGGGGTTACTAGTTTTACAACCGAAGGATACCAATGGTGCGGATGGTTTTTATTTCACTATTCCAATATTAAGGATCATATAATTTCATCTGTGAACTTTAACAACAGTTTATGACGGACTCGACCCCATTTCATCCTTAGTTTAGTAGGTAATAATCTTGTCTGATTCGTTGTAAGGGCTCGGGTTCTAGCCCCGTCGATAACTGGAGGAAAGCTGTGTAATTGGAAACGTACTGGATTAATCAGTGTCGAGATGTAAGATATCGCTCGCCACAACAGATAACATCATCTACACAGCACAAGAAGTTAAGATTTTTCCTCCTCGTGGTTTGTCATTAGGAAAAATTTTAACTTCTTGTGCTGTGTACATGATGTTATCTGGTGTGGTGAGCAATATCTTACATCTCGACTCTGATTAATCCAGTACGTTTCCAATTACATAGCTTTCCTCCAGTTATCGACGGGCCTTAGCACACTTAGATAGGCCTGACGTAGCCCAGTGGTCAGGAGCGAGAGTGCTTAGCACGCGTTCCTTGAGTGGACCGGGGTTCAAGCCCGTGATTACTAAATACGATAAATATTTGTATTGACGATTTATTGTAAGCTCTACTGACTTGGTTGTCGCGCCGGAGTATAAACAGAAAATTTAAAATAAAAGTAAGGAAGTCCGCAGATGGCGAAGCAGCTAAATGAAATGAAATTTAGGACGAACACCATCTGGACCTAGGGCTTTTCTGGGACTGAGACTTCATCTTCTCTCGGCATTATAAGCCACAAACAAGATACTACAGGATTTGATTTTGTATGTTGAAACTACAGTAGGCAAATTTGATATTGCACAATGTATTCCCTCAAAGGGGCAATGACAACTGCAAGTCAGTATAGACTCACACGATGACTAATATTCCTCTATAACAGGAATGGCCAATCTGTAGGGTGCCACATTATGTTTGAAGTACTGCCTATGGGCAGAGCCAAAAGCTATCAGATTCAATACCTACTCACAAATGATCCACGCCTGAAGGCATCAAATGTTTTTGTTAACGTAAAGGAATTTTTTGGAACTAGGTACTTGTTCATAAAAAAATTAAAACAATTTTACGTTTATAAAATAAATTTAATATTGGTTAACCAATAAATGTTCGTCCTCACAGAATCCATGTTTCGAGACACTCCTACCCCTGCTTACTTGTGCTAAATTAACGATAAACGGCAGTAACCATGAGCAGATAAATAAGGTTCTTGTCGCGCTGAAACCCGGGTCAAAATTTCTAGTAATAAAAGTGGATTCGACATATCACCCAGAAGTTTATAATTATTCGGCACTTCGCACTTTTGTTCCTCATCTTTAAGCTGATAATAAATGCAACGATACACAACTTCCTTTGTTTCAGAAAACATGTACACAAAAAAAAAAAAAAAAACTTTCTGTTTATACTCCGGGACGACCAAATGATCAGAGGAGTTCACAAGATAGACAGAATACAAGAAACAGCACCGTATTCAGTAGTCACGGGCTTGAACCCCGGTCACTCAAGGCACGTGTACTTATGCACCCGCGCGCCTGACCACTAGGCTACGGCGGCCTAGTAATATAAGTAATATAGAAGGCAGATGTGCTGTTGTTTGTTGGATTTATTGGTGCAAGGGCTACTAAGGCCATAATGCACCTAAGGCAGATGTGCGTCACTGGGCACAGCCTTAATCATAAGCACAGGCTATTTGTAATCGATTAGGTCGGTTATTAGTTTTAAATTCCATGTACTCCCTCACTGCCTCTTTCGCCCTCGTGTGTAGCACAGTTGGTAGGATCGCCGTCCTCCCCACACCGGGTGGAAAAGACTTGAGTTCGAATCTCGTCGATGACGGAAGGAATTTTTATGAGTCTTTTTTCACAACGTGGCTGAGTTAGTTGGTATCAGGCGAGGTCAGCATGGTTTTTCTCCATTAGTCGCCGATGCTCCTAAAATCCAACAACAACCAACCAACTGCCTCTTTTAAGATTACTTGGTATATGCCATCAAATATGGAGCCTTACTTGCCCTTCAGGCTTCTTTTTTCGAATAACACTCAGCTGTAATTCATTATCGCTAATTTCAACTGTTCAGCCTCACCACGAAGAGTACAGTATTGTATCCTGCCTGTAAAGATCGATGTGAAGTACTTGTTTAATTCATTATTTGAGTTATCTGAGACTTTTCCTCACCCATTAAGCAAGGGAGCGATGTTCGTTCTCTTAGACAGTGACTTCATACTCAAACTTTGCCAATCTCACATTTCTGTGGTACTGTTACAGATCGACTTGTACTTGCCTCAGGATTCATCATTATTATTGTAAAGATTCAAAACTAATAAAGGAAAATAATGCGTCATACAGATGGATTTCAAATCCATCTGTATAGCGCATTATTGCTTGTTTTTGACTTTGTAGTTCACCGTTATGGTCAGGCCTCAACAGCTTTGTTCAAGGTCTAAGTTCTTGGAGGAAATTTCTCCAAGCGACATTTGACTGGAGCTTTTACTTTACAAATCGATACTCACTTTGGGATCACTGAGACTGAAAAACTTAATGAGATATCCATTGTCATTCCTCTGTAGTGCATATACCTCATTATTAAGAATAGCAGTTTACAAAATTTATTTTACCATTCCATTAATGGTCCAGACGAACTTACATAAAGTACAGTAAATAATAACGCTTTTTAAATTATAGATCTTTTTAAAGGAAATCTATTCAGAAAATTAATCAACTCAAGAATGAAAATAGCATGCAGTGCTACTGCTGAGCACATCAAAAATGAATTATTTATTATGAATTTCTAGTAACATCATGAGAAAACAAATTGAATCCTGCTAGAACAACTAGGTTTTTTTTGTTGTTATTTGTTTTCTTGTTTCTTTAAAGAATGTCATTCCTTATTAGACAAATCAAAATCAGACATCATTTATCAAAAGAATGCAGGCAAAGTACATTAATTATTTTGATTTTTAAAATCGTTATGTAAACTATTAAGCATTTACACACATTTGCCAGAAAAATATGAACCTTTGTATTAACACAGAAGAAATGCAAACAGATGCAAAGAAAACTGTGACGTGGGGTTATGTGTTGTTGCCTTGTTCAGAATAAAGACTGTACAGAATGGGGTAAACGCTTAATCCAGCATACTTCGAAAAAGCCTGTATCGTGGGTACACGTTTAGCAGGAGCCACGATTCAAGAAACGAAACACATAACTGATTTCTCAAAAGCATCAATCTCAAAAGTTGTTAATGACTGCAAAGCAATCAGTTCTGCCACATCTCAAAGGCATAAATGTGGCAAATAAACGATACTTCAGGAGCGAAGCCAAGAAGGACTGAAGAAAAATAGAACATCCAGTGTGCAGAAATACACCTGAATTGAAGAACTTGGTTACTGGAAGTCACCTGCCTATTAGGAAGCCACTTGTTTCAGATAAAAACAGAGAGAAAAAAAAAAAAAATGCTAGGAGGATCCTTCTCTCAAAGCCTTGAAAGCAAGGCTTTGGGAGAAGGATCTCGTGAAAAAAAAAAGTTAGTTCATATCAATAGGGGATGATATGGCGCTGTACAAGAGGAAAGATATGACAATGCACCAAAAAATAAAAAATCTTAACGAAATTACAATTTTTTTGTGCTCTTCGCAAAAAAAACAGAAAGAAACTGAATTGCACTAGTTTTTAATCCAAACTAAAAAAATAAGGCACCTAATAGAGAGCAGAAAATTTGCATAAATGTGAGTTAATTTAATTTTCCCAGCAGTAGCAGAGAGCTATAAAGGCACAACGCCAACATCGCAAGCGTATTCTGTAAGTTAACTGTTAACATTATTCCTCAACTGCAGCAATGAGGATGCCTGGATGAGACAATTTTTATGCAAGATGGGGCTCCTCTTCATACCGCACCAGTACAGCAGCATCTCTGACATCACTTTACTACAGAAAGAGTCATTTGTTTCCCACTGCATGGTCACCACGTTCACCTGACCTTACACCGTGCTGTGGGGTCACCTCAAGGCCAATGTCTATCGAGAAGTGTCCCTAACCTGGCTGTCTTAAAGGACAACTTAGCGCAACACGTGCGGAACATTGCTCCAGAGACGTTGCATTCCTCAGTGGAGCACACTGTGCATCGAATGCAATTTCTGGTCCAAAACAATGGTAATAACATGGAAAATCAACTCCACCATCAGCGATATCATCGACCATCGGGAGTAAAAACTGTGAGTGAGTTTGGAGCTGTGAAACAATTTCCTCTGGCAGTTTAGTTGTTTGTTTCTTTCTTTCTTTTTTTTTTTTTTTTTTTTTTTTTGCAAAGAGCACAAATGAAAATTTGTAATTATTTTCATAGTTATTTATTTGTTGGTACTTTGTCCTGTCTTTCCTCTTGTATAGCGCCATATTATCCCCTATCGGCATATATTGGAACTAATTTTATTTTCACGGGATCCTTCTCCTCATGCTTTGAATAGTTTACTTACTAATTTTGGTGGCATTCCGCTTATTACTTAGAGCTACAGAAGCTCTGAATAGGGATACTTAAATTACAGCCACCCTGTACATTCCACTATCAGGATCTGAGCAAACATTGACATCAGAAGATTTAAAAACAGTAATCGAAACAAGGAAAAGAAATCCCGCAGTTCATCCCATTTTGCATTCAAGTAATACCAAACGACACGCGTCTGAAAACCTATAACATTGACCACGATTAAGAGGAAAGTCTGGTGTCCTGGTAAGCAAATGGACACAATCGCAAACCAGCTGGATCTGTGTAATTAGAAATCTGAATCAAGCTGGAATTGCGAACGTTAAAATCACCAAGGAAAATCATCTCACTTTTAAGAAATCTGGACTGAAGAAAGCCAATCTTCAAAGAAATTATGTTAAAGAGTTCCGAGTGATTTGTAAAGTTGAGAGGACAACATAACAGAGGCAACGGACGAATTTGACAGAATGGAATAGATTTAAAGCCAAAGAAAACAAAATTCCAGAAGAGGAAGTCTTCGACAAGGAATATCAGAGTGGACATATGCACAAGTACCACTTTTGAAGAGAAAGAAATCGTAGCGAATAATTAGGACAACTGAGATGGGCGGTGGTTGAATCAACCGATAACTGGAATTCTTTCAGAAAGGGTAAGAGGGGCTTGGCAGACTGTAAGAGAAAATGGACATCACTGAGAACTGGAACTGACACCAAGGGGAAGTGTTTTTGGGAGGTTTCTATCTTTTCGCAGATGATTTTCTTCTGTTAGTTTGGCTATTCACGATGCATTCGTTAGATAAGGTAAACGTAGATGGGAGGAACATGTATGGTAAATTTTTGGATACGGCATACAGAAGAATATATCCAGCTCCCTGACATAACGTGGTCGTGACATGGACATGTGATATTGTTAGGGCGACTCCAAGAACGTCAGTTCAAATCTGCCTTGTCTCCATAAAGAGGCATTACCACTGCAAAAGGGCCAGATATACCCCTGGCTTGTAGCCGTGAAGGGTACTGTGTACGTCGTGTGCCTTTTGTATGCATGAATATATGAGAATATGAAAACATGTGAATAGTGTAGGTTTGTGTGTATTATGTGTGTTGTGTTGGGTGGCCGCTTGGCTACTCAGAAGCAGAAATCACCTGTAAAGCTGCTCCGTGGTCGTAACAGTGTTAGGATCAGACGGCCCCTGTGGTTTCCCACATCTGATGTACGCTGTGGAGAAATGTAGTACTACTGTAAATGTCAGAGAAGTGTTCTATGTTGAATGCGTAGTTTTGTGTTGTGGTCTGGCATTTGGAAGCAGAACCTGTGCTGCGACCCCACGTTGCTCGCACACACACCGCTAGGAGGTAGCCAGGCTGCCCATTAATCTCTGGCTTGTCTCCGCCAGGGTCGCCTGAGCCAGGGAACAACGTGGTCGTGACAGTGCTTTCCCCATACTCAATATTCGGACTTCCTCCAGTTACCAGCTGGCAAAGCAGAGGCAGTGAGATTGTTGCTAACAACTTTCGCGATCTTATCATCAGCAAACTTATGGGAAACGTATGCTTTCACTTAGGCGAATAACTAAGACAAAAAAAAAAAAATAAATAAATAAATAAAAATAAATGCTAGGTGGAGGAGAAAGAACTCTATATCGAGGTTCTGTAATTAAAGATTTTGCAGTACAATCCGTAATCTCTCCAAGGGTTATTTGTTCGATAAACTTTATGGACAAATTTTTAAAGTTCAGAAGGATGATAAGCTAATACTTGAATTCCTCCACTGTCTTATGCTGCTCATTCTGGATGACATACACCCTGGGTCGTGGCAACAACGGCTGGAAACCAAGAAATGAGGGATTATAGCAAATCATTCGAATGACTCATTCGATTATGCCCATCGCTAGCAGACATCCATCAACCTAATGAGTTAACGTCCACCAGTGAAATGTAGGGTGACACTACAAATAAGCAGCAGGCAAACCAAAGTTGCCTGCCGTGTGCCTATTCATCAAATAAAAAAAAAAAAGGAAAAGAATCCAAGTGCTGCTATTTACTTAATTAGTTCCTTAAAATAATTATGTGATTTTTAATAGCCCAAGTTTTCTAAGTACACTGTTGCGTCTTAAACAGTCATAAGTACAAGGATTGCCGTGATCCATCGCATTGAGTTCTACAACATCATCCGTGAGTGGACTGCATGGAATTTCGCCGGCGTCATACCATCGCTAACATGTACGGTAGTCATTACCACACAAGGCTTTAATTAACTATCTCCACGAACAACATACTGCTTGCATGAGCAGATGTTATTATTAATGGTATGTAAATCACGCTCTGGGGACAGGGAGGTATTCACGCCAGGAATCAATATTAATTATATAGTCAGCTTTATACACTTGCCGTGTCTTTCTGGGCAGGTTTACTGATCTGCTGATTATATTGTATGACGAAAAAGCTCACCACAGAAGTAGTTAGATCAAAAACAAACAGAAACATCATCTCAACTGAGGAGGAAACACTTTGTATATGTATGTAATTCAACAAGGGTGGGATTAAATATCAATGATAATTATTTCAAAACATGTTATTGACACTAAGTATCAATAATATACTTATAATTGTCTTTAGAGATTAAATTTAAACGTTGAGAAGGGCGTAGTGTGATCACTTAGGCAAATCGATACAAGGAAACCCAATTCCAGCATTAAAGAGTCACCTGGTTTTCATCCAAATATATATTTTTTTTATGAAAACCCTACACACGAGAGGTATTAGGACCTGCAGTACTCAATACCATGAATGGGTTTGAGGTTAAGAATATGAAAAAAGATATTTGTTGACATTAGACTTGAACTTCTGTAGATTGTAATTTTCAGGAAATATAAAGGAAAGTTGTTCCAGAAAACTGGAGTTGAATGAATAAATGAGGAAGAAGAAAAGTTGGTTCTGTGAGTTGGACAGTAAAAGGATGTTGAATCGTTGTGGCATGTTCAGATTGATATGAAAGAGAGAGCGGGAATTACAGAAGCCAATTTAGAAGAACAGCCCATGGAAGTATCTATAAAAAAAGGCATGCAGCAGAAACAAAATCTATGAGACAGAGAGTGGAGAGACTGTTAGAGATGAGTCATTAATTAATCTTACTGCCCTCTTTTGAACAGAATCTAGAAGCCTGGGAGAGGTTTTGTGGCAGCTCCCAAGATGTGGGAACAATATTCCATGGTAAGGCGGATTTGCGATTTGTACAGATTGAACAGCTGCTTGGAAGAAAAATAACGCCGAGAGCAAAAGAGAAAACCAGGTTTTTTAGATGCAGAGGAAGCAATATTTGTAATCTGCTTATGCAAAGAGAGATTAGAAGTCAGGGTAATCGCCAATTGAGATATAACACTGCCCTACCATTAATATCGGGACATCTGCCTTTAGAAAAAAAAAAAAAAGCTTTTATTGTGTCTTTTAATATTTTGGGCTGAAACCTTTTGCTTTTATGATGGCCTTCAATCTTCGCGGCATACTCTCAACCAGCTTTTTATAAATGACAGGTGAATATGTTCTCCACTCGACCTTTAACGCAGCCAGCAGTTCGACCTTGTTCTTTGGCCGATGTACCCGAAGATCCAATACATCCCAAAGAGGCTCGATAGGGTTCAGATCAGTACTCTGGGCTGGTCAATCCAACTTTTCCATACCCATGTCTTCAAACCATTCTGTTATGACCCGAGCAGTATGGCATGGCACATTGTCTTGCCCATATCTGTGTCTTGCTGATACAGATGTTGTTGTTATTTGGTTTTTAGGAGCATTAGCAACTAAGGCCATATTGCTCCGGGAATATGCGGTGGTCATTCCTTCACCTTTCCGCATCCTCCGTATTTGGTGGTGGCTGGCTCGATCCCCGGTCTAATCAAGAAGCGTGTGCTACGCACTGCTGCTCCTTCCCACCTGGTTACGGAGGCGCCTGCTGATACAGATATGGGCCTTCCCCGAAGTATTGCCATAATGTTGGAAGCGCATAATTGTCCAGCATGCCCTGGTATTGCACAGCATTCATGGTTTTGCCGATAACGACTAATGGGCCTAAGCCGCACCATGAAAAAGCAGCTCCATACCATAACACTGTCTCCAACAAACTTCATTGTTGTGAGAAAGCAATCAGGAAGGAAATATTCCCCTGACATTCGCCACCCAGGAACAGCCATCAGACCGGCAGTGTGCGAACCTCAACTCGTCCGTCCACAGGACTCTTTTTCACTATTCTACAGTCCAGGATTCGGGCTCCTTACACCATGTTAATCGGCGTCTAGCATGTGTTGGGGCGATCAATTCTGTTGAACTGCTGAGGTAATTCTGTTGAACGTGTCATCTTGCATGCTCACTTTTGCAATTGTCTGTTTGAAGCCCGATGTGCATATTTATAGCAGGTTCTGTGACGTGTTGCATGCATAGAATCTGTTTCCCCATCCATGGAGGGGTGTTCGGATATTAATGGTAGGGCAGTGTATAATCTTGCCTAGAAATCGGAGCGTCATCGAAGGTAAGCATAGGAGCAGAAGAATCCTTTTTACGAGATATAAGACAGGACTGAGTTTTAGAAGGATTGAAATCAACTAAGTTACCTTTTCCCACTGGAGAATTACCTGGAGATCAGCATTTAGGGAATTGGTAGTGGATATTTGAGAAGCTGAAGTTGTTTGAGTAGGGCAAGGTTTTTCAAACTGGAAGGTGGAATGCAATGTGCTATCATCAGCAAAACTATTGATAGGATTTCTGGTCAAAAGAAGGTCATTAATAGACAAGAGGAAAACTGTGGGAGAAGAACTGAACCTTGGGGAACACCAGCATTAGTGGAAAAGTTAGAAGACAGAGCCATTTACCATCAACTGCAGTGAGCAATTAGAGAGGAAACTAGATACCAAATTCCAAAAACAGTTGGCAAACCATAAAATGGAAGCTTATTTAGAAGACCTTTATGCCAAAAATGATCAAAATCCTTTGAAATGTCTGGCCAATTCTTCCTTAAAATTACATCGGCTCTCTAATTTTACAAGGTTAGGTGTTCATTTATTCAACATTTAGTTACTTGTGATAAATAATTTCGTCCAGTTTCATATTTTCGTTTGGGTAAAAGCTTCACAACAATGCTCTGTGCAATAGAAATTGTCACTTCCCCCTTTCAGTCATGACATGACGCTGGGTAGATTTTTTTTTTTTTTTTCACTTATTCATTTATTAATTCCACACAATATACAGTCTCAAGATTATGTACATCAAATGATTTATATACAATATATTTACATATAATTAGATGCTCTGTACATATCATTAAACACGTGTGTGTGTGTGTGTGTGTGTGTGTGTGTGTGTGTGTGTGTGTGTGTGTGTGTGTGTGTGTGTGTGTGTGTGTGTGTGTGTGTGTGTGTGTGTTTTCTTTAATCAGGGTAGCTCCCAGGCATAAGCCAAACTCTACCTTGAGAACTTGTGAACATGTAGTCTTTACAAAGCAGGCCTGGAAAAGTATATTGAATTACTTGGGTCTGATTTTCCTGTAGCGCAATTCGTTCGTGAAAACCAGTGACTGCCAGCCATTCCGCTCCCCGGGTTGCCTATACCAGGGAAAGTGGGCGGGGATATTGTGCAACAAGAACCAGCTGACTTTCTCTCGAAATTGCGGCTTCAATGGTAAATGCGCTTCGATAGTCTTCGAAGCACTTTAAGGTGGTAGATGACTCTCATCAACCGGTGCAATACCACCACTTTGCTTATTGGAGGCTTGAAGTGGTGAAACCCATGTTTAGTCTCTAGAGCAAAGTTTCCGCCATCTCCCCCCCCCCCCCATACTTCTCTTTCAACCCATGCACGGTACTAAGTACTATAGGTTTTGATACCTTTCGTGTTTGGGGTTTTCATAAAAAAAAAAAAAAAAACGTAGAACGCAGCACTGGCTGGCTCTCCTCTTTCCACCCTTCAGGTACAAATTCCTTGAGAATCATACCTTGTTTGTTAAAAAACATGGTCAGCATCGTCTTGATTCTGGACTTCTGTAACCAAAACTTTTTGGGCCTTGGTGATGATTTTGAAGTCAACTGCATGCTCTGACGCTTCGTCTCTGGGTCATACTGAAATATCCAAGTCACCTCCAGTGACAATACAAAAAAAAAAAAAAAAAAAAAAAAAAGATATTAGGGTCCTCTGTAAATGATTACATCTACCCATATTTATTTTGTCTGTAAATTGCGTGTGTTCTCTGGTCGATTTGTCTGTTTGCTGGACGAAAAAACACCAGTTTCTGGGGGGAAAAAACCTTGCTATACGCCTGAGACCGACTAATTCAGCCAAAGAGTGAAAAAAGCCCACTAAAGTTCCTCGCGTCATCGACGGGATTCGAACCCGGGCCTTTTCCACCCGGTGTGAGGAGGACGGTGAAGATACCACTGTGCTACCGCGCAGACCCAGTGACAATACAATCCAGGAAATTAGAATTGTCTTGACATGTCTGAATGAAGCCTTCGCATGATGACACTCTTCGTTGCTTCGACTCATCTGTGACGCTGTGCGGTACAAATTTTGCACAGACGACCTTTCTTTTCCCTAAATCTTCGTGCATAATTTGATGAATCGTCTCCTTCATATCTAATTCATCATTAATCATTCTGAGGGTCAAACAACTTTCTCTTGCCACGACTTCCCCAACTTTTGCAACTGTCCTCATTTCAAGAGGGTAATGAGCCCACTGATTGGGTCATCGCAAATATCCTCACGTCCGTGTTTGAACCGCTTATACGTATATCAAACACACTGATACCACATAACGCTTCATCACAATAAACATTTTTCACCATTTCATAGGTTACTGATGCAGATTTACTCAGTTTTAAGCAAAATCTAAAATTCGTTCAATGTTCCATCCCAAAATCGTGACGTGGAACGTTAATGCTACTAGAGAAAGTGATTGTTACTTGCAACCTGTCAGCCTACTGGACAGTGTGTACCACTTCCGTTTATTTTAAAACTCATCGAACATGGCTGCAACAGCACCAGTCCGGAAACTTTATTGCCAAACCTCGTATGTCACCAGATCACCTGGGGTGTTATTATCGAAAGAGCACAATGCACTGAAGTTGCAAGAAAATTTTGTTTATTGAGAGATGTTATTTGATGTTTTCTTTAGATTTTTACTCTTTTCAATCCAAATAAGATAGTTTAATTTCTAAAGTTATACTTATGAATACGTTCCTCAAAAATTTAAAGTGACTCAAAACATAAGTATCAAAAACATTAAAATATCATAGCCCATATCTGTTTAGAAGCGTGAAGACGGGAGTTCAGCGAACCTTGAAACGTAGCCAACCTTAAATGTAGATTGATGCGGTAATACTTCAATAAATATCTTAAACCAAATTATCTGGTGGTGTAACAGTGGCTTTTATTTTGATTCGACTTCTAAAAATATCGGTGTACTAGAATTAGGAGAGAGAGAGAAAGAGATACAATTTTGTCTAGGAATGTTTCTTCTATAGGGACCTTTTTCGCGGCGAAGGTCGGATAGATAACCAAACAAGAGAGAGGGTTTGAGTGATCAAACGCGGGCCGTAGGAGCCACAGTTCTAAAGCGATTATCATAATTGCCCTGCTCTTCTATTTTAAGCTTCGATGCAGAAGGGAAGGGGGAAGGGTTTCCCAGAAACTAAAGCGGAATAGCTTTTGATGATTAGCGAAAACGGTGCTTAATGACCAAAACAGGAAATGGACATTGAAGACATTCCCTTAGGTTAACAGGACATATGTAACTCTCAAGAAAACGAAGATTTAAATCTAGCGGACAAAGAATAAGCGAAAAACAGCAAATCAATCACATACCCGTACGTACACTACCCTCCAAAAAGTATTTGGTATATATTTCTGCTCAATGATCATTTGAATGTGGTAATTACAGGGGTCGAAAGAATATTTTAATTGCTCATTCATGCCTATCGGATTTATTAAAAAGGAGTATGATATATTTGGGTATCGTTGCTCAGAGAGCATGCATTGTCATTTTTATAGAGGCTTGTTTCGTCTCGAAATCATTGATATGATTGATTTTATATGCGAAGTTTTTTTATTGGTTCTAGCTTCACAGCAATGAAGCCACCCATTTATCGTGGACACTGAAAGGAACTACAGTCGGATATTCGACTATTGTGGGTACAACGTTCTTTCCTACACTGCTGAAGTGGCATGCAGTAAAGCCCATACACAAGCAAGGCATCCTGATGACGCCAGTGTTTAGTCGATACTCAATGTTCGCTGTGTAAGAAGGCGCTACCACAGAAAATAGCAGACTGAGCGCTATTTCAAATCGGAAGATGTATTATTACATTTACGATAATAGTTACTCCAATTCAATACTCATTACATATATAAATATAAAGGATAAATTAGAGAATTAAGGATGAGCACAGAATATAAACTACAAACGGTAATTGGAACTACGGAAAACATGGGAAAAAATTAAGAAAGTACTTATTGCTGTATAACTCAAATTCAACGTCGTCTTCAGGGGTCAACCACTGAAATCACGACATACAGAAATAAGTGGGTCTCTGTTTCTGACATGAAATATACGCACAGAATACGGTGGCTAATGTATAAAAATTTTTGGAAATGGCGGTTGAAAATATTAGGCCTAAAGATTAATGCACGGGAATGTCATGCTGGGTCAGCCATGAAATATAGTTTTCCATTATAAATTAATATAAAAGGGTTTTTCCGTCTATGTGGATACGATCATACCCACATATTATCATTATACTAAAACGTCAGCTTGCACTGAGTAAAGCTATCTTGAAATTCTTAAAGATATATTCTCAAACGTTTCGAGGTACATCCTATGCTACTTCCTCAGTGACTGTACTGCTGGCTGTCCCGACACTTTCTAAGAGGGGTAATCAAAAACTTCAGAGAACAGAGTATCTAAAATGTATTTATAAATTACAGATTATTAGTTTGATTACTTAACGTCTTATGCAGTTTCCAGGTTTTAATTTTTATGTTGGTAGAGGGAAGAAGAATAATGAATATCCATCGAATTGAGCATCGTTCAGTAATCAGATTTTTAACCTATAAGGGAAAAAAGAAAAATGCTTAAAAAAATCCATGAGAGAATGACTGTCTGGGGATTCAGTTATTCTTTTGTTGCACGTAGTACGGTAGCCAGACTTCAAAAGGACGGGAGTCACTTGAGGATTATGCAATGTCTGGTCGGCAACCAATTCTGAAACAACTGCTATCTTTAAAAAAAAAAAAAAAAAATACTCAACATTTCCCATGGAAGCATTTTAACAATAATACCTAAACACTTGGTAATGTACGTATGTTCAAGATTGGTTCCCAGAAATCTTTCGCTCTCGTGGGCAGTACAAGTGGTATAAACACCATAATCCCCACAACGGGGAGAAAAGACCAGAGTTCGAATCCCATCAATATTGCGATGAATTTTCATGGATCTTTTTCACAACCTGGCCTTTTTAACCTTTTTAACCGCTGTCAGGCCTAGGGTTGCAAGGTTTTCCCCTCCCGGAATCTCGCTTTTCTCTTCAAGCAAACAGCAAATCGACCACAGAGCACACGTAATTTCCAGATATATTACATATAAGGAAAAAAAAAAAAAAAAAAACTAAAAATCATTCCATTCATGACAAACATCAGAGGGTGGCGTCATCAAAAGAAAATTTTAAATTAATTCTTACCAATCCAGAAAAAATTTTTATCCAGTTTGGTGACCGGCGATGAAACCTGGTTACATTTTTACGATCCCGAATCCAAATTAGAAAGCTAGAATGCAGTGAAAGCACAAGGGATTTCCAATCCCGAAAAACTTTCGCACTCAACAATAAGTGGTAAAGAGTTGATCTCAATTTTCTAGGAGGCAAAATGATTGATAATTACCTCGTATTTAAAACCACGCTAAGAAGAGAACAAGGGAATATTATAGGAGCCTTATGCTATAGTCAAAAACTGCAATTCGGTAAAAAAAAAAAAAAAAAACATGAAGAAAGTTGGGTGATCGGGATTTTACTTCTCCATGACAATGCACTACTGCACAAGTCCCGTGTGGCACAGACTAAAATTCATGAATGGGATTCGAACAACGTCCATCATTTAAACTAATGTTGATTTGTTATATACAGTAATGTAAACTATATTTATTTTACCCTATATTACGTTTTATAAGCGTTCAATAAGTGCTGAAGATGAACGTGTATACACTACCCAGTCAAAAAATTAATACCATTCGAGTGATATAGCAATCGGCTGTTACTCCTAGCCTGATGGCACACGTGTCGCGGTGAGAACTGGTAAATGTGATATTACAGGTTCGTGGCATGCGATCGACATAGGCAAGGGACGTGATCTGATAAGACTTCGAAAATGGGATAAATGTTAGATACCGGCTGAAGGGCGACAGCTAAATAGAAACTGAAAAACTTATCGGCTGTTCATGGAGTGCTGCAGTTAGTTAAGGGATTAAAAGAGTAGACGATTGGTGGATAAAGTGGCGATCGCCCAAGCCTCATCGATGGTCGTGCATGTAGGCTTCTGCCTTGTGCGAGCTGATAGCCGGAAAACGGCGTAAAGGCACAGACTTTTAACATATTATTTGCATGTTTATATCTTCCTTATATGTTTGTTTAATGTTTTGTATTTTTCTTTTTAATTTCGCGTTTCATTGTTTCGTTTAACTTTATAACTTGTTGGAGTTGAGTAAGCTATTTCTGAGAAGTTGAGCTTTTGTTCTCCATTCACTCTCTCCCTCTTCCTCTCTTTTTTTTTCCTGGTCCGAATTTTCCCCCAACAGAGATGTAATAGTTCCCAGTGCGCCTCCTCGCGGCATGGTCGGGTGCCTGTGATCCTTGGAATTGCAGCCTCCTAGTAGCAAAGTGGCCGGCTGACAACACGAACAGACTCCTCCTTTCCCACTCTTTCTGTCCGTTCTTACCTGTACCCCCGCTCTACGTTTCCTCCACTTTTATTTTTTTTTTAACTTTAGCATTAGTAAAGGCACATGATGCAAGAAAGCAAGCTTATATAGCATCAGCTAAAAAAAAAAAAAAAAAAAAAAAACACCTTCTCATTTCACCCATCCACTCGCTCCAAATGTTTGTCTAGTTCTGCCTTCAATCTATTTTAGCTATCAACTTCTACAACGACACATGGAAGTTTGTTCCAGCAACCACCGCTGGCCAAAGGCAAACTTTCGCACATCTATCCTGCAACTGTCTTTCCTCAATTTGAATTTATGCTCTCCCAGGCGATTATTCTGAGCAAGAGGTAGAATCCCACCAACATTGAGCATACTCAAACCATTCAAGGCTTTATACACCTCAATCAGATCACCTCGCATGCACTTGTCTCCAGACACTGAAAATTTCAAAACTTAAGCCTCTCTTCGTAAGAGCACCCCTTTGTTCCCCTTCTCTGTACTCGTTCCAGCAGCTCTACATCTTCCTTGAAATTAGGCTTCCAGACCTGCATACAGTACTCAAGGTGTGGCCTGACCATTGCCTTATACAAGGGGATAATCACTTCCTTATTCCTGCTAGAAAAATTCTGTATATCATTGACAAGGCAACCCTGAGCTACTCTTGCAGACCGTCTGCACTGCTCAGAAAACTTCATATGGGGGTGGCGTTTTAATGATGAAACAATCTATCTCTATTTATCCCTGGCTGGGTCGCCAATTGTGGGGGTGGGGTTTCTATCTTATATATATTTTTATATTACCTTTTATTTTGTTATTATTTGTTATTTATATTCCCCACTTTGCATCTGACTTGTTTGTTCTCAGAAGATTACCTGACTCGTAGAGGACCTTAATTACTTTAAGTATTTCTCCACAGGATTGGCTGAGTTTCGGAATGACAGACTCCAACACATGAATGTAAAATAAAACAATGTTTATTAACATATCATACAGAAACTAATAATAGTGACTTGTTATTTCATTAACCTTTATATGTGTAAATATCTTGTTCAAACTCAAATGTTTCATCATCAGATATCCTATTCTAATACACATTATTATTTATTATGCTATGGTGTCTCTTCATGTTCTTCACAGGGACTTCGATAGGTCGTGGCATACACTTTACATAGATTCTTCCCACTCTTCTTCTGAACAGTCTGTATAATACACCAACAATTACCAGCCAATGAACTGGCTTACAAAAACCTTCAGAGTTCGTGTCTCAATTTGTAAGAAAATTGCATTCATTCAATTAGACACCTTTACTGCAATCAGGTCAACAGGAAATATTAATCAATTCAATTTAACATTACCCTTCTGAACAGTTAATCCTCTATACCTTTATAATATCACTTGTTAATTAGCCCCTACTTAAATCAGAAATACTCTCCACAAATCAACTCATAATAAATTGATATTTCAACCTTCAATTTCATACATATTATAAAAACCTTCCCCAACATTAAACAATTCTCAGTTAACTATCATCTGCCTGCACAATTACCCCCAGGTCCTTTTCATTCTCTATCATTGTCAGTGTAGTACCACACAGTTGATACGTTACTCTGAGGTTACTGCTTCTCATATGCAGTACTTTACATTTGTCAATGTTAAACCTTAGTTGCCACCTCTCAGCCTACCTGCTCAACTTTTCTAGATCCTGTTGCAGCAGTGTACTATCATTACTGTTATTAACAACCCTGCCAACCTTCGTATCGTTTGTAAACTTGGACATTAAGCCTGATGTACCTTCATCAATATCATTGATAAATACAGAAAACAACAATGGGCCCAACACGGATCCCTGGAGAACGCCACTAATAACATTAGTCCACGAAGAGCAGTGTCCATTGATTATCACGCTCTGTCTTCTCCCACTCAACCATCCCTTTATCCATAGTAGCAATTTGCCTCCAATGCCATACTGCTCCAATTTGTGCAGCAGTCTTCCATGTGCAACAGTATCAAAAGCCTTTCTAAGATCCAAATACATGACAAAAGTATTCTTTGCATCCAGTTCCTTCGTGACCACATCATAGTATCCAATCAAATTGGTCAGACTTAATAGCTCTTAGTAGTTACCTCTGAGTAAATCCCACTTCAGCACACTGTGATCACTGCCACCTAGTGGTTCCTTTATCTGCAGGTTCTTAATACATGAAGAATCACTACTGATAATCAGATCAAGAGTATTACTCCCTCCATTTGCCTTCCGAACATGCTGCTGTAGAAAACAATCATCCAATAAATCCCCAAAAGCCATGCTAGTGTGTGTGACCGGACAAATTCCAGTCCATATCTGAGAAATTAAAATCCCCCATTATAAGACACACTGATTTACTGGCCCACACTATTTCTCTGTACAGTTATTTATTATACTCATCAGAATCATTAGGCCTATAACACACTCCTACTCTCAGTTTTTTTGGCGCCTCCGTAGCCAGGTGGGAAGGAGCAGCAGTGCATAGAACACGCTTCTTGATTAGACCGGGGTTCGAGCCCGTCACCACCAAATACGGAGGATGCGGAAAGGTCAGGGAATGACCACCGCATATTCCCGGAGCAATATGGCCTTAGTTGCTAATGCTCCTAAAAACCAAAAAACAAACTCTCAGTTTTTCTTTCCTAGTGCTTATATCACACCAAACTGACTCGACACTACACTACACTGTCCAGCCATGTCGACTGGTTGTACTTCCTTCGATTTTATGTGTTTCTTAACCAATAACATAACTCCTCCTCCCTTCCTATCTTGTCTATCCTTCCTGTACACATCGTACTCCCCAAATTCTAGTTCTGCATTCCTTATATCTGTGTGACACCACGCCTCTGTTATCCCAACAATACCTGCCTTTCATGTTTTGACCAACACCTCAAATTCACCAAATTTATTTACCAAACTCCTAGCATTGGTGTCCACGCAAGTATACGTGCACCTGTTCCTATTCTTAGCTACCCTAACACGGCCCATGTATTTACTTGTTCCGCAATGACTCCCAGCAGTCTCTGGAATCCTTGTTTTCCAGGCTGCTGCTCGTTTTAATTGAAGCAGTGCAAGAATCACTTTCACCTTAGCCAGTGGCTACTGTTAATCTATTAGTCCTTGTATCCCCCCAAGTTAGCAGTTTTCTGACCCAACTAACATTGTCTCGATAGCATCAGCAAATATTCTTGCACCCTTTCTATTTAAATGTATCCAATCCCTGTTGAAGAAAGTTCTGCTGTTAACAAGCACAGACCAGGCTGGGGAAAAATTCTACCCCTTGAGCCTTGCACAATCTCTCTAGGGCCGAATTTATCGAAAAGGCTTGCCTCTGTCAAGGAAGCTCAGGTGACCTTGGCAAAGGCCAGCCAGAGTATGATGGGCAGCCTCGGTCACCTCCAGTGGTGGTGGCGGGCAACGTGGAGTCCCACTAGGAGGCTCTGCCAGCCAAGCAGTCAGAGACACAACAACAACAAAACATAACACTACTCTGACAGAAACCAAACATTACACTTTTTCTGGTTGTTGCAGAGATTCTGTCATTCTTCACAAAGTACCATGGCACAGATTAGGAAACTACCGGTGGCGCCTTCAACAAAACACTATGCCAACACGAACAACACAATCCTACACTTCACTAACGCAGATCCACACCAACGCTACTTCCGGCCTTTACAGTGACTTGTATTTATACAGAATGACTTGCCTGAATTGAACTGTTCCAGGAGCAGCCCTATCACAGAACATATACATACAAGTATATGACCATGGACTTTAAGGGGAAGACCATCGGTGTTTCCAAGACCATGATCCAATGAAATCTCTTCCGTATGTACCCCACAGGAATAGACGTCAGGTCAAGGTACCAAGGCCACACAAAGTCTCCATCTGAATGACGTCATTGTACTACTGCCGACTGGAAAGAAGTTGTCTTTTTGGATGAATCACGTATCCTACGCCATGGACGGTAACAAAGTGCCGAGTGGAATAAGTCCGATGTCCTAGTCAACAGAAATAGTCAAGTGGCAACTGTGTTTTGGAATGGGGAATCTCTTGGAGCCCTCCCCCTATACTGCACTCTGAATGCTAAAAAACTAGCTATCCGTCGTGACTGATCAGATTGCCCCTTCATGGTGACTGTCTTCCAGGATGGCACAAGTGTTTCAGCAAGATGCCTCGTTGCCTGTATTATTCGAGAGTGGTTCGCCGAACACGAAAATGATTTCCAGGTACTATCCTAGCCGCTGAATTCATAGGATATGGATCCCATAGAACATATCTGGGATTAAGTAGATCAACAAATTCAGTGTTTGGAAACTCTGCTACGGGATGTAATCCTGGCGACATAGTACAATGTACCTCCTGCGACGGAGTGGCGGAAAGAGGACATACTCCCTCTTACCATGGGTCTGCCATCCCACTATTACCATGGGCAGATAGGTGGACATGTTTTGCCTGGACAGTGCATATTGTTCCATCACCTTTTTTATGATCATTTTTTTCTTATTGTATTTTCCAGGTTGTGCTCGTATGTTCTCCAAATCGGAAAATGAAATTTATTGTATAATTAGTTTCACCTCCAACCCCTTAACCCAAAACAATACTACCTGAAAATTATATGGGAAAAGATAACCTTACATTCCATTGGATTATTCTCGTCCCTAACGAGAAGAAATTTGGAGCAAATAACTGTCAAAACATATTCTTGTTTCACTTCGAATGTTCGTTCGTGACATTTCTTGCTTCGTTGGTGGACTGTGATTTGAACGTTTTGTTGTTTCATGAATGTGATCGATAATGTCACTAAGGAAGACTTCGTTGGCGTACCCTGGAAAACCAATTTAAGTTGATTTCGGAGAGGCAACGATCGACATTTCTTAGAAAAATACCAGCACATTTTCTAGTGGAAGGACAAACTTTTCATGTATTTTTCCCTAATTAGCTGTCGGGGTAACAAAGTAGTTCGTAGCACGCAATAAGATTACTGACCCTCCTGTCTACAGCTGATCCGGGTCGAGATTGATAAATAACAATTTGCAGGTTACGGAGAAAGACGTCCTGAAAATTTTGATACGCCTTTTGGGAATGAACTGCTGGATAATAATTTCTCATTTCTATACCACAAGACTATAAAACTCATTATCACTAGGCACTTTGGGACCAATAAGACAAACGAATCCCGAGTTCAATTATCTAATCTTGAATATCTAAGGGTATACAGTAAGCGAAAACCAGACAGGGATAACTTGCAAAATACACCAAAAGTGCGCAGCTTTAAAAAATATGTAACTAAGAGAATTATACATTGAAAGATCACTCAATTATTTTAAATTACCGTATTTTCCGGACCATAAGACGCTTTCTTCCTCCTTTTTTGCTGGAAAATATTGCCTAAAATTCCAGTGTGTATGGTCAGAAAGTATACTATATATATGGAGTTAATTTTCCAGATCTGACTATATATTGTGTTGCTTAGCATATCTGATAGGACTTACGTATGTATCTTCTATTATCTTATATTTTTGCTCTTTTTCCCAAGAAAAGCATTAATGCTTTTGCTTGAATGATTTTCTTGAATTGCTATTTATGATCTTTTTTAATGCATTACCTGGGTTTTATTTACCTGCTGCATTTTTGCTTCTTCCACCATTAGGAGGCTGAATGGCAGAAGAAGCAAAAAAGCAGCAGGGAAATAAGACCAGGCATAGTAAGGGGTAAGAAAATATTTCGCGAAGCGAAGAAAAATATTATGTGGGAGATTCATAACGATGTCTGGTGTGGAATGTGGTATTTTATGGAGCAGAGACATGGCCCGATATCAGACGACTGAAAAGTTTTGAGATGTAGGTATGGAGGAGAATGTAAAAAAGGGGTTGATAAGGCGAGAATTAGAAGGATTTGAGAAGGGATGGGATATTTGATTTGAGTGCAATGGGATGTTTGATTGAAATAATCTGAAGGTGAAAGAGAAATTGGGTTTAGGCATACGTTGCGAGGTGAGGTACTCTGATGAAGAGAAAAAATTGGAGGGAAACGGGCCCAAAGGGAGATTGAGGAAAACTATGAGAGATGAGCTGAGAGGGGATGGTGGATATGGGAGGATGAAGAGGAAGGCTGAGGATAGAAAGATATGAAGTGGTTGTTGAGTTTCTGCCTGGACCTGCACTTACAGAACACTGACGACGACGACGATGTATAAAGTCTGCAGGAAAGATAGCATGAGAGAGAGATTATGCTTGCTTCTGATGAAACACAGATTTAAAAGAGAATATCAAAGGTTGTTGTTAGGTTTTAGGGGCATCAGCAACTTAGGCATACTGCACCGTATGTAATATGTCTGTACAGTGTGTGTGTGTTCTGTGATCGATTTGTTGTTTGCTGAACGAAAAATCAGGATTTCTGTGAGGAAAAAACCATGCTAACCTCGCCTAAGACCGAATAATTCAGTCACGTTGTGAAAAAGGTCCATGAAAATTTTTCGTCTCATTGACGGCATTCGAACTCGGGTCTATTTGGAGACCGCACCTAAGGAAAGGCGAGAAATACTTCTTGAAAGGGTCCAAAGACAGCTAACTCGCCTGGTGAGATCGGCAAAAGGGCGTCCATAAGAGGAAAGACTTCGAATATGTGGGTTGCAGAGCTTGAAAGCTAGGCATCTTAGAGGAGACTTGATTGAGGTGTTTAAGGCTCTGAGAAGCATAAGCAAAATGAATGAGAACGAAATTTTCACGGTTATAAATGATTCTAGAACAAGGCGCCATAATTTCAAGTTAAGGGAGGAGATGTTCAGACTGGATTGCAGGAAGTTTTATTTTAGCCAGCGAGTTATAAATTACTGGAATAAAGTTACCTACATGGGTGGTAGAGGCTGATAGTATGAGGAAATTCAAAGGTCATCCGGATAATTACCTAAGGGAAGGGGGAAACGCATAGGTTGGCTATTTTCTTTTCCCTTATTAATTTTTTTGCTGCTTCTTATTATTATTTTATTTTATTTATTTTTTGTTATTTTATTATTGTTTTGGATGGTACAGCGAAAGCCATAGGCTTCCTTGCCATGTGGCCATTGCTAATACTAAATACTGATACAGTACTTTTCCACCCGTTGTGGAGAGGACGGTGATTATATCAACTGTGCTATTCACGAGAGTGTATATACTGGATTATGAATATCAGAATAACATTAACTCAATGTATATGCCCTTGAAATTTTTCAATGACTTGAATTTTATTTTAAGGAATTATTCATGAATTAGATAACTGGAATGGCATTCCCGTATGTTATTTCCAATCCTAAGACTGGTTACAATCACACGATTTGATCAAAATGATAGAGGGAAAACTTAGGTAGTTTATTCAGATTTCTACATAATTCTGCGTCAGTTTTGATCAAAAACCGTGGGAATTTCCCACCAGTGTGCTGCAAGGTCATATTTGGGGTAAAGTAGCTGATATGGCAACACCCATTCGCTAGGATTCCTGCCAAGCAAAACACAAAATGGAAATTCCAACATTAAACCGGCTGTTTTTTTTTTTTTTTTTTTTTTTTTTCTCGTCAGAAATTCCCAAACAAGGTAGATGTACCCACTGAAGGGTTTGACACCACCCTAGTTTATCATTAATGTTTTGCAAGACTCCTTTCCTACTTGTAGTTGGATTTTAGAAGCATCAGCGACTAATACTATAATGCTCCTATATTCTCTGTAAATTGCTCATCTTTGGAGGTTGATTTTCTGTTTGCTGGACGGAAAACCCATTCTATCTCGCCTGAGACCCACTAACTCAGCCACGTTGTGAAAAAGGTCTATAAAAATTCCTCACATCGACGGGACTCAAACTCAAGTCTTTTTCCACTGGTAGTAGTAGTGGCATGTGATGCAAGAAAGCAAGTGTATGAGCTTATGCAGCATCAGCCAAAAAATCACACCATTTCCTCCAAATGCCTGTCCAGTTCCTCCTTAAATTTATTCAACCTATCAACTTCCACAATGACAGATGGAACTTTGTTCGGGCAATTAACCACCCGCTGGCTAAATGCAAATTTCCGCACATCTATTCTACATCTGTCCTTTCTTAATTTGAATTTATGACCCCTTAGGTTCGTAATCTGAACAAGTGGAAGGATCCCATCAGAATTCAGCGTGCTCAATCCATTCAAGGCCTTATACACCTCAATCAGATCACCGCGCAGGTGCCTAGTCTCCAGCCACTGCAATTTGCAGCACTTAAGCCTCTCTTGGTAAGAGGATCCCTTCATTCCCCTCACCAATCTTGTTGCCCTTCTCTGTACACGCTCAAGTAAATCTACATCCTTCCTAAAATGAGGCCTCCAGACCTGTACGCAGTACTCAAGGCGTGGCCTGACCATTGCCTTATACAGAGGGACAATCACCTCCTTTTCCCTGCTAGCAAAATTCCTATATATCATTGACAAAACCCCATGACCTGCCCTGGCAGCCTGTCTGCATTGCTCAGAAAACTTCATATCTGACTGCACAATTACTCCCAGGTCTTTTTCATTTTCTACCACCTTAAGTGTAGTACCACACAGTTGGTACGTTTATCTGGGGTTACTTCTACCATATGCAGTACTTTGCATTTGTCAAGGTTAAACTTCAGTTGCCACTTCTTAGCCCATCTGCCCAAATTATCTAGATCCTGTTGCAGTAGCACACTGCCATTAACAACCCTACCAACCTTTGTATCATCTGCAAACTTCAACATTAAGCCTGATATACCTTCATCAATATCATTGATAAATATACAAAACAACAGTGGACCCAACACCGAACCCTGTGGGACTCCACTAATAACATTAGTCCACGAAGAGCAGCACCCATTGATGACCACCCCCTGTCTTCTCCCACTTAACCATCCTTTTATCCATTGTAGCAACTTACCCTTAATACCATTCTGCTCCAATTTGTACAATAGTCTTCCATGCGCAACAGTGTCAAAAGCTTTCCTGAAATCCAAATGTATGATATCAAAATTATTTTTTGCATCCAGTTCCCTTGTAACCACATCATAATAACCAATCAAATTTGTCAGACAAGACTTTCCCTTAACAAACCCATGCTGTGTCTGAATTATTGCTGCAGTCTTGTCCAGATGATCCTGCAATGCATCTTTAACCAGTTACTCCATTATTTTACCCGGAACAGAAGTTAAACTAATTGGTCTGTAATTACTCGTGTCACCCTTCGATCCCCCTTTGTGAATTGGGGATACATTTGCACATCTCCAGACCGTGGGAACCTCCCTTGAGTCCAAGGATGCTCTCATAATTATGGCTAAGGGTTTGCTTAGTTGCTTTGCCGCCTCCTTTAATATAACTAGATAGATCCCATCCACCCCAGGTGCTTTTCTAATGTTTAACTTCAACAATTTCTCCTCCGCTTTGCTTTCAGTTATTACAAAATCATTAAGTATCCTGCTACAATTTGATAACCTTCTGGCATTTTCAAACCTTAATAATTCCTTTCTCATGTGTGAATGTAGATGCAAAATACTCATTCAGTTTGTTTGCTATCTGAGCAGGATCATCAAGAGTCGAACCATCGATGTCAAGTGGACCAATCTGATTCATCCCCTTCCTTTTAGAGTTTATATAAGTAAAGAAATCCTTGCTGTTTTTCTTAGCATCTTTTGCCAAGGATTTCTGGTAATCTGGTGTGGGGAGGGCGGCGATCCTAACAACTGTGCTACACACGAGGGCTTCTTTTCTCGTGAATTTGAATACAACTCAATCGATACAAATAACTCAGTTGCCAAGAGACAAAACATCGTATTAAGGAAAAATAATAAAGATTTCTTTTTAAAACCACTGAGCAAAGCTCAACACCATCATCAACATAAATAACTGCCTTCATAATTAGAATTTTACGACATTTCAAGCATATATTTTCTCACCTTGGAAATTAAAATTTTATGGTACTTGAGACGTTTATTTCCTCATCATGCATATTTATAAAAACACTTAAACTTAACTGAAGAGACGCTTCAGTTGTGGCAATGAATTACAATTTTATCTAATGGCCATGCATAATCCCGTGATTTCATCAATAAAGTAGGAAGACAACCACTTCGGGATTCGCAAGGTGTAAATTAATACAAACGCATCGACCAAAAATGTACTAACAGATGAGTGCATCTCTACTCGAGCAGTACAGACTGGAGTTTAAAACATTTCATAAAGTTTCGGTAATAAAATGGCTAAATAAACATAATTCCATTATGTTATCTACAGGGTCACGAAGGAAACATACTTCAGTGAGAATTATTTATTGCTTATTAAAGTACCAGAATTGCAATGGCAAAACAATCTTTCAAAAATAAACTGTTGTTAACCCAGAAGATGTCACTGGAAATTAGAAAGAAGATAATAATGACATATATCTTGTCAGTGGCACTATATGCAGCAGAGACATGGATTCTTACAAAGAGAGACAAAAAGAGACTTGAGGATTTCGAGATGTGGTGCTTGCACAGGATGGAAAAAATTAAATGGACCGAGAAGGTGTCAAATGTGGAAGTATTAAGACTAGTCCAAGAACAAAGGCATGTAGAATCAGCTTGATCAACTAGACTCAAATGGGTGGGCCACGTGATTCGACATGGTGGTTTGCTTCTGAGTGCCACGCAGGGAAAACACCCTAGAGGGACGACCAAAAAAATACCTTCATCGGGACGTTGTTGGATGAAGCACGACTTCCAAATTTTGAAGAACTAAAACAAACAGCACAGGAGAAACAAAAGTGGAAACAGCTCAGAGGGACTGACCACTCACAAGTGAATTATTGATGATAATGATTAAATTACCGGTGTATTTTAATAATTATACTAATACTCAAGAGCTAGGGCCAGACACGAACAATTTTTTAAATACTGTAAGTAGAACCAACTATTCGACATTTATGAAATAATCTCTCCCTGATCCCGTAAACAAAGTTACGAGGCGTCACTAGCGGACCTACCTACACTCACAAGGCAAAAAATTAGAAACCATTATTGAAGATTTAAGAAGTGTTACCATCTTTTGTCCAAATTTCATCCCGTACACATCGTGGCATGGATTCCACCAGGACATTTGTCAGATACTGTATTGTTGTTGGTTAGAGAATTCAGAAGCCGAAATGCATATATCCCAGACATGCTCAATTGGATTCAGATCTAGAGAATTAGGCGAACAGCATAGATGTTTGAAATCTTGGAAATCTTCCTCGAACCATTCAGATATAATTTTTTTTCATGGTGGATAGTTGGTTGCGTTGTCATCTCGAAAGAATTCATCTCAATCCAGATAAAAGAGCAGCACTGCAAGGTGAAGTTGGTCAGATACGACAGAAGGATATTCATTGTAAGTAACAAGATCTTCTAACAGTATGAGCAGACCAAATCTGTACCAACAGAATATACTCCACACCAGCTCCTTGAATGGTGGACAAGAGATAGTCAGGACGAATTTCAACACCACACTTTACTATTTGTCTACTATTTGTATAGGGAGCGGTAAGTTCCTAAAATGTCACCTTAAATATATAGTGGTTTGGGTTATAAACTTAATAAAATATATTACCTCACGTGGTAAAAGAGTGGTTATTATAACAATTAATTTTCATGGAAAAAAACTAGGTAACATCCTTCCCTAACTATATTAGATCTCGTAGAGGATAATTTGATGAAAAAGTCAGTATAGTTGTTAATATTAATCATTTCAATTTTTTTTTTTTTTTTTTTTGCTGTACATTTTTCAATGCTTAATAAAAAAATCTTAAAATAATTTGTAGTGTGTTCGTTTTTTATATTAAACATTACAATGTCAGGGGGCTAATTTAAAAAAAAAAAAACCCTAACGAAACTGTTATCATACGCTGTGATTCCAAACTTTTAGATGGGATTGTATATATGATCAAATCACAAGATGGAGGCTTTATTTATTGTATATGCGGTCCCAGCCAGCTTTCCAGGCAACCTATTTACAACGTTGTACCACCGAACAATGTTGATGTACAATTATTTCAGATTCCCTCGTAGATGGTCAATTCATTCTCAATGTAACGTCCATATCACAATGCAATATCATAAATGTATCTGACACTATAATCCAACATATGGTTGTGATGATCTCCAAGGATCCAATTGATACTTGTAGGCCCACCATGAATGCTTGGGTGACTACTCGCTGTTCTAAAACCCAGGAAGAAACGACTTCCCCTTAGTGAACACTTCTGCCCAGGGCTGTGTTAACATGGAAGCCACAGCATTCAGCTCTTAGAAGAGGGAAAATAAGGTAATTTTACTGAAATTTTTTTTATGTACTACTGAAGGTGGGTACTTCCCTATTTATATCCAGGTGCTTATAAGGCTTGACAGTCCTGCTCCTGACTACTATCCATTTTTTTTAACATCCAGTTTGTAACATTTAACCTGTTTTAAAACAAATTCTTCGAAAAATAATCTGAAAAATAAAACTAAGTTATCAGAAAATTATTAATATTTTTCAAAATTTCTTGCTTCTACGAAGATGGGTTATTGATGGGTGTTGCTTAAATAAATCATACTCCTTTCATGGATCACCAAGAAAAACTTTTACAATGCAATAATGGTTTCGCCAATACCGCAAAAATAACTAACGTCATCTATTCTGTTCATCTTCCCTTCCCCACGGAGGGATGATGCTGGAATAATCGGAAACGCATTGTCCTAGTTATACAGAGGTACTCCTCCACCTCTTCCGACTTCATCGAGCAATGCACCTGTGTATCTCGGTCAACTCCTTTAGGCTGCAGATCAATAAGCGTTAACACCGCGGGCTCGCTGGATAGCCTCTATTTTCTCGACCGTCAGCGCCATCTGGGCACTCTTCGTACAATTACCCATCGTATAAACAAACTCTCGCTTAAGGACATAATGGCAGCATCACCGATAAGCAAAGCATGTGCAAAAATTCCTCCCTTTTTAAGCAATTTGGCACCACACATTTGCGTCATTACACGATTTCTTTTTTGGCCGTATTAGTTTCCGAGTGTCACAACAGCCTAGTTTTATGGCAGTGTAAATGGTACAAAACTGTACCAGATATCGCGCTCTTTAAAATGGCTTAAGTTTTCGTTTTTAAAGTTAATATTACATTTAAAACAATGTCTGAAAAAAAATTTCATTCGCAGAAAACTTTTGAGCAGAGGCATTTACGTTAACTGCTTTCACAATTACACTAACAGCTCAAAAAGTTTTGAAGAACATCAATAAAAATCTAAGTGTACCTCTTGAAGCTCTGATGATGTAAAATCTGTACCAGACCTCCCACCACACATTCTTTAGCAAATAGGTAAAAACGAGAATACTTCAATTATTTTTAGGGGTGTTAACATACGAGGTGTAGCAATACAGTTCCAGGAAACTACAATGGAAAGAACATAAAGCGAAGGAGCTCAAAAACAGTTTTATTTTTATTCACAGTAATCACCACATGACTGAATGCATTTATTACACCCTCCTAAAAGTTTCTAAAGAGTCAGCGAAGGCACCCAAGGAAACGATGTTCAGTTCGGCGGTTACTTTTTATTTCACGTCCTTAACATCCTGAAATTTCTTTCCTTTAAGGGCACTTGTCACCTTGGAAATGAGGGAGTCCGCTGTTGCCAGATCGGGGGAGTAGGGTGCCACGTTACCTTCAGGAAATGCCTTCACAAGTGCGGAATGAGTGGTGGTGGTGGCGGCATTGTCGTGCAATAAGAACCAGCTGCCTTTCTCTCGAAGCTGTGGCCTCACCCGGGAAATGCACTTCAATAGTCTTTGAAGCACTTGTACGAAGAATGCAGCATTGACTCTCTCCCCATTCAGCTACAGATTCCTTGTGAATCACAGCGTTTTTCGAAAAACATGATCAGCATTGTTTTGATCCTGGATTTCTGTAAACGAAACTTTTTGGGCATTGGTGATCATTTTAAAGCCCAATGCATACTCGGACGCTTCGTCTCCAGGTCGTACCAAAACCCAACACTCATCTCCAATAACAATACAGTTGTGAAAATTAGGACTGGTCTTGACAAGTCTGGATGAAGTCTTCGCATGATGACACTTTTCACTGCTTCTGTTCATACGTTAGGCTGTGCAGCCTTTTTTTTTTCTTTAAATCTTCACGCAGAATTCGACGAATCGTCTGCTTTATTCCTATTCAACTCATCAGCCATCATTCTGAGAGCCGATCTCTTGCGCCAATTTCCCGGACTTTTGCAACTGTGTCCTCATTTCGAGAGGTTAACGGACGCCAATTCAACAATTTCTGGAGTTATGGACGTTGCAGGTCTTCCACAGTGTAGGTCAGCTTCCAGGTTCTCCTTTCCTTGTCTTAATTCTACTGCAGACTTCTTAACCGTGGAATGAGAAGGAGCAACCATCCCAATTTTGTAACCATATCCTCATGAATTGCCTTTGGCATTAATCCATTTTTTTAAACCAAATATTGGATGATGCACGGTGACTGCTTTTTTACATCACCTCATTCACGTTTGTTGACTTCAAGATATGTAATTAAAAAAAGACGTTACTGAAATTGGATGAAACTTAGTGGGTTATTATCTGAAGTGCTATACATTTAAGTATAGACATTTTTAACACTGTACCACTACCCTTTCATACTCCGGCCATGAACTATTCAAAGTATATAAATTTCCCTTCAGGATAAACATTGGCCAGAGGATTCGGATACGTTTTTAAATCAAACAAAATAGTATAACGGATGATATTAATTATATATAAAATACGAACAGAGATATCTAGATATAGTACATACAAATAAAAAAAGTTGTGCACTCCAGAAAAGTAAGTCTAGTTCTTTCATAACAAGGAAGCCGGCGGTTTCGCTTCAATGCAAAAGGGCTAATTATTCTTTCTAATACTCCAAAGTGATAGGAACTGTCTATGAAGAATCTGTTGAGAGGTGCACGAAGAGGGAGCATTTGTGTAAAGAGAAATCGCCCGTTTAATGAAGTCTATACTTGGTATGTGACATGGAGAGAATCAAAGCCCAGACTGGGGAATCCTCTTGGCGATTATTCCTCATATATCTGGGGCAGAGAATTTGTGCACGAATAATTTCTCTGTGCAAGTTGAACCCCTTTGTGATAATATCAGAGAGTCTTTCCATTTTAGCCAGAGTGCATATGGCATGGTGATCTTGCGTCATCGGGATCTTATAAAATAAAAACAGTAGTCACTCGGTATTCTGAGAACATCAAATAAGCAATACATACCAATTAGATACCTATAAGTAATACAATCCAATAGATACCTTCTTATTTATTAGGAGTCCGAGGTATAAGGTCTGGATCCAAATTCAACCGATTCACCTTTTCCTCTTGACTTAAATAAAACCCATCTAATCGCTTTATCCTCTTCAAAACAGAGCACGAGCGAGGAGACTGCACAAAGTAAAGTCGCACTTTCCAGAAAACAAATTCCAAACATGATAATCCCCAGCTAGATCGGACACTGTCCATATTCTGCGTCATTTTAAAAGCCATAAATGGAAGGCGATCATATGAACTCCAGTGTCTTACAAATTAATTTGTGTTTAAACCTGATCTAAACCAAATTTACAGAATCAGTGAAAAGGATTATGTAGAGTTTCCTTGCAATCTTCCATCTTGTTGCTCTTGGAGGATCCCACAGCCAATCCTAAGATCGTCATCTGCACTTGTGGCTCACAAGAGGCTTTCACTCACTGAGAGGTTTCTCCCGCCGCTCTGAACTGCGTGGACGCCGACTTTGACAGGCTAATAAGCAACAAGGATAGATACAACTTTATCAAAGCTCTTGATCCCTGATCCACTAAAAGAGGATCACAATGCTCTCATCCCTAGTTTAAATCTCTCATCACTGGAGCCCTGCTGAATCATCGCTAAGCCATACTATATTCTATCTTTCTGTATTCAGTTTTGTATTTGTATGCTGTAACTGTATCTTTTTTGAATGTACGCTGCATTTTGTCTCCTGTTTTGTTTTTGTGTGCAGAATTTCATTCTGTTTTGTATTTGTGTGTAGTATTTATTTCTGTTTTTTCTGAAGCTTGTGAACCTCTGGCACTCGTCGCCGTGATGGGATAATGTGTTGCAAGTCTGTACTTCACAATAAAGATTTATTTATTTATTTATGATGGCGAAACGCCCAAATCATAAGCATCATTTACTTAGAACTCGTGCTTATAGTTCGATTGAAGTCAAATTTAAGACGCATACAAAGAGTATGAAATCATCCTGATGTGGGAAATTTTAGTTGAGTGGTGAAATGCAGTGGAATATGTGATTGTTGTCAAGTTTTTGGAATATTAGCGACTAAGGCCATATTGCTCTGTATATACTCTCTGTAAATTGCGTGTGTTCTGTTTGATGGACAAAAAACCCGAGTTTCCGGGAGAAAAACCATGCTACCCTCGCGTGAGACCGATTAACTCAGCCAAGTTGTGAAAATGGCCCATAAAAATTCCTCACGTCATCGATGGGACTCGAACTCAGGTATTTTCCACCAATTGTGGGGAGGACGGCGATTCTACCAATCGTGCTACCCGCGAGGGCGCAGTGGAAGTAAAATCACAACAAAAATTGCTGTTCCTAAATAAGATGGTCCCCACTGAATAACTACCAACTTATTCTGAAGCCATTTTTACTGTGGAAGGTCATCTTAGAACAAGACGACTGACATTCCAACTGTAAATACTGCCCATCAATTTAAAAAGTTGTCGCTACATGCCAAGAATCCTAAGGTATCTTGAAAACGTCATTTTCACATAGAACTGCCATCTTGTAAGAATTGGAACGTGTTGTTCACGCCATTCGTTCTGTTTAGAACATATTTACTTATTGTGCGTTATGGTTATAACCTAACACAGTGCTTCTCAACAGTGGTACATGCCCGAAATTACCAAATACAGTGTGGTGAATATCTGCAACATAAACTGATTTTTTTGTAGTTCTTTTAATAATTCTGTTATCTTCACCTTAACGGATAATACTAATACTTTTGAATTCCCAATACAAAGCTTTTAAACTCATGAGTATTTATATATATTAGCAGTCCATTACATGATTCGCAAATCAAGTTAAGCATTTGATGGCAAGCTGCCAAGGCAATGAAAATAATTCTCCAACAGGACGCAACAAGTTGCGTTTGCATAATTTAACACAAGAATAAATTACTGTCGATGTAAGTATCAAGTGAAGAATAGAATGATATGAAACTGTTTGACCAAATTTTAATTTTAAAAAATCGTCTTTTGTGTACATAAGAAGAGAAAGAAAGTTTGGATTCCTGAAGATACCAAACTACAAGTCGTAGATGAAGCGCTCTGATGTCAATTTTCTGATAGTGGATTGGGAAAATTGAAGGGTGACCAGATTTTCAAATCGTGAAATGGCAGCATACCAAATCATTAAGGGTTTAAGTAAGATGGAACAAAACCGTCAGGATTTTTTTTTTTTTTTTACACTCCAATAATTCAGTTTTAGAATTTATAAAGTAGTTTACTAATTATAAAAAAAATTAACCCTTGAGAGGAGGAGGAAAGATGTTCATAATGAACTAATTAAATGTTTATTACCAATTAAACTAGTGAATTGTTGTTAAAGTGAATTTTATTTTGTAAAAAGTATTACAAGGATTATTAAACTCCCACATAATAATTGGCGACGCTTCCCTACCCCATATTGAATGCTGTCATCAAGTGTAACCAGGAAAGATCTGATGGCTCTTCTAATTCTAGAACAGGCGCAGTATGGTCATAGCAGCCCTTGCGCCAATAAATCTCACTCCAACAACAACTCTAGAACTTCTAATTTCAGAGTTAAAATACTACCGACAAACTTTCTTCTCTGGTAGTTAGGAACAGCCATAAATCTTTCCTAGTCAGGATCGATGACAAATTCAAAACAGAATCCAGCAATGTCATCAGTTATTAAGTAGTTCTACTGTATGGGAGTGTGGCCCGACTAATATACTGCACATCGACGCAATTGGACTATCTCCCTTATTCACCGGACTTAACCTCGTGTGATTTCTTCCTGTTTTCATGTCTGAAGAAAGCTCTGAAATGCAAGCGTTTCGCGTCCGATACAAAGATGCTCGCAGAGACACAAAACACAACGGAAACACTTCGCAGATTTTCGAAAAATGGCTTGCAAGAAGCATGTAATCCACAGAAGGCTCAGATGATGACAATTAAGATAAGATCTTGCACCAGTCTGCGAATTGAATGATTATCCCTCGTATTTTTGGGAATATCATTTGTTATGTATTGTTGGGTTTTAGGAGCATCGGCAACTAATGCCATGTTGTTCCGTGTATACTGTCTGTAAATTTCGTATATTCTGAGGTCGATTTTCTGTTTGTTGGACGAAAAACCCGAGTTTCCGGGAGAAAAAAACGATGCTACCCTCGCCTAAGACCGACTAACTCAATCACGTTGTGAAAAGACCTTTAAAAATCCTTCCCGTCATCGACGGGATTCCAACTCAGGTCTTTCCCATCCAGTGTGAGAACCATAGCGATCCTGCCAATCATGTCACCCACGAGAGCAATTTTCGGGAATGAAATATCTTCCATCAAATCCGAAGAGTTTGCAAATTAGCAAATGTAGGCAGGTTTTTTACGGAGAACAGTGAGCTTCTGAGGAAGGGGTGCATGACTAAACTGGCTAGATTTCCAGATGGTGAACGGGTTCTTCCCAAATTGTTCAACCACCGCAGAATCCAATATTCCTTGATTTGATTATCAGCAGTGATTCTTCATGCATTAAAAATCTGCAGATAAATGAACCACTAGGTGGCAGCGATCACAGTGTGCTGAAGTGAGATTTACTCAAAGAGGTAACTACCATTAGGGGTAAAGGGAAGGGTTATTGCTTCCGTAAAGGCGACTACGATGGACTGAGACAGTATTTAAATTCTATACAGTGGGACCAACTGATGATGTTACCAACAGCAAATTCAAAATGGGAAGCATTCAAAGAATTAATCTTGGAAGCTACTAGGCTTTACATATCAACTAAGAAATATTGTTGAAGGTTTAGGCCAAAATGGATGTCAGATGAACTAATGAGGCATATGGCAGAGAAGAAAAATGCATGGGATACTTACAAATTAACACATGACACAGAAGCCTATGATAGATACAAGTTGATATGCAACCAAGTTACAAAGGAGATTAGGCAGGCGAAGGCAGATTACGAGAAATCCTTGGCAAGGGATGCAAAGAAAAACAGCAAAGAGTTCTTTACTTATGTAAACTCTAGAAGGAAGGGGATGAATCAGATTGGTCCACTTGATATTGATGGGTCAACTGTTGATGACCCTGCTCAGGTAGCTAACAAACTAAATGAATATTTTGCATCGACATTCACACATGAGGAGTTATTCAGCGATAGTTATTCAGGGGAATGCCAGAGGTGTATTCAACTCTAGCAGTAAGCTACAGAATCTTGAAATAACTGGGAATAAAGTGGAGGAGAAACTGTTGAAGATAAACACAAGAAAGGCACCCGGGGTGGATGGGATCGATCCAGTTATATTAAAGGAGGCAGCAAAGGAAGTAAGCAAACTCTTAGCCATAATTATGAGGGCTTCCTTGGACTCAGGGGAGGTACCCATAGACTGGAAATCTGCAAATGTGACCCCAATTCACAAAGGAGGATCAAAGGCTGACACAAGTAATTATAGACCTGTGAGCTTAACTTCTGTTCCAGGAAAATTAATGGAGGCACTGGTTACAGAAGCACTGCAGGATCATTTAGACAAGACTTCAGTTATAGCTCGGACACAGCATGGTTTTGTTAAGGGGAAGTCTTGCCTGACCAATTTGATTGGATATTATGATGCAGTCACAAAAGAACTGGATGCAGGGAATAGCTTTGATATTATATACTTGGATCTTAGAAAGGCTTTTGATACTGTGGCACATGGAAGACTGCTACACAAATTGGAGCAGTGTGACATTGGAGGCAAATTGCTGCTATGGATAAAGGGGTGGTTGAGGGGGAGAAGACAGAGAGTGGTAATCAATGGACACTGCTCATCGTGGACTAATGTTATTAGTGGAGTCCCTCAGGGCTCAATGTTGGGTCCATTATTGTTTTCTGTATTTATAAATGATATTGATAATGGTATATCAAGCTTAATGTCCAAGTTTGCAGACGATACAAAGGTTGGCAGGGTTGTCAAGGACACTACTGACACTATGCTGCTGCAACAGGATCTGGAAAGGTTGAGCAGATGGGCTGAGAGGTGGCAAATGAAGTTTAACATTGACAAATGTAAAGTACTACACATGGGAAACAGCAACCCCAGAGCAACCTATCAACTCTGTGGTACTACACTGACAGTGGTAGAGAATGAAAGGGACTTGGGGGTGGTTGTGCAGGCAGATATGAAATTCTCTGAGCAGTGCAGACGGGCTGTAAGAGTAGCTCATGGAGTATTGTCAATGATATACAGGAATTTTTCCAGCAGGGATAAGGAGGTGATTATTCCCTTGTATAAGGCAATGGTCAGGCCACACCTAGAGTACTGTGTACAGGTCTGGAGGCCTCATTTCAAGAAGGATGTAGAGCTGCTGGAACGAGTACAGAGAAGGGCAACAAGATTAGTGAATGGAACAAAGGGGTGCTCTTACGAAGAAAGGCTTAAGTTTTGCAAATTACAATGTCTGGAGACTAGGCACCAGCGAGGTGGTCTTATAGAGGTGTATAAAGCCTTGAATGGTTTGAGCATGCTCAATGGTGATGGGATTCTTCCTCTAGCTCAGAATAATCACCTGAGAGGGCATAAATTCAAATTAAGGAAAGACAGATGTAGGATAGACGTGCGGAAATTTGCCTTTAGCCAGCGGGTGGTTGGTTGGTGAAAGAAACAGACTTCCATCCCTTGTAGTGGAGGTTGATAGCCTAAATAAGTTTAAGGCTCAGCTGGACAGGTATTTTGAACGAACAGAGGGGTGAAGTGGAAGTGAGTTTTTTTTTTCTTTTTTTTTTTGGCTGATGCTGCATAAGCTTGCTTTCTTGCATCAAATGCCTCTACTAATGCTAATGCTATTCCATCGCTTTGTATAGTTTGAGAGGCATGTACAAAACGTACACAAGTAGCCCTCCCCTGGACCTATGCCACAGAAAACTGTTACGATGTGAGGCTGGTGCAGAGCACAAGATTCTGCATATGAAGGTAAAAGTGTAAGATCTATCTCTCAACCTATTGATGTACTGATTGTCAGTTGAATATTGTGGCACCTACGAGTTCTTGGCGGATGGCCCAGAACACAGCACGTGTCTTGTTTTGGAAGTGTTCTTTGAAATTTAGGTCTCCCTCCCAAGTTACCCTTCGGTATGTATGGAGTCTGCACGGGTGCCGTTGTCACCGTCCTTTCCACACCGGGTGGAAAAGGCCCGGGTTCGAATCCCATCAATGACGCCAGGAACTTTTTTTCACTCCATGGCTCAGTTAGTTGGTCTCGGGCGTATATAGCAAGGTGCTCCATCCCGAAAACGCCGGTTTTTCATCCAGCAAAACCGACCAGAGAACACAAAACTTACGAACATAATACACTTGGGTAATTGAATTAATATTCCGGGTGACCATAGCATTACATTTTATTTTAGGTCTGCATGGGATGAAACTTTTCGAATTTGTACACAGTGAAACTTGGTCACTGCTAAACTTCCTCTTCGTGATTGACATGTGGGCTGACCTCATTGTTTAGTTGGAGTCCACTACACAGGTACTCAATTAGCTGTTGAATCTGTATTGAATTTTTTTGGAAAAATCAAGACTTTTAGATCATCAGCGAGGGGGAGGGGTGAATGAGACACGTCTAAGTACATTATGCTTTGCCGCAATGTGCTTAGACGTGTCTCATCCTCCGGATTATGCTTGAACAACCCGCATAATCCGGATACTTTTTGAAAAGACCTCGTATATCTGTAAGATATCTGCGGGCTAACTTCCATGTTGTGCGGCCTGAAAAACCAAGATGGTTTTTCAGGGTGGAGAGGAGGAGTCTGCTCGCTCCTGCTAAGATTAGCTAACTACAGCCCCGATGGAAGAGGCTTTAGAGAGAGAGAGAGAGAGAGAGAGAGAGAGAGAGAGAGAGAGAGAGAGAGAGAGAGAGAGAGAGAGAGAGAGAGAGAGAGAGGGGTCTGAGTTATAATCCCCTCGGATTCGAACCTAGACTTCTTCAAAGCCTCTTCGCAAAGCTCTGTTATGTTTGAATTTACTTGGGGAAAATAATGAGACCCGATAGATTGGCTCCTTCAGAGATCCGATCTGAAAAACAAAAATAAATAAAAAAATAAATAAATAAATAATAACACGTGAGAGTTAGTCCATGGAAACCAACATCGCTTAGCCAGTTAAACTGTCCTGGTGGAGAAATAGTGAACTATTCCACTGCTATGAATAATAAATAAGTGGAAGAATCTAATGTTTAAAGCATTGCTATATTCTCTTTCAGTATCCCAATACTTTTGGTAACAAGTGTACAAGTTTTTTTCCTCCTCGAGTCATTTTGTTCCCAATTGGCAGAATGTCCAACTGTTTGACCTCAAAGAGAAAACACGCAAGGTGTCCATTTGACAACACTCCTAATGTTATATCAACTCATCTCCCAAAGAAGTGCTTGCGGAAATGACATTTACAGCTCTTTCCTTAATCCTCCTCGTGATACCAAGGGTCTTTAGCCAATAAAAGTTATCTGATGTATTTCCACTTCCTGCTAAAACCCATTTCGTACTTTGTAAACCAACTCGTACTTTATATAATGATATAAAAGAACAAAATAGAATTTGCCAAAACTAAGGGCATATAATAAAATAAACAATTCGAAGAAAAGCACCAATAATAAAACTGGATATACCAAATGTACAGAATAACATTCACATTATCAAGGAGAACGATGTGTTTTGAATTTGAATACCAACTTCCGCATAGCGCTTCGATAAATAATTCTTTACAGAGAGAAAGGGCGAGTTCAAATATGACCTTGCTACTCGTGGCACAGTTTCATTACATCTTTACAACTAGCCCTTTACCATTACGCGAGAGCAGGATTGCGTAATCTAGAACAAAGCGAACTTAGGTGTGGTAGTAGACATTACGGTAATTAAACAAGCACGCTACTCGTGAGTGAATAATTAGCGCCTCCCACATGCTACCACAACCCACACAGAATTTTAATAAACTGCAATCGCCTCAAGTGTCATAGATATATTTCAAACTCCACACCTGAAAAAGCCTGATAAAAGGAAACTGTTATCGTTGGTTATGAAAGAGATAAATTCGCATTTATTTAGGTACCTAAAAATTAGGCAGAAGTCTCTCAATGAGATGGGACTGAAAACACTTGTTGGAAAGCTCTGGAAACTCATCTGCTGTGATCGCATTTAGTTCTGCTGCCACATTCTTCTCAATGTCAAACACTAGCAAATCGGAGTCTTTTCAATCTCAACTTTGACGAAAAAACTGCTGGAGCCAAATTCTGAAGAAAAAGGAGGGTGATAAGCACTGCAACCTGATTGTGAGCCAGAAATGTCTGCACGCTCATCATTTAAGAAGGCAAACTGTCGTGCAACAACTGGCAAACAGTGCTTCAAATCTAGCTGCACGCTTGATTCTCACCAACAAACGTTTTAAGACCTCTGAAGTGTAATTGCTGGTAAAAGTCCTTACTTATGAATTCTCCCTTTGTGATCAGCATGATTTTCATACGCGATTTTCGGAAACTAACCTTATTTTTTGTGACTTGGTGAGCATTGTGATCTGTACTTTGTCTTTTGGCCTCAGAATCATACTGAAGCACCAACTGTCATCATGAGTAATAATGCTGTTGAAATATGGTTTACTATCAGTTGTCTCAACAAAATATTTTCAACCATCCAATCGTCTGAGTTTTCCCTCATTACACAAACGGTGTGAAACAAACTGCACACAAATATGATAATTATGGATCTTGTCGATTCTTTATTCACTAACTCACTGGTTAGTAAATTGAGCACTTTGTCCACTAATTCGGGGCTGCGGGGTCATTTTTGGTAGTCCACTTCTAGGATCACTTGTTACATCCTATCTACAACCCCGCCACAGCTGTCTTAACCCCACTTTCCGGTACGGCTCCACGTGCAATAGAGGATTGGTGATGTTCCGCAGACCCCAAGCTAAGAGACCAAATAAACAACATAACACAACCCACACTAACCTATACTCTCTGACCTTTACAGTTTGTATGCAACACGCACCTAATACTGTGTTGGGCCACCGTTCACACGGACCGCTATTCGCCTAAGCACAGACTCCAATAGATGTCTGAACGCTTCTGTAGGGATCTGCAGCCATACTGCCTGCAAGGCTTTCCACAGTGTCGGAACAGATGACGGCTGTACGTCCATAGCCTCACTTCCCGTTCCAAAACATCCTACAGGAATTCAATGAGGTCGGGCGAATTTGGAGAGCAATCCCGATGATATGTCCCATTATCGTCGCAGAAGGTCCTGCCTATATTTCATCATCCTTACTTCTAGTCTTAGCAGTAACAGTAACGACTACCACAAATAATCAAATTCCTAGGAGTAATTTGCCAGTATTTGTGGGACCTGACCTAAAAACTGCATGTCCAATCTCAATTCTCTAAAGACTATTTTTTAATCGGATATAAAAATAGATTTGTGTAAAACTCACAATAAAGAAATCATCAGAAAATACATCGCAACCTAGTATGCTCTCCTACGCCGCGGAAGTCTGGTCTGCTGCTCCTCCCAGCATACTGAAGAAATAATGGGGGTCTCGAATTCTGGGTTCTGAAGTAGACCAATAGACTTACCACCACATCTAAAACTGCATGCTACTGCAATCTCGGATACACGCCCACACTCCATGTGCTGAAAATAAAGGCGCTTCTTCATCTGTACTCGATCCAAACACGATCACATAATAATTTGGAACATGTGGAGTGGAGGTTGCCAGGAAGACGCCTCTCCTTTGTGCTCAAAGCTCCAGAAGTTACATGGCTTCCATAGACATTTCCCAAATGTGACTCGACACACCATCGACCCGGATCTATGTTCAACTAACAATTCCTATCGCAATGACATTTTGGACTATCTTTCTGTATGTGAACACTGCCAGTCGAAGCCTGTTAATGCAATTTAATGTTGTGATTAATTTGTTTTATTTCAATTACTGTAATTTTTTTTCTCCATTTCCTGTATTTACTTTAATTTGTTATTTATTTTATTGTTTTTTTTTTTTATATTAACGTAACTGGATGCTTTTTGACTATACTATTGGAAGGATGGGAGTGTAAAATCTTGAATTTCTGTGTTGTTCATTTGCAGAAAATTTATTGTAACGTTCCTCTGGTCATATACGAATCATGATTATACCTAATTTAAATTAATAAAGAACCTTATTATAAGTCTATAAATACATCCTGTTAACAATGCATGCTGGTGGCGGCGGCTTAATGGTGCAAGGATTGTTTGTTTTCATGCTGTACACTGCATCCCTTGATTGCAATGAAGCAAGATTAGATACCACCGGTTATCCAGAAAATTGTATCAGAACAGGCGCATCCATTCATGACTGCAGTATATCCATCAGCGGATGGGTTCTTCCAACAGAGTAATGGACCATGTCACAAGGCCAGAATTTCAGTTCGGGGAGAGTGAATCCAGCCTACTGCAGTGGCTTCGTCAGTGACCAGATTTCAATCCAATTGAGCATTTGGAATATGAATGACGTGGAATGAGCTCTTTGAAGAAGAGATTCGCGATATCTAATTTTCTACGAATATAGAAAGCTGAAGAATCAACAGGGACCTGCATCCATGTGGCATATTTTCATCGCTTCCTTTCGCTCATGCCTCGACGAATCCAGGTTGATCTGATGGCTACAATGAAACTTACTATTAAGTAGTTGTACCTAATAAAGTCGCCAATCAGTGAATTACAATAAAGATTCAATTTACATTTGTGTTAGAAAAATTCTCATTTCCAACAATACCAAGGCCACAAGAAACAATGTATCTTGTTTCCATGATCGGATGGAAGAAAAAGATGAGTATTTACAGGAAGAAAAATGTAAGAAGCCCACACAAAGCCCTTGAGCTCCTCAGACTGGCTGATAAAGCAATAATAGGTTCTTTTGCATTGACTGTATTCAAATCGGGACCTTTCTGAACAGTTCCAAGGAGTAAATTTTGACTAAGTATTAATTTTCATAAAATTTGCATAACTTTAATCTAGATCTTTCCGTATGTCAGGGAGACCATTACACACACTATAGAAGCTCTTTTTACTTAATATCATCGGGTAATGAAATGCAGGAATCTGTTACAATACGATTAATACATGTAGAACACAGTTCGACTGTTTTTATTTTGTTTTAGTAGAAACTTCCTCAATATCTCCGATTTGCAAAATCCGTCAGATATTACCGAATGAATAACGTTTATAACTACCAGTACTGGCTGCTGTTGTATTCAAACGCTTAAATGAGCACACAAAACAATCGCCAATTTACTGCAGAGTCATCTTCCTAGAATGTCATCACGGTTCGTGACTTGTGAAACTGGTAAGGTATCTTTATTCCTTTTCCTACATGGCCTTGAGTTCTAAGGTGGGGTTCGGATTCTTAGAAACCACCACGGAACAGCTGGTAAATACGGTCTGCTAATTGGTATAAACACTGTACGTAATGTGATACAAGTGAGATTTATGTGAATCATTACCCAGAATGACATGGATCATTTCCAATTTATTAATATTCACAATTATTATTAAGTCGCTGTCAAGCAGTTGAATGATTTAGTAGAAACTAAACAGTGTACGCCACTGGCCGAAAAATTAGAAGCAGTTATCCAATATCTACTAAGTTACGATACCTACAGAGTTCGATTTTTGGCAATCTTCCCTCGGGATATTGGTCAGCTGTTGTACTGTCGTCGATAGAGAACCGCGAGCCCGAACTGCCCTTTCCAACATATCCCAGACATTCTTAATTTGATTCAGGCGTGGTGAATTAGGCGGACAGGGTAGATGTTTGAAATCTTGAAAATGTTCCTTGAACCATTCAGATACAATTTTTCCAAGGTAGATTGTTGCGTTGTCTTGAAAGAATCCACCTCAGTCGGGGGGGGGGGAAGCATTGCAGGATGAAGTTAGTCTGATAAGACAGAAAGATATTCAAAGGAAGTAACACGACCTTCTAATGGTACGAGCGGACCCAATTCTTATCAACAGAACATACCCCAGACCATAATACCACCTGCAGCTGCTTCAGTGTTGGACAGGAGGAGGTAGCCTGGATGCGTGACTTCACGCCACACTCATTCTACCACTGGACCGAACACAAATATGTAAATTGAGACTCGTCAGAGCACATGATCTTTTTCCATTATTGCACAGCCCAGTAGTGGGCTGCGCAATAGTGGAAATGGCGCTGGCTGCACCACTCTAGTCCAATTTTTTCGTTTTTTTTTTTTTTTTTTACAGAAAAAAGTGGCTTTACGACTATTAATTCCTACATTTTCAACCACTGCAGTATAGTTCAGGACATCTCTTTCCGTGCCTAAACTGAATTTTTGTCATTTGTTGCATAGGGACCTTCTATTCTGATGCACAATCAATTCGCTTTATATTCCTGCAGTCTCGTTTTTGGCGTACCAACTTTCTGTCGCATTTCTTTCTTTTAGAGCTGCATTCTCGTTTCGTCTTCCACTCATTGTATACTTTTCAGATGGTTGCTTTCTACACACTAGTGATTTCCTTTGTGTTCCCAACTGGGACTCCTGTTAAATGTGTTCCAACCATAACACCTTTCTAAAAATCAGAAGATTCACCTGTCTATCCCCACGACCGGATCGATTAATAAATTCGGATTGGATTTAATCAACGTCCTAGCATTCATTCATTCCTCGCAGTAAAAAATGAACTGCAGTAAACATAAGGATCACGCGATACTGAATTACTTATCTATCATGGCCAACAAATATACAGAATGCACAGATCTCAGATGTCATTTGGTGTTAGAGAGAGAGAGAGAGAGAGAGAGAGAGAGAGATGCTAATTATGCGAAGAATAATACTGCCTCAGGTGTAGGAGGATAAATTAGATTCCTTATTTAGAGATAAATGTCGTTCTTTTCTTACCATCGTTGATGTGAGATATTCACAAAAAAAGGGGTCAGACACTTCGCCTGCAGGAAAGCGACCAAGGAGAAAACAGACTGTGCAGTCTGACATGAAGTACCCTAAGCAGTGCAAACAAGCTGTTAAGTCCGTTCATGGGATTTTGTCAATGATATGCAGGAATTTTTTCAGTAGAGATAAATTAGTGATTATACCTGTTGTATAAAGCAATGGTTATGCCACACCTTGCTACAGTACACAAGTATGAAAACCACGTTTTACGAAGTATGTGGATCTGTTGTAACGGGTGCAGAGAAGAGCAACAAGATTAGTCAGCCAATCAAATGGTAACGTTTACCAAGAAGGACATTCGTTCTGGGAAGAACAAGTCTTTATTGATAACTAATGCTAAAAGGCAACCAAGTATAAAGCTAAGCACGTGCGAAGATACCTGGCTGAAGTGTTTAGAATTTTTAAAAGGTTGAATAAACTAAATAGTGATGACATCCTTCCTCTTGCTCAGACAACTTCAGAAGGTATAAACATCAGGGGGCAAAATTTAAATTAAAGAAGGCAGGTTACAGGAGAAATGTGCGAAAACTTATTGTTAGCGAAAGGTTAGTTCGAATAAATTTAAGGAAGAATGGGACAAATTATTAGAAGGGATGGGCAAGTAAACTGTGTGTGTTTTTTTTTTTTTTTTAAGGATTGATGCTGTAAAGTTTTCTTCCTTGCATCGCCTTGCCACCACTAGTACTAATACAAAATTTGTATTAGTACAAATTTTGTATTAGTACTAGTTATTCTTATAATTAACATTTCATTTAGTATTCTCTAAATCAGAGCTATCCAAACGTTAAGATCTGAGGGCCCTCGCCTGCCAAGCACCTTTTTTCCCTGAGGAAATTCTAGGATGCAATATTTGGAAATTAATCATTCCGACTGATAGAATTTTGTCAATTTAAATATTTTTAGCATCTAAACTTCCTCTTTCTCCTTGCCTATACTACCAAAGCAATTTTCAATTGTTAAAAATAAACTAAAAATACTTAAAAATCTGTCTAGAAATTTGTATAAGTAAATTTATTAAATAGTCGATTTAAAAAAAATTCATTTAATTAATTTCCTTTAATTAAAGTGTAAACGTTTTTTTTTTTTTTTTTTTTTTTTTTTTTTGCATGGAGACCTGCACATATCTTGCTATATGTCTAATATAAGAGCACAAAATAAAACAAAATAATTTAATATAAAACAGAAAATAACATAAGCAGCCAAGTGGTTTGATTTTCGTCTTCCAACTTCTTAAAAATATACAAAAGGCGACGGTATGCCAAAAACGTTGGACCGCACTGCTTTAAGTTAATTAAATCATTTTAAAGTGGCATTCATGATATGAAGTTTTCATGACGCTTTCACACTAAACACGTTAAAGAGATTTTATACTTTATAATTAAAAAAGAACAGAAAATAGAAAAAATGGGCCACTGTACATGTGTAAATATTTTGGTTTTCATCGTTATAAAAGATTATACTGATTCAAAGCATTATTTTTAATCGTGTCACACTGAATGCAAGATTGATAAGTGGCGTCGCTATCAGCTACAAAACAAAATGGCGACTATATACACAACAAACCAGAACAACTGTGTTGCATTCTTCGGACATGACCTTCCCAATTTTTTTGCATTATACAGATTACTCTTCATTGGTGATAAATAAACACTGCACTACAATGTATTATATTTACAAGGGGAAAGGAGCTTAAAAAAGGTTTGTATCTACCCAGTAGTTGTGATAAAAAGATTTTTTTTTTTTTTGTTTAGTATTTCTACAGTAACTACAAATTTTGGTTTCCATCTGAAAATTATTATTTTTTTTAATTTGCAGTGCTGAGTGAAGTGGAATATCGATCAGTGATTCGGTTCCACTTTCTGCAAAGGAAAACACCCAAAACAATCCAGAAGAAATGGTTGCTGCTTATGGAGAGGACTGCCCAGGTTACAATGTTGTTACACACTGGTATAAACAACAATTCAAATATGGAAGAACCTTAGTGCATGATGAAGAAACCCAGTACGCTCATCAACTGCTTAACAGAAGAGGCAAAAATCGAGGCATTAATCCTGGAAGATTGCCGTGCTAACGTCAAAGAACTAGCTGCAGAGCCCCAAACTGGTATGGGGTCTGTTGAAAACATCATCCATCAACAGCTGCATATGAGTAAAGTGTCTGCTAGATGGTTTCCCAGACTTCTGATCCCTCACTAGAAATAGGAAAGGGCACAATGTGTACATGAAATTTTGTCGATGTGCCAGGAAAAACTGTAATATTGCCGCACCCTGCATTCGCCCGATCTTGCACTCTCAGATTTCTTCCTCTTTCTTGCTCCATGGGCAAGAAAGAGGAAGAAATCTGACTTCTACGACAACTACTTCTGGGGAATATAAATATTTTTTAACCCTTTCGCTGCTTTATTTATCAATAATAAATTAATTATGTAAACGCAACCTCTCGCTTGAGTTTTTGTAATACATTCTCTGGCAGAAAATTACGCAGATTAGATATATTAGTTGATAAACTTGCTTCTTTACATATGGATTATACCAAATTGCCTTCCAACGCACATAGCATAAATGAATTAACGTTACAAAGAAAGTACTACACAGTCAAATAAATCAGTTTGTTTAGATTTACTATCTTGTGGCCACTGGTGGTACATCACTGCTCTATTGAAAAGAAAAATCCACCAGAGAAAATAATTTTGATTATCAGTAATAATTTTGATTATGGCACGCAAAAGAGTGGTCTACAAGTAGGTAGACTTTCTCTTCATTATATGTGCCACAATGAGTTATACAGAAAAAAAAAATAAGGAGTAAATTTTTCAGTATGTCTAAAAGTGAAAATATATAAGTGATTAATGTATCAAACGGTACTGATTTCAACAACCAATATGTATTTTGAAGAATAGATGGGCAAATTTTGAAGGTGGATTAGAAAATTTTTGTTTATTGATAAATACTATGAATCAAAAGGGGTCCGTACTGAAAAAGATTGCGCCTAACACCAGTTCAGATCGATGAGTAAGTGTAACAACCCAGAAGTTAAACAGAAGGAAGAAACTTTCGAAATTTGTTTCAGTATCCTGCCGTCACACTTCAATCCTGGCTTTATTTCCGATGGGTTTTTTTTTTTTTTTTTACTTTTGTTGTTATTTTCTTCTAATTAAATAATAAATTCAGCGGCTTTAAGCAGAAACACTATTGCTAGGGGGGAGGGAGCAATTTCCAACTTCATGTAAAAACACACGATTATAATTCATTATCCACAAGAAAAACAAATACACTCAAACGGGACAAATCTATTTGTTTTTGCCTCTAAAATGTATAATTAATATTAAATGTTTCTATTTCAAGAATGCAAACTCTAAATATAGCTGATTTAATGCTCATTTAAATCAGCCATTGCGTTATTGCAGGTTTTTTTTTTACGTCTGTCCCTCCTTCAAAATTTTCAGCAGACGATGCTGTTTTTGCGCAACACACGAACAAGGAAGTGCTTGAACAGGGAGGTGTGGCAACAGTTGCTATAGAAATGACAGTTTTTCAACACTTCTGCCTGCAGTACTCACCTAACGACTTCCTCCAATAACGGGTTATGATCTACAAGCAGTTTTTGAACATGAAAAGGTTGTTTATGCATGGGTAAATGCACTTCCATCATTTCTACTACCCAGGTAGTATGCATGCATCATTTAATTATATCTCATATTGTGAATACCTTCACAACGAATTGCCAAGGTACTGCTGGTATCCTACGAGAACAAAAAAACATTGGTCTTCTGCACTGGTGAAGTGCTTATTCAAAGCAACTCGTTGTGAAGTACGGGTATTCACAATATGAGATATAATTAAACGATGTATGCATACTACCTGGGTAGTAGAAATGATGGAAGCGTATTAACCATGCATAAAACAACCTTTTCATACTCTTACACATTTAGTCAAGAAATATTTTTAGTTTTTGAACATGTTTGAAATACTCTTCAAAAATTACTAATAATCACTTAAATTTAATGAATAAATTAACTAAATCTGCAGTAAATTCATAAAATCTGAAAAACAGTTGATAAGCTGTGTGGAGTAGTCTTTTGCCTCTAATAAATCTATTTGTCCTGGTTATAATTGCATATGCAATTAATAATCGCCTCTAGAATCACATAATAAAAATAAAACTCTTTAACGCTGTAATATGATGATTAACTTGAAATTAAACCATTAAATCAGGCAGAAGTCAGTCTAATGGTTAAATTTCAAGTTCATCATCATATTACAGCGAGAGTTTTATTTTATTATTATTTTTTAAAATTATTACTACTTTAATAAATTATAAAATTTACTGTGAGTTCTTGCCTTGACAAGTATTTCAATATGGAAGACCCAGGTTGATATGGGAATCAACTTAGGCCTGACGTAGCCGAGTGCTCATTAGAGAGAGTGCAGTAGCACACGATCTTTGAGTGGACCGGGGTTCAAGCGTATGACTGCTAAATACGATTAACGTTTGTATTGATTGATTTACTGTAAACTCCACTGACCTGGTGGCGACAGTCGTGCCATTGATGCATATCGCCACATCATTTTAATTTTTTCGATGGTGAAGGCCATCTGCACAGTTTTCTCAGGGTTTATATTTACACTACAGATACTCTTTGCATTCTCCGAGGTCTTTGGTAGCTTTGTCTCTGACTTCTAGGACATTTCTCGGATTTTTTGATACAGTGAAGTACTTTAGGCCACTTGTATAACAGAAACCAGGGTGTTTTATCAAAAATGGTTTTGGCAATATTAATGGCTCCCTGAATTCTGAAAAGCATGTCCAGGAGGTTCGTATTGGTTAACCTTTTCTTGATAACTTATCTTTTCGTGTTAACTTTTTAACAAGATTAGGGTTAATATTTTCTTGATAACTGTAAGCGGGAGACCAATGTCCAAAGCAAAGTTTGATGAGAACACAACCAATTGCAATTGGTCTAAGGAAAGAAATCTTTAGGATTCTTAAATTTCGGAATTGGTTTCATTCAACATGTGGTCCAAATTTGCGGTACCTTTCCCTCTTTTAGAATATGAGAATATGATATGAATGGTGTCAACAATGAAGGGTCTGCATATCTTTAAAATAAATGTTGGAAAATTATAACTGTATTCGTTTCAATTACGATTTATTTTCCAACTGTGCTACTCATGAGGGTGGCATGTGCTGGTCTTTTCATTTTCAAGAACTGGGCTTGCTTCTTTTTGGAGGCTATGCAATCTTTAATTCCCTCTGTTTTCGTCCAGAATCTAAAGGCCTTGTTTTGATTATTCAAACTAATCAGGGAATTGACAAACAGCATCGCTAATACACTAATTAAAATGTTTTAGCAATAAAGCGAATTAAGCCTTCGGCAGAGGGAAGATCAGGCTTACTTCTCGTTAGCAATATCAGTTAGTGTTTTACTCGTAAATGCCTGTTACTACGTAATGTCTGTTCCAGAAGACTTGTTTAGTATCGCCCCCCCCCCTCAAGATCATGATTAAATTTTGGAGGTGATGAATGAACATTAACTAGTTTTAATGAACTGTATACCAATATTTGCAAATTCTCCGTCTTATTTATAGCGTGGAAAGGGTAATTTTAGGGTTTCTGCCAGAATGAAACTAGTATTATTTTGCTTTCGTCTGAACTTAATTTACGAAAATGCCCAGTAACATAAATAAGTACCTCGTTGGGTACTTTAGTCTTTAAAAATACTATATACTGTATTAGTTTAATCAAAGGTTCTCTGTACTGCAGCCTATAGCTGTGGCAGAGTCGAGTCGCGTCCATCCATCAATGACAAAGCAGATATGAAAAATTGAAGAAAGGTGTTAATGGTAACAGCCGACGACAGTAAATGGAGAAGTAAAGGACAATTTTGAATAAAAAAAAAAAAAGAAAAAACTGGAGTAGATTTTAAAACTTTTTTTTTAATCCGAAGTAACTGGCTATCCACACCTGTCTACCCCCCTCCTCCCAAGTCGGATAGTCGAAGTCACCACTTATAATGGTCGATTCTTTCGACATTCAAAACTATATTAAACTGTACTTTTTGCAAAAACTGAAATAACATTACCTTGGTGTAAAAACTGTGCCATAGATATGAGGTACGCATCTTAGAGAACCTAGAGTATAGTATGTCCATTTTTCCAATTATAAATAACCATAGGAGCGTAGCTACCACAATGCAAGAATCAACAAAACTTAAGCGCTCGTGGGGGCGGGGGCCTATGTGATCCGTAACGGTGACAAGATGGGAAGGTCGTTTAGTAAATTAAATAAAATTAACAAGAATACAAAAGAAACTTGACAAGACAAAACCTGATTAAATGATCTCTCTCTAATAGTACTAAACACAAAAGAAAAAAGCTGCCAAAATAGACGTTAAAGAACTAATTAGTAGTTCTGCAGAAATAAAGGTAAGAAAGATGAATTTTTAAGTAAGAAATCAAATTTATAAATTAATTATAACAATATACACTGGTGTTCAAAGAAAGTGCGTCACCCCTTAAAATTGTAATTGTTCTCTGAATAATGTAAGTATATGGCAATATTGCTTACAGATTGCATCAGATAAGATTGACACGCGTGATGACGTAATATTGCATCAGCTGTTACTTTCAGCTATATAAGCTATATACAAGGAATGACTGCAACGCTCTGAAAGAGTTGCAGTCATTCCTTGCTTATGTCAGGATGGCGAGTTACGTGCAGTTGACGCCACGAAGAAAGAATGCTATTATTGCTTTACGTGAGGAAGGATGTTCTTCCCGTCATATCGCTTATATGTCTTGTAATCAATCGACAGTGAGTAGATTTCTTTCCAAACTCAAGAATACTGGTTCTGCTGATAGGAAAAAAGGAACCGGATGCAAAAGAGTCTTTACGCCAAAACAGGACCCCGTTTTAAAGCGCTTATGCCTTAAAAACCACAAAGCTTCTTCATCTGAGCTGAAAAGAGAATGGGAAGAACAGACAGGAGTGGTAGCAAGTTCAGTAACAGTCAGAGGCCGCCTCTTCAAAAATGGACTTGTAGCCCGTCGTCCAAAGAAGAAGCCCCTCCTCACACAAAAAATGAAAAAGGCCTGATTAATTTGTGGTAAGGAGCATGTCAAATGGACCCCCGAGCAATGGAAGTCAGTTATTTTCTCGGATGAGAAGAAATTCATGTCTCTGATGGGAGACAAACGATTTGCCATAGTCGTGGTGAAGAATACCATACAGACTGTATGGTGTCTACAGTTCCCTACCAGCCAAATGATATGGGGGTGCATTTCGCATCGCGGAGTAGGTCACCTGCAGTTTATAAAAGGTTCCGTGAATGTCTAGCTATATTGGAAGGCAAATTGCTGCCAACCATTGGAGACCATTTCAACCTGCCAAGTAACTGCATCTTTCAGGACGACTCTGTTCCTTGTCATCGGGCGAAAAACGTAAGTAGGCACTTCTGTAGTTACTTTAGCTTCATTTCTGCATTAGAGGTTCGACAGTAATGTGTTTACATTTGTTACAGGTAAAACAAATGGTTGGAAGAAAGGTCCATTACAACTGTTAGCTGGCTAGGAAACAGCCCCGACCGGAATCCTATAGAGAACTATAGTTGGCATCGTGTGGAATCTGCAGTTTCCAGAAAGAAATCAAAGACCCTTCGTGAACTTCAGGAAGCCATAATTCGTGTTTGGAACCACGAACTATCAGTTGATTATTTTCAGAAATTGACCTTGTCAATGCCTCGACGGTGTGCTGCTGTCATCAGGGACAGAGGCGGTTCAACTAAATATTAGTTTGCACCTGGTGAACTTTTCATTTTGTTTTCCATTTAAAAAGATAAACTGAAGCAAATTGAGGGCTTCTGATAACGTTTCAGCTATAATTGTCATGTTTACAAAAACTGTTGTATAAAGGTTGCAAATGCTCATTTTGGAATATTTTGAGAACACTTGTGAAATGTTACTTAGCTTTGCCTTAACTATTAATAAATATATTTTGTTTATATTTGTATTTGTGATGCTAGTCATTAATGTAACATACCATCGCAAAAAAGGGTTAGAAATGTGAAATTTCTAGGTGATGCACTTTCTTTGAACACCAGTGTAGACCATAAATTAATTACAATTAAATTAAAAAAGCAGTTTAAAAATTTACTTATTTTGATTTACAATGTCCGTCCGCACATAAGAACTCGACCCCCTGACTCACTTAAAATCTTGGATATAATAATTCATCAAGATGAAGGTATAGCTAGTGACCCTGAACAACAAGTTATTATAGTAAGGAACTGTGAATATTCTGGCCTTCCTCATGAGTCTCCCTTTTCTACAGAGGTTGGACATGCAATTCATTCTTTGCGATCGGGTAAATGCCCTGGTTTCGATAGACTTGAGGTCTCGAAGCGTGCGTGGAAAATTATCCCAAGGACAATTGTTACAGTATTCAATTCATCCCTTCGTGCAGGTCTGTTCCCTAAGATGTGGAAGAGGGCTGTCTTGAAAGGACCAGACAATGACTCCTGTCCTACAGACCTATTGCTCTGCTGCTCGTAATGGGTAAAGTCTTTAAAAAACTAATAGCTGGTAGACTTACTAAGGCATATAACTCAAGAAGTCTTTCATCCCACTGTCAATCTGGTTTTGTGAAAGGGCGTGGAACAGAGGATGCTGTTCACGAATTACTTGAGCGTTGTGACAACACAGATACAAAATATCTACTGGTCTCTTTGTGGACTTCAAAGGGGCCTTCGACACACTTTCGTGGCAAAGTGCCCTGGAGAGATTCCGGGAGGCCCAGGTGTCCGCACCACTCTATAATTTTTTTTTTTTTTTTCGGTAGTTGTTGGCGCATCGGCTTCTGTGGCCATAATGCACTTCCCAAGGTTTTTGCAGTACTTTGATCCAAGCCAGAGGCGGGATTCGAACCCGCGACCTTTGGGTTGCCAGGCAGGCACTTTACCCACCTGGCTAGCCCGGTCGGCACCACTCTATAATGTCTTAAGGAGTTACTTCTCTGATCGCTTTATAAGTGTTAGAAATAAATTTGAAAAAATTACAAGGTCTGTCTCAAGAGGATGTCCACAGGGACACATTTTGGGTTCCCTGTGTTGGAACATTGTTTTCGATATATGGCTGGGAAAGAGTTTTTCAGGTGTAAGCATGATTGCTTACGCAGATGACCTTGTACTTCTGATTAAAAGTAACTCGAGGAAAACTTGAGGATACTGCAAATCTTGTACTGTACTAGCTGATTTACAGCACTGGACAAAAATTCACAAGTTCAGGTCCCTATTACGAAGACGCATCAAATGCTTCTAAAGGGAAAGGTGAATCCTGGACGTCCTCCTGTCATTAAAGATAATGAGAGGGTAATCAAATATGGTGCTATAGTCAGTGGCAGATTACCCATTAAGGCAATGGGGCACGCCTAGGGGCCCCCAAGCCAAGACATTTTCCTATAGTGTTCTAAAATAGATTAATGTTTTCAGTAAACATAATAAAAATCTTGATTAATTTAAACGAAAATTTAAGCAAAAAATTCAAAAGTACAAAATTTCATTTATTTGCCACCTAACTTTTATTTATTTTTTATTCTTTTTTGGGGGCCCCCAAATATAATTTGCCTAGGGACTCCAACTATCCTTAATCCGCCACTGGCTATAGTGAAATATTTAGACATGCTATTGGACGATCGAAGCAGTTTCTTACAGCACGTAAAATATGTCAAGGACAAATTACGATAAATCACGCGTAAAGAATGGGATTTGAAGAGTGGCACCTTAAGGTTCTATTATAACTGAATATTTTTGGCAATTTTAACCTATGGGGCCGATGTCTGGGGCTATAGATCTGATAAAGTGATAATAAACAATTGCAACAAGCTCAGAGAGCAGCCATGCTCCTGATGTCTAGAGCTCGCAAAGCCACTTCTACTGCAGCTTTTCAAGTGCTCCTTGATAAACTTCCAATACAGTACCAGGTTCAATTTAGATATTTAGTTTATCATAATAGGAAACAAATTCCTGTGACAATTGGTGGCATCAGTCTTAACTCGGAGAATAACCAAACCCAAGAAAGGAAAAGGCTTCGGATGTTTTTTGTCAATAAATGGCAATCGGATTGGACTGCAACTGATGTCAGTATAATCACTAAAGGGTTCCCCCCCACAGTTGTTAGGGGGGGGGGGAGGTTTGTAAAGAAAGATTCCCTCTGGCTATTCCCGAGCCTTCATACCACGTTTTAATTACCGGCCATGGCAGTTTAAACAGCAAACTGTATAAATTTAAACTGGCAACTTCGCCATTATGTCATTGTGGTAAAAGCCATTATGTCATTGTGGTAAAGAAGAAACTGTAGATCACATCTTGTATCACTGTTCATCTTACAGTGACTTGTGGATGGACTTAGAGGATCATGTTGATGACTTTTCTTTTCTCATGGCAATAAAATGGTGTTGGTTGCTTCTGAAACTGTCTTTGTAAAATTCGATACATTTGCAAATCGTGCTTTCAAAAGAAGGGAGTATTTGCAACAAACTTCTTGATATGCGCATATGGTGAATTGTTTATGAAAAATTTCAACCTTGGAATTACATGTGGGAAAATGTTTTTAATGTTCCTTGGATTATTTTGGAAGGCATCACTTACATATGTGGCTACTATACTGATCTAGTGAATCTCACGGTGCGCATGAACTTTCGCGACTACTGGAAGTCATTGCAGCTGCCTATCATATAGCTCTGAATATACTGGTACTCATCTTCCCCTCGAACTTTCATATATGGAAGTCGACTATAGGACTTTTGATGAGTTTTATAAGTTATTGAATTGATCCTTCTAGATCTTGTGATACCTTGTTACTGTATGTATATTATGTACCGGAACTTTCACCTACTGGAAGCTATGGGAAATTGTCGAACATTCACTTTGGAAGCCGTGGGTATTTTGCTATGCGTTATACAGATGATATACTGTATTTGCTATGTATTACAATCAATTTTTCTTTAGTTGTTTTGGCAAATGTCTGACATACATAATATTGTTAAATTGATCATGATGGGCTAATTGTTGGACCACACTCTGGCTGGGCTAGTTGTTGGTCTTGTGTGAGGTATTAATTGAATTGATAGGATATTAGCATTAGTAGAGGCACATGATGCAAGAAAGCAAGCTTATGCAGCATCAGCCAAAAAAAAAAAAAAAAAAAAACCCACTTCCATTTCACCCCTCCGTTCGTTCGAAATACCTGTCCAGCTGAACCTTGAATTTATTTAGGCTATCAACTTCCACAACAAGGGATGGAAGTCTGTTCACCAACCAACTACCCGCTGGATAAAGGCAAACTTCCGCACATCTGTCTTTCCTCAATTTGAATTTATGCCTCTCAGGTGATTATTCTGAGCAAGAGGAAGAATCCCATCAGCATTGAGCATGCTCAAACCATTCAAGGCTTTATACACCTCTATCAGATCACCTCGCCGGTGCCTAGTCTCCAAGACACTGTAATTTGCAAAACTCAAGCCTTTCTTCGTAAGAGCAACCCTTTGTTCCATTCACTAATCTTGTTGCCCTTCTCTGTACTCGTTCCAGCAGCTCTACATCCTTCTTGAAATGAGGCCTCCAGACCTGTATACAGTACTCGAGGTGTGGCCTGACCATTGCCTTATACAAGGGAATAATCACCTCCTTATCCCTGCTAGAAAAATTCCTGAATATTTGTTAGCTAAACCTCTTTATTACCTTTTTTACTTGAGTTAACTACCATATGTTAATTACTTACATCTGAAGTTTATTGATATAACTGAATTGTCTATTTAATTTGTCATTTTTGTACAGTCTTATGGGGTCAAGTTTGATGTAATTTTATTTATTTATTAAATCAGTTTATTTCCCAAGAAACCTTGGGTCACCCTGGGACGGCTCTGTGCCAGAAGGGTGTGAATATTTACAGACTAAGGTGCGAGGAACACATGCACAATAAACAAGAGTACATGCGTGCTCGATCCGAGACATTTACAGGATTAAATATACAATAATATACAAGATATACAGTAATATACAAAAAAAAAAAAAAGTCTGTCATATCCAGGAGCAGGTGAGTATTATAATTTCATAATCTGGTAGCAGTTCTTCAGGATTTCCTTCCTGTAGGGCTTGTCTTCACAGAACCTATCAGGGTGGATCCTAAATTTATTGAAGATCCGAAGACAATTGGCTGGAAACATGTTCCTCAGGGAATCAATGTTTGACAGCATAAGACGTAGAGGGAGACAGGAGTCGGGGTGCTTCCCCCCTTGCCCTCCCCGGGCCAGAGATTAATGTGGATACCGATGGAGCATCAATTCGCCTCGTTAGAAGCCGTGCGAGCGTGAAGACATTTTTTGTCATGATGATATGTCTCCAGGGAGTGGTGCCCAGATTTGCTTGTAGGATATATCTGGAGATAGTTAGGGGGTGGCCTACCACCCTGTTCATCCATTAAGCAACCAGTACTCTAAACTGAGATACTTCTGAAGGTATGAGGCAGGGGCAGATGACCAAATTTCTGAAGCATAGAGAGGAATCGGCGAAATACACCTCAGGATGTGCCGAACAAGCAGCGCTGGCTGATGCACACCGAGTTCTTGACGCACTGCCCAAAGAGCAGCGTACGTCTTCTGCCTCATCCTGGCAAAGTGAGGCTGAAAAGTGAATTCAACATCCCAGGTGAAGCCAAGATCAGTATGAGAGGTCACCTTTTGCACCGGTTCCCCACTAACAAAGATTTGGATATCATTTTTGACTTTCTTCTTGGTTATCGTCAGTTGCGCTGATTTGGAAGGGCTCAGATGCAGCCCAATTGTGGCAAGATAACTTTCCAAGCTTAATATCTGCCTAGAAGCTTGTTCGTTGATATGTTGAATCTGATGACTATGATCTGAGCTCACGTAGAACTTCAGATCGTCGGCATAAGAGACAAAGTTCGGATTCTGAGCAAGGAAAGGCTCCAAAACTGCTGCAAACAGGATAGCTGACAGTACACTTCCTTGTGGAATGCCTCTTGAGACGTCAATAGTTACTTGAAAGTCATTGTGGGTCACAGACAGATGTCTAGGAAGTAAAATAGACTTCAAAATTTGAAGTAAGGTATCTGCCAGGCCGTAATGGTAAATAGAGTAGAAAAGAGAAGGATCACAGAGGAATCTATGATAATAATTCTTTTCTACTCTATTTGCCCAATCCCATCCATTACCCATACTTTACCTAACTTGTATATATACCCTTTCTATTTCTTCTCAGTTGCACTTACAGAGCCTCGACCTCTGTAAGTGTGGCAAGATGTAAGTTGATTCTGGCCGGCATTTGCGTTGGCTTCACCACAAGGCGTTTACGAGCGGCTAATAGGGGAAACCCTGGGGGTCCGCTAATTTTAACATATGAATATATATATATGCAACACAACGTTCGGGGGGGGGGGGGAAGACTGTCTTTTGCTATGAAATAAACTAATAACCTCAAATTGGTTTTCAGGTCTTTTCCCCACCAGAACTACCTACTCTATAACAACACTTTGAATTTTCTCCAACTTTTACTAAAAACAATCCAACCACACTAAACGTTCTGTAAGAGTGTTCATTTTCCCTATCTAAACAAAGGGTGGAGATAAGTTCAGCGACCTTTTATAATGTTTTGCTATAGTACGGATGATATTCCTGTACCACGACACCGTGTAAATTCAAAAGTTTCACTATCTTCAATGTCACAGAACGCATTTACATGCTATGTGCTTCAACATTTTCAAACGACAAAAGAGAAAGGTGTCTTTAGCAAAAGTTTAATAAACGACCAACGTACCAGAGAGTGGTTATCGACAACGGTATCACGTCATTTTAACGACCATCACCATCAGGTTTCGAAATCTCACTTAATCTTAGAAAGAAGAAGAACAGAGATGATACTGCTGAAAGCAAGGTCTCTTCTGGCGATAATAATCCGAAAGTTCTTTACTGTCAATCAATGTGACAAAAAAAAAGAGAAATGGAGAAAGCGAAAGAAATGAGATGAACTGAGACATTATCTATCTTTGAAGGCTTTCATTCCAAATGTCACCCTCATAAAGAATTTAAATTCCTTTTAAGAAAAAGCAGGCAGTCGCTCTCTTGGACGTTCCGAATTACTCAGATTCGGTATTTTTATTCATCTTAAATTGAAATTTCACTAAACGCTACTATTTAAGAAAGCATACAAACGAAGACAATTCGAAACAGCGAATTTTCGTTACACAAAAAATTAATGGCTATTCTAATATGAATGGAAGGAAGTCAAGTGTCAGGTTCTGTTCATGATATCACTAGATGAGGTTGAAAGTCCACTATGAATAAAAAAAAATATATATATATAAATTGGATAAACAATTATTAACATCGCTCAATCTAAAATACACTACAGATATGTAGTAGTAATGGAGGCATGTGATGCAAGAAAGCAAATGTATGAGCATATGTAACATCAGCAAAAAAAAAAAAAAAAAAACAATTTCACACATCCATTTTCTCTAATAGTCTGTCCAGTTCCTCCTTGAATTTATTTAAGCTATCAACTTCCACAACGACAAATGGAAGTCTGTTCCAGCAATTAACCACCCGCTCGCTAAAGGCAAATCCCCGCACATCTATTCTACAACTGCCTTTCCTCAAATTTGAATTTATGCCCCTCAGGTTCGTAATCTGAGCAAGCGGAAGAATTCCATCAGAATTCAGCCTGTTCAACCCATTCAAGGCCTTATACACCTCATTTAGATCACCTCGCAGGTGCCTAGTCTCCAGACGCTACAATTTGCAGACTTGAGCCTTTCTTGGTAAGACTACCTTGTTGCCTTTCTCTGTACTTCGCTCAAGCAACTCTACATCCTTCCTAAAATGAGGCCTCCAGACCTGTACGCAGTACTCAAGGCGTGACCTGACCATTGCCGTATACAAATAGATAATCACATCTTTTCCCTACTAGCAAAATTCCTACATATCATTGACAATACCCCATGACCTGCTTCTTACAACCTGTCTGCACTGCTCAAAAAACTTCATATCTGACTGCACAATTACTCCCAGGTCTTTTTCATTTTCTACCATCCTAAGTGTAGTATCATACAGTTGGTACGTTTCTCTGGGGTTATTTCTACGCATATGCAGTACTTTGCATTTGTCAATGTTAAACTTAGTTGCCACTTCTTAGTCCATCTGCCCAAATTTTCTAGATCCTGTTGCAGTAGCACACTGTCATTGCTGCCAACATTTGTATCATCTGCAAACTTCGACATTAAAACTGATATATCTTCATCAATATCATTGATAAATATACAAAACAACAGTGGGCCCAACACCTAACCCTGGGGGACTCCGCTAACAACATTAGTCCAAGAAGAGCAGCATCCATTGATTACCACGCTCTGTCTTCTCCCACTCAACCACCCTATACAACGTTCGCAATATTGTAAACAGCAAAGCAGTCCAATATGTTTGGATACATAAAATTAAGACCAAAGTATAGAAGTCAATGCGATAGTACAGATTCTAGAAGGAAATCAGTCCACCCAGTCTGAGAATGTGGAAGTCTATCGACTCGCTGGATTTTTTCTCTGATTCAGCATCATTTAAAATTTCAGTCATATCAAAACTGCACCAGTAATACCGCAGCACATATGAAAACTGCTTCATGTTCAATCAACCATCAGTATATGCTAACACAGACGGCACTATTTACTCTTTACTATCCAAAATCTAACTCATACTTGTTTGTAAAATTCATACTTCTTTTAAAGATGGACTTCTTAGATATCTCTAACTTTGATTTTTTGGTGTTATGCCTAGTAGCTGCACTTGATAGATGACGTAACAGATGTAATAGATGTGGTAAGATGGTGTAGCAGAGCTAGTGTCCCTCGATTAACTGGAACAACCTAAATTCATGGTTGTGGGTGGAATTAAAACTTGTACTGGGGTACAGTGTGTGTGTGTGTACTGCTAACCCTAGGACAAAAGCCTCTTTTTGTCCATAGCTTTGAGAAAACTGGGTTTCTTATTTAGTGCATCGATCTCATATTTTGGAGGCACTTCGCCACTAGTTGCTTGGTATTGCACTACTGAATGGAGAAGTACACTGCTTTTTATTTAAAGTGTATGCCACTACCTATACCCCGGTTGCGATCGTTTTTGAAATCTCATGAACAGAAAGAGGATATCCATGTACAAAGTCTTTTTACAGATTTCATAACTTGAGGCTTCTATCCTAGACTTAGCCATGCCTACTCATTTACTGAACCATTTCGTACCTCACAGTTATGGATATATCACACTACTGGGTTTTTCAGGTCTTTACAATTCCGACCTGTCAACCGATGAGACCCCAAAAAAGGATCAAACCTGGGTCTGAGTAGTTGCATACACTCTAAATAAAAAGCAATATACTTCTCAATTGGAATCTGTACCTTTTATTTAAAGTAAGCAATAACAAGGCAACTCGTAGCGAAGTTCCTCCATGACTGACGAACTGTTTAGCAAATCCAGTTTGCTCAAAGAGTATATTATGAAATTATTATTTTTATTGCACATATCAAAAATAAGCTTCTATTTTAACCTGTAAAACTACAGTTTCCCTTCTTTTTAGATAATATCTTAAAGTGGATAGTAACACACAGTAAGAAGTTTGTAATAATTTGAAATGATAATAGTAAATTATACGAATTTCTTGGAAGGGAGAACCCCAAATGTACGCCATCGGTTGTGTTACTACTGTCTCCATTAAAGAAGAAATAGAGAACTAGGCGTCATATGCATTAATTCCCAAGCCTTCAATGAAAACACAGGTAGTCCAGCAGCCTCCTTAGGATAAACTTGGCAGCAAGTGGTTCGCCTGGACACTGTATAGGTCACTCAGACAACTGCCATAGATAATAATTATAATATTGGGGTGTAATGGCCCAGTGGTTACAATACTGGACTGCCAGCCTAATGTACCCGGGTTCCAGTCCCACCTTGGCGGTAGCGAGTGAATGTGCATCACACTGGTAGACCGACATGAGAAAATAAAAAAATCGCGAAAGTCGCGTCATCGGTCTGCTTTCCCCAAGGCGGAAGTGCGGGTGATGTGGATGGTGGCGCCATCTGGTGCCGCTCCAAAGAACTACACCCTGCCGCTGAGTGCAAGCCAAAGCTGAAGAGATCCAGATCCATAGAGGGAGAAAGATTTTGAAGAGAAGGAATAAACATATTGCATTGGGTGTGTGGCACAAAATAAAGTCACTTGTGTTCTGGCCCTTAGGCAGAGCAGTTAGTTCAAAAAGTTGGTTGTAATCTCCAACACAAACAGTGGAGAAAGTGGGACTTGTCCCTGGTATGGCTACCACAAGGAAAGGGCAAATAATCCAGCCCAACTGTGCTAGTGACCACACAGGATAGGAAGAAATGCCACTGCATGAAATGGAGCATCAAAATGAATAGGTTCCTCATACAAACATACTACAAAGCAACCAAACTAAAAAGTGATATTAAAATGTACAGGACAATGTCACATACCAAGTGGTTGGAATGATTCCCGACTGTTCAGGTCACAGAACCGCAAATAGCAGACCAGAAGGATCATCATCACGAAGAACCAGATTGCAATCCTGGAAGAAATCAAGCAGGATGCAAGCAATCAACTATAAAGAACATGGACAACATCAAAACAGAGAAGAAAGAGCAAGAAATACAATCCAGAGCAGCTGAAGGGCTCGTGATATCCAAAATAGAAGACGAATGAAAGAAGGCCCTAGCACAATTTGTAGGAATGAGCCCCACACAATACTGAAACAGAGGCCCAATAGAATCCTGTGATAATCCCTACTGGCCACCTCAATCAGCAAATAATACCGAATTACCTCAACAACAACAAAGAAAGAAAAGAGAACTGTGTAGTGTATTGCCACAGCAGCCACCAGAAACAAAAGAAGAGATACGGACCAGCAGCTGAAGCAACAAAAAAAAAAAAAAAAATCAAGGAACCATCATCATGGGAAAGAAAGCTTCAGCAAAAGATAAAAGAACTAAGCGTCATGATAGGACAATTGATCCAGTTCCAACAAGGTAATAGGATTAAGAAGCTGATTGGAAAAGTGAAGAGCATCCTCAAGAAAGACGTCCCAAGCAAGCACAAGACCAAATATCAGAGAATACCTAGACACCCCTGAAAGTGTATTAGTTGTCTGACAGCACCAGGGGTTTCCCCCATCTCCGCTAGACATCCTGAAGTGGAACCTTCTTGCATTAAACAACTACAGTGATACAAAAAGAGTGCCCAGAGGAAAACAAACAACCAGATCTTTGATGAAAACCAAAGAGCCTTCTACAGAAGTAGTGGACAAGAGGAGAAAGAAGGCAATGGACCACTCATTAAGAAAGCATAAGGCAATCATGGACTGCTGTGGCAACATCCCCTCCCCCCCACAGACAGAATCAGAATGGAAGAAAACCAATGACATACAGAGATGACAAAGGGAGATTTGTGCACAGAAGTACAACAGACAATCAGGAAGTCCCACAATTAGTGAACCCCAAGGATAGATAATATCCACAATTTTTGGTACAAGAAGTTCACCTGTGCACGCACACACCCACCCACCCACCCAATGTGGAGCAGTTCACCCAGAGTTTTACTCAAGAAATTGCCTACTTGAAGTCTAAATACCAAGATATAAGAAACCCAACAAAATACAGGCTAATCACCTGTCTCCCAACAGTGTACAAGATCCTGACTGAGCAGCAGAAAGGATGTAAGCAAATGAGCAAAGGATGACAGGAGCAATTGATGTGGCAATTATGGAGCAAGCCTACATGAAGCACCACAACCTGTACACAGCTTACATCAACTACTGCAAGGCCTTCAAATCTGTACCTCACAGCTGGCTAACAGAGACCTGAAGAGATCTACAAAATTAACAGTTACAATCTTCCTAGAAGCAACCATGGCAAAATGGATGATCGTCAAGATCAAAAACATTACAATCAGATGGATCAATCCCCATCAAAAGAGGAATCTTTCAGGAATGCCCTGGGCCCACTATGGTTCTGTCTAGCACTCAGCAACAGAAAGTATAGATATACACTCAAAGAAGGAAAGAATAACATCAAGTTCTATACAGCAACCGACACGCAACTCTAACAGCCACTTCGGTTCAGTGAAGAATTCAGCTATGACATCAGGATGGAATTTGGACTAAACAAATGCAAGAACCTCAGATTGCATCACAGAAACTAGTTGGTCAAAAAACTACCAGCTGCAGACGAGTAAAGAAATCAACACTATGTTGGGGAGGTGGGGGGAGACCTACAAATACCTGGGATTAGTGCAGGCACAGCAGTTAAAGCATAAGAAGATCAAGGCCTGCCTCACTAAAAAATATGATCAGACTCAGAAGTATGCTGGAAAGCAAAACTAAACAGAGGGAGCACAGTTAAAGCCATAAACACCTATGCAGTCCCAGTGCTAATACACTCCTTCAGAATCACAGAAAGTGCTAACACCAAGCTGGAGGAGATCATGAGAAAGATGAGAACAATGATGACCATGAGCCACCAACACCACCAGAAGTTGGCCATGGAGACACTGAGGATAGGCCTGACAGACCTCATCAAACAACAGAAGAAAGAAAATGAGTACGAGGAGGTATCAGAAAGTTCGCACCCTGACCTAGATGACACATCAGTAGGAAGATGCCATTTTTAATATAAGTTGTCTACATATTCAATAACTAATATGCAAAATTTCATTCTTGTAGGTGATCGTACACTAGAGGTGGAGTGCAGAATCTGAGGAAGGATGGTATGGTTGACAAAGTGGAGTATCAAGCAGTGATAAAGTTCCTGCATTTGTAGGGCAAGAAAGCTCAGGAAATTGATGAAGAAATGAAAGCTGTGTATGGGCAGAATTGTCCATCCTATGACACTGTAAAAAATCGGAAACTGGAATTCCAGTGTGGTCATACAAATGTCTTTGACGAGCCAAGAGAAGGAAAGCCATCAGCATCCACAGACAGTTGCAAATGTTGAGCAGCTTGTGCTGAGTGACAATTTATTTCATTGCAAATGCAGTAGTAATTAGTTATGGATCTGCCCACAGCATTTTACATGACCATCTGCACACGTTTAAGGTCTCCACACGATGGGTTCCATTTTTGCCGAATCCTTTGCAGAAGCAATGTCGAATGCAATGTTCTCACCAACTGTTGGATTTGTGTAATGCAGATGTTGAGAACTTTTTTGATCAGTTGGTGACAAATGATCTGGGTGTACCAGTATGATCCAGAGACTAAAGACATGCATGGATGCTGCTTTGATTTGTCTCAGGAAGTCATCAATGAATCGGAATAGTGGTTTCAGGCAAAAAAGTGCAGACCTCAAGGAATTAAACAACTGATCCATAGATGGGAGAAATGTGTTACTACACACAGAGTACATAAAAAAGGATTAAAGTTCCTGTGAAGTTTCATCTTTCTAGGTCTATTATTTCTAGGTAAGGGTACGAACTTTTTGATACCCCCTCGTGCACAAAGGATTACTTCCGGAAAAACACAGCACAATCTACCAGGCCATAAGAAAGATAGACAAGTGGCACCACTTGTTGAAACCCCTGACACTACAATTCCAATATATGTCTCACAAGTGGGATGCTCTTCCCTCGAGACTGAAAGATTCATGCTTGCTATCCAAGACCTTGAAATCAGGAAATACAGAAAATATTGCCAAGCATCCCAGAGTGACATGACACATGTTAATGATCTCATTTGCAGGTTGTAACTTTAGCCTTCACATATTTCTTTTGTAATTCATCAAAGAAATCTAAAAACTGCAGGATGGGGGAGGGGGAAAAACACTAATGCAGCATATTAATGTAAGAAATATGGTTATATGTGCAAGTGCAATTCTGCTACCTTAGGACTCTAACCTAAAATCAAATTAAAATAAAAAAAAAGTAATTAAAACAGTAGCTAATATTTGCCTCTATTAGTGTGAACCCAACTCCCTGCCCAAGGAGTCAACGTCTCACACCCAGTAAAGGAAGAGTACCACATCCATCATAAATAAAAAATACTTTATTTAAATATTAATAACAGTTTAAATAATATACAGATAATGACTTTAATTAAATAATAAAGACATTAAATGTAATAAAATAAATACTTTTATTCAAATTACTTATTATAATTTTAAAAAAATAAATTTATTGTGGATGTGGCACTCTTCCTTTGATGGTTGTGAGTATTACATCTCATAGTCATCGTGATATGAATTTGCACAGATAGAGAAGTTTAGTTTGTTTTTTATTTTTTGATTTTATTTTAGTTTGATTGTTTTGGTACTTGATAGGCAAAGAATCACTTCATAATCAGGTAGCTAAGTATAACCCAATTGTTGCATTAGTTTTTCAGTATAATAGCGTTACTTTTTTCTATCGATAGTCTTGGAGGCATAACTACATTTATCTTTATAATAAAATCTAAAAATTGTTTATTAATTTCAATTGCCATTGATACCATAAGACTTCTTAGAATTGATTTATTCCCAAGTTTCAGTACTAGCAAAGCTTAATTGTTTTATTTCTAATAAAGAATTTTTTTTTTCGTATGCATTTATTAATGACTTAATTCCTAGACAAGATCAGATTCTATCTCAGGAATAACATTACATGTAGCACTCAGTGTATAATAATTATAAGTTGGTTTGTAACAAGGACACAGAGGGAATTAGGAAGGCAAAGTATGAGGGTGAGAAAGCAGTGGCTAAAGAGAGCAAATAATTGTGACAAGAATGGTATGTAAATATGAATAGAAAGAGTGAACTACATAGGACTATTGCTCAATGGAAAAGGAAAAATTGTTGATAATCCAGCAGATGTTGCTGGTGAGCTGAATAGATGCAAGTAATATCTCAAATTCAACTTGAATAGATACTGTATCAATCTTCAGAGCAGAAAGTCCCTTTTTGGGTGGGGAATGATGTGCTAATATACCAGAGCACTGTAAGATATGTGATATTGGTATTACACAGGGGAATATAACAAAATACTACTGATTTTGAAAGTAGGTCAGACTCCGGGTACAGGTAATATACAACCCCCCCCCCCTCCTGAACCCTCATATTGCAAAGGAATGCATGTTTAAATTAGTCAAAGTTATCATTAGATTCAAGAGGTAATTTCCTTGGATTGTATGAGAGAATTGTCAAAGTCTCCAAATACATAAAAAGGAACAGAGCAGCTATACAACAGCATTCAACACAGTTCACATTGGAGATGCATTACAAGCTTCAGTGTATTAGGATTATAGGCAAGATCCTGAGGCAGATTGAGGGATGGCTGAACAGGAGGCAGAGTCCTGTCCCTCAAAGTTTGGTGCTAGGGACACGTTCTTCTGATCTTGAATGATATAGATGAGGGAATAAATGGTACAGGGTTGAAACCTACAATGATATAAAGGTTGGATTGGTGGTTAATAATGCAGCTCTGGCTGATCACTGTTCAGAATGATTTGGACAGGCTTTGTGGATGGTTAGAGAAATGGCAGGGCCTACCTTTTGGAAATGGTAACCAAATAGTAACTTATTAGAGCTGAAAAGCATACAAAGAAATTGGTTCATTTTGATAAAGTCAGACATGAAGGTTAGCATGCACTGTAAGAAGATAGCCAGGAAAACAGTGTTTTATCGATAATTTAGGTTATAGTTCCATTATACAAGTCAATGGCGAAACTGCATTTGGAATATTACATTCGGGCTTGAAGTCCATATTTGAGGGGGAAAAAAGCTTCTTCAAAGAGCCCAAAGACAAGAGATTCATTAGCATTAGCAGAGGCATACAATGGAAGAAAGCAAGCTTATGCAGAATCAGCCAAAAAAAAAAAAATGCACTGATAGGTATCTTTCTCCTACTGATGAGGTGTCAAAAGATATTGAAATAACGCTTGGTAAGAGGTACTACATTAGCATTAGTAATGTAGGAAACAATCTTATATAGCATTGTCTCCCCACCCCCACACACCCAAAAAAAAAAAAAAAAAAATCATCTGCCCATCCCTTCTCATAATTTGTCCAGTCCTCCTTTAACCTGGCTTTGGTTGCACCAGTGATTTTTCTGTTATTTTCCTTGCATGCACATTCACAAAATGGGGTAAAAAGTAATTAAATTTATAATCTTAAAAATCAGCACAAAATAATTCAAAACTGTTTACTTTTAAATGCCACTTTTATTTTTAATCTGTTTTGAACACAACTATGAAAAATTTGTTTTTTATGTTAAAAACCTTCATTCATTTTTTTTTTTTTAAATAAAATGCCTGTAGTACTTTAGACATGTTTTTTTATCCTTTTATTTGGGAGATTTGAATATTTTCTCTCTTATTATCCATGACTGACAATTAGCAAAATTTCAATTAAAACACATGCTTCAACAACTGTAGAAAAGCTAGACTTCCATGATATAAAACAGGAGTATGTAACAACAGGATAAGCTGCTATACACTGTAAAGAGCATGTGCTTCAATAACTGGACATGAGAGATACATGTTAATTTTAAATTCATATTTTTTTTGGCAAGTGTATGTAGAGATGCTGGAGATGCATTAGTGAATGGAACAAAGGGGTGCTCTTACGAAGAAAGGCTTATGTTTTGCAAATTACAGTGTCTGGAGACTAGGCACCGGCGAGGTGATCTGATAGAGGTGTATAAAGCCTTGAATAGTTTGAACATGCTCAATGCTGATGGGATTCTTCCTCTTGCTCAGAATAATCACCTGAGAGGGCATAAATTCAAATTGATGAAAGACAGATGTAGGATAGACGTGAGGAAATTTGCCTTTAGCCAGCGGGTGGTTGGTTGCTGGAATAGACTTCCATCCCTTGTCATGGAAGTTGATAGCCTAAATAAGTTTAAGGCTCAACTGGACAGGTATTTCGAATGAACAGAGGGGTGAAGTGGAAGTGGTTATTTTTTATTTATTTATTTGGTTTTTTTTGGCTGATACTGCATAAGCTTGCTTTCTTGCATCAAATGCCTCCACTAATGCTAATGCTAATTATCAACATGGATTAACATAGTCATGCATTTTTACATTTTGCATGATAACTTAATAAAGATTTCTGGAATGTTCAGTGCAAAACCAAAGGAAAAACGTTCATTGAAAGGTATTGCAAGTTTCAGCTCTGTGGATTAAGTAGATGAAGTACAGGACATCACAGAATGCCCTTGGGATCTTGAAGACACTACATGCCCTGCTCAGAGTTAACTTTAAACCAATTCCTCAACACTTGGTGAAAGTTTATTCCAATAAACTCTCTCTCTGGTTGAATGCCCATTTGTGTTCCCAACTAATCCCATTTTTCATAATTAAGCTCAAATCTTATAAAACCATATAGGAAATATAGAACATAATGTACATGGACCAAACGAACATAAAAAAGGGTCTCAAGCAATTGGCAGGAACCATGTTAATCAAATCAGGATCAAAATTTGAGATCATGTGAAAATACAGGACATCATAAACAGAAAATATAGGAATTGCATAATTTATAAATGGCAAAGTGTTGCATTGTTTAATCATAATTTTTAAATATTATGATCTGCTTGATGATAGGTGTGCCCATTAGCTAACTGGGTGGTAAAAGGGGGGGAAAGTGAAAATTGGTTCATTTTTATTTATAGTAAATGCCCAGCTATCTGCCAATAATCGGGAAAGCTCATGTAACTGGCACATTTAAAAAAAAACTTAAAAAAAAAGGGTGGGAATTCACCTTTAGACCAAACTAAATAATTAAACATTACAAAAATGCACTAAATAACAACACAATTTATATAAAAAAGTTAGCTTGAAGAAAATGTTTTAGAATATTACAAAATATTATATTTACTGTTTACATCAATATTGGCCACCAAATAAATGAAATCTGTTCTTCACCTGGTTATTTATTATTGTGCGGGAGGCTGGTTCCCTCCCCATGTAAAAAAAATAAAAGCTCAAAGAGGAAAACTGGAAGGACAAAAGGATACGACTCGGACTGGAAAAAGGAATAACAGACATTTTAAATATTGCACAACATGGAACATAAGAGGATTAGGATATAAAGAAGTCGAACTACTTAAACATTTAAAACAGAAGAAAGTAAATATAGTAGTAATAACAGAAACAAAGAAAAAAATTAAATGGTACTAAAGATTATGATTCTTATACAACGATATACAGTGGAGTAGATCAAAAGGAAAGAGTTAGTGGAGGGGTAGAATATTAATAGATCGGAAATGGAAACCCAAAATACAGAGCTACACATTTATAAATAATAATAGTAAGATTTAAATTAGACAGAGGCTATTTATGTATAATTGGAATTTATGATCCAGAAGATGGGAAAGAGGAAGAAACAGATAAATTTTATTTAGAGTTACAAAAAGAACTAGATAAGAATATAAAAAAGGACCATGTAGTTATTTTGGGAGATTATAATGCTCGGGTAGGGAATAAGCCAATAAAAAAATATTATGGGATGTTATGGAGAAAATAAAGTAAATGTATATAAATTAAGAGATTTTGCAACATTTAATAATTTAAAGATAACAAATACATTTTTTAGAAAACGTGATATACATAAATATACATGGTTGGCAAGAGGTACACAATCAATAATAGACTATGTAATAGTAAATCAAATATTAGCAAAACAATGTCGAGATACTTGGGTGTTTACAGGATATGATATTAATTCAGATAATTTTTTAGTGGCTTCAAAAATAGAGTTATGGGCTAAATGGAAGAAGAGAAAAGCTATTAAACAGGGGAAGGAGGAGTTCGGTTATAAAGCATATCTACTCCAAGAAAAAAGTATACAAAATTTATATGAAAAAAGGATTAAAGAAGAAATAAGAAACATCGAAGAGAAAACAAATAGAAGAAGAATGAAATAATATACGAATTATAATTCAAAAAATAGCAAAAGAGACACTAGGACAATTCAGGAAAAACTATAAGAAGAGGGGGGGTAAAGGTATGGAATGAAGAAATAGCTAAAGCAGTACAAGATAAACAAGATAAATATCTTAAATATATACAAAACAGGACAAGTGAGAATGAAGAAATATATAAACAAGAATGCAATAAAACTAAAGATATAATAAGGAAGGCTAAAGCAGAGTCATGGGATAGATTTATAAGCACAATAGAACATGATGTTCATGGAAGACGAAATTTGGCATATAAAATGATGAAACACTTGAATAGCACAGAGAAAGACACTTCAAGAATAAATATAATAAAGGAAGAACAATGGAAAAAACATTATGAAGAATTGTGGAAAGACCCAACATATCAAACAGAAGAGATACAGTTAGACCCAGTTAGTGACATAGATCCGATAACGAAGAAAGAATTGGAAAAGGCACTGAAAGATACAAAAAAAAAAATAGGAAAGCAGTAGGAATGGATGGTATAAATGCAGAACAGATCAAGTATAGAGTAAGTTTTTTAAAAGACAGGATAGTAAATTTATTTAATAAACGTTGGGAACGTTTGGTCCTTGAGGTTGTCACAGACATTCTCTCAGTTATGCCAGACAAGCTGTTCTTGCTACCTGGGAGTCTAAAACGCTGATGGAACTGATATTCGGGTGACACTCAAGTCAAAGTGGACCCAATTTCGGCGAAGTCCTGACGGTCTATGACAGCCAAATCCTCTGCTTGCACCTTCACGATGGTGGGACTGTTAGTAATCCTGGGTATAACCTTCATGCACAAGTACATGGTGGGTGACCACCCAGGTGTGAACCAACGTAAGCAGGGGTCGAGGTGTGGCGGCCACACCACATGGAGGAACGCCGCCCCTCTATGTTACCAGGCAGTACTAGGTGGTAGATAACTCTCATCAACCGGTGAAATACCACCACTTTGCTTATTGGAGGCTTGAAGTGGTGGAACCCATGTTTAGTCTCTAGAGCTAAGTTCCGGCCAACCCTTCCCTATCTCTTCCATCATGCAGTATGATTGATGATTTTTGAGGTTATAATGAATGTCGTGGCGAGATCCAATATTCCTTACATTTCGAGGGTACAGCTCTAAAACGGTGTTCGCAGGCCGGCCGCTAGTTACTACACCGGACTGAACCTATTGGTAACTCTCTAGGAAGCTTCCGGATCAGCTAGTGTATAATCTTGCTACCTCTACTCTGCCAGATAGTGACTGGAGGGAGTCCGAGTAGTGTGTATGCGGGGAGCATTGTCGAGGCCACGTTATGTCAAGGATCTGGGTATATTCTTACCACATGTACGCCATATCCAAAAATTTCATTACTTCATACAGCATGTCCCACCCACTTTTTCTTACTATTGAATACACCATGAATTGTCAAAATAATAGAGCAAGCTTATCTGCGAAAAGATCTAAACCTCCCAAGGACTTCCTAATTCATTTCACAAATATACGTGGTCTCAATTCTAATCTCAACGATGTCCATTTCCACTTGCAGTCTTCCAAACCCCATGTACTTTTTCTGACTGAATCTTAGTTATCAGTTGATTCAACTACTGCTCATCTCAGATGTCCAAATTATTTGCTGTATGATTCCTTTCGCCTCAAAGGTGGTACTTGTGCATATGTCCGTTCTGATATTCCCTGTCAGAGACTTGGCAATTTGGAATCTCCTCTCTTTGATCTTCTCTGGCTTAAAATCTCTCTACCTCATTGTGTAAAATTCATCTGTTGTCTCTACGGTTCTCCCAACTCCACTAATCACTTGGACCTCTTTGACTTCCTCTCTTTGCAACTTGACTTTCTCCAGTCCAACTTTTCTAACAGTGAGGTAATTTTCCTTGGTGATTTTAACGTTCACAACTCCAGCTGGCTTCCGTTTTCTAGTCACACCGACCCAGCTGGTCGAGATGCTGAGGCTTTTGCAATTACTAATGACCTAGCACAGATTGTTCATTTACCTACAAGAATACCGGACAATCCTAATCATACAGCCAATACGCTTGATCTTTTTCTCACAAACAACCCTTCTAAGTACAAGGTTGAAGTGAGAGGTCCTTTAGGCACTTCAGATCACAACTTGGTGATTGTCTCTTCTCCAATGGAACCTTTATCTCATGGCTATTCCCAACCTCCTATTGTTTGGCATTACAAGAATGCAAAATGGGATGACCTGCGAGACTTCTTTTCTTCTTTTCCTTGGTCTGATTACTGTTTCAAAACTTCTGATGTCATCGTTTGCTCAGATCGTGTCAGTGAAATTATTCTTGCAGGAATGGAATCCTTTATCCCACACTCCATTTTAAAATCTCGTCCTTTATCTAAACATTGGTTTTCCAATAAATGTGCTAAGGCTGTCCAAGAGAAGAACGTTGCATATCATAATTGGCTTGTTTCTAATTCTTCAGTTTCATTTTCTGCCTACACCAAAGCTCGCAACAATTGTAAAGCAGTTATTAATCAGTCCAAACTAGAGTTTGAACAGGCTAAGAGTAGAAAACTTGCTTCTTGCCCTAATGGTAGCCGAGCATTCTGGTCTCTTGCCAAAGCTATTGGCCGCAACTTTTGCCCATCTCTGCTCCCACCTCTGTCCAAACCAGATGGTTCTGTTGTCACTTCAGCCAAGGATAAAGCTGACCTGCTAGCATCCCATTTTTCTTCCAGCTCATGTATTAATGATCTTGGTAAAACACCTCCCACCATTCCTAACACGCTCCATTCAATGCCTCCTGTGGTCTTCCGTCAAAAGGATATCAGAAGGATTTTGATCAATCTTGATGCTAAGAAAGCTCCAGGTCCTGATGGTATTTATCCACTTGTTCTCAAAACCTGTGCTCTTGAACTTACTCCTATTCTTTGCCGCCTTTTTTCACTTTCTTATTCCAAAGGTGTTTTTCCTTCTGCTTGGAAATTTGCTCATATCCAGCCAGTTCCTAAAAAGGGTGACAAATCCCTCCCATCCAATTATCGTCCCATTGCAATTACTTCTACTCTTTCTAAAGGAATGGAGAAATCAATTAACTGCCAACCCTTAAACTACCTAGAAACCTTCCGTCTGATCAACGATCACCAGTATGGATTCCGTCAGTGTCAATCCACTGGTGATATTTTGGCTTATGTTACCCATTTATGGACTAATTCAATGGAAAGGTACGGTGAAACACAAGTAGTTGCTCTTGACATCTCAAAGGCTTTTGATCGTGTTTGGCATAAAGGTCTTCTAAACAAGCTTCCATCTTATGGTTTGCCAACTGTTTTTAGTAATTGGTTATCCAGTTTTCTTTCTGATCGCTCACTGAGGGTGATGGTAGATGGCTCTCTGTCTTCTAACTTCTCCACTAATGCCGGTGTCCCCCAAGGTTCAATTGTTTCCCCCACTCTTTTCCTCTTGTATATCAATGACCTTCTTCCATTGACTGGAAATCCTATCCATAGTTTTGCCGATGATAGCACATTGCATTCAACTTTCCATTTTGAGAAACCTTGTCCAGCTCAATCAGCTTCAAGTTCTCGAAAATCTGCTGCCAATTCCTTAAATGCCGATCTTCAGGTAATTCTCCAGTGGGGCAAAGACACCTTAGTTGATTTCAACCCTTCTAAACTCAATCTTGTCTTATATCTCGCAAAAAGGATTCTTCTACTCCTATGCTTATCTTTAGTGACACTCCGATTTCTAGGCAAAATGATATCTCTCTTTTGGGGATTACCCTGACTTCTAATCTCTCTTGGCACAAGCACATTACAAATATTGCTTCCTCTGCATCTAAAAAACTTGGTTTTCTCTTTCGCTCTCGGCGTTACTTTTCTCCCAAACAGCTGCTCACTCTGTATAAATCGCAAATCCGCCCTGCCATGGAATACTGTTCCCACATCTGGGGTGGTGTCCCCAAAACCTCTCTCAGGCTTCTTGATTCCATTCAGAAGAGGGCAGTTAGGTTAATTAATGATTCATCTCTAACAGAGTCTCTCCACTCGCTTTCTCATAGACGCACTGTTTCTGCTGCATGCCTCTTCTACAGATACTTCCATGGGCACTGTTCTTCTGAATTGGCTTCTATAATTCCCGCTCTCTCTTTCAAAACAGTCCAAACACGTGCCGCCACCAGCCAACATCCATTTACTGTCCAACTTCAAACCCACAGAACCAACTTTTCATCTTCCTCATTTATTCATTCAACTGCCGTTTTCTGGAACAACCTTCCTTCATACGTATTTCCTGAAAATTACAATCTACAGAAGTTGAAGTCCAATATCAACAAATATCTTCTTTCGTCTTCTCAACCTCCAACCCAAGCACGGTACTAAGTACTATAGGTTATAATACCTCTCGTGTTTGGGGTTCTCATAAAAAAAAAAAAAAAAAAATATAAAATAACAGAAGAATGGAAGATAGCAAAAATTACTTCAATATTTAAAAAAGGAAATAGAAATGATACAAAGAATTATAGAGGGATTAGCATACTAAATACGGTATATAAAATGTATAGCAAAATAATAAATAAGAGAATTAAAATTATCTCTGATGAAATATTAATAGACGAACAGGCAGGATTCAGAAAAGAAAGATCATGTACAGATAATATATTTATATTAAAACAAATAATAGAAAAACGAAAATAGTTTAATTTAGAAATGCATTTAGCATTTATAGATTATAAAAAAGCATTTTATCGAGTAAACAGACAAAAACTGTGGGACATATTGAGTAATAAAAGGATACCCAAAGCATCTTACAAAAATAATAGAGTTCATATCAAGGAACAAAAATAGTAATAGATACAGGTAATAAATTAACAGAAGAAAGTATAATAAATCAAGGAGTTAGACAGGGATGTAGCTTGTCACCAATGCTGTTTAATATATATAGAGGATATGATATGTAAATGGAAAGAAGAAATTAATACAGGCATAGATTTAAATACAAAGAACAGGATTAATACACTGTTATTTCCAGATGATCAAGTAATTATGCAAGATAGAGAAGATAATTTACAAAGAGCAGTATTTAAATTAAACCAAATAACAGAAGAATATAAAGTTAAAATATCAACGATGAAAACTAGAACAATGGCTTTTAAAGGAAAAAACACGATGAGAACAAAATTAGTTATAGACAAAAAAATATTGGAACAAGTAAAACATTTTAAATATCTAGGATGTGATATAACATATGATGTCGAAGAAGATGTGAACCAGAAATTGGCAAAATTTCAAAATATATGTGGAACAATAAAAAGAATTCTGGCTAAGAAAACAAGGAAAGAAACAATTGAAATTTTACAAAGTAATGGCAATACCAACACTTCTTTATGGTTCTGAAACATGGATACCAAAACAAAGAGACATTAATAGAATACAAGCTGCAGAAATGAAATTTAAGATATGTTAAAGGATGTACAAAATTAGATAAAATACCAAACATAAATATTAGAAAAGAATTAAAGATTTACTCAATTAATGGGAATATTATTGAATATAGACAAACATGGAAAGAACATGTAGAAAGAATGGAAGATAACAGATTCCCTAAATTAGCTTATACATATACAGAAAAAGAGACAGAGGAAGACCAAAGAAAAGATGGGCAAACCTCTTCAAGATCAGAACAGGCAGATCGCCTAATCCATGAAGGAAGATAAGATTTTTTTTTCTGGAATCCTGGCCTGGTTTTTATAATTATGCAAACTGACCACATAATACACACACAATTTATATCAAAAAAAAAAAAAAAAAAAAAAAAAAAGATTTCACATATAGTGTAAAAGTGCAGGAATATGCACAATGTCACTGAGTCACAGCAGGGCACTTTGTTTTGTCCTTCATCAAGCCACTGCCATTAAAATATCCATTAAATGGGGAAGTATATATCATTGTGCCCATAACCCATTCATCTGTTATGGTCAGAAAGTTAGCAAAAAAAATGTAGACCTGTTGTACTAATCTTAAAACAAACTCGATATCAGCAGAAGACTGGAAAACAGGTTACAACTATAATGTGCTCACAAAGGGATAGCTTTTCAACAATTTATGATATAAAAACACAATTAGTGATAAATTTTCAATAAGTGATAATAAAACTTAATTTAAACAACAGGGTAATTTCAAATTAAACCAAAGGAAATAAAGTAGTGTATACTTTAAATTGTTATCACTTTAAAGTTTTGCTTCGTATTATGGCATTCTGACTGAATAGTGTAGACTATACAGTAAAATGCAGTGATGCAAGGTAAAACTTCGAAGTGTTAGCAATTGTAGGGTAATAGTAGTAGTAGCAAGTGATGCAAGAAAGCAAGTGTATGAGCTTATGCAGCATCAGCCAAAGGGAAAAAAAAAAAAAAAAAAATCACACCATTCCCTCCAAATGCCTGTCCCGTTCCTCCTTGAATTTATTCAACCTATCAACTTCCACAACGACAGATGGAAGTTTGTTCCAGCAATTAACCACCCGCTGGCTAAAGGCAAATTTCCACACATCTATTCTACATCTTCCTTAATTTGAATTTATGCCCACTTAGGTTCGTAATCTGAACAAGTGGAAGGATCCCATCAGAATTCAGCGTGCTGAACCCATTCAAGGCCTTATACACCTCAATCAGATCACCGTGCAGGTGCCTAGTCTCCAGCCACTGCAATTTGCAGAACTTAAACCTCTCTTGGTAAGAGGATCCCTTCATTCCCCTCACCAATCTTGTTGCCCTTCTCTGTACACGCTCAAGTAAATCTACATCCTTCCTAAAATGAGGCCTCCAAACCTACACGCAGTACTCAAGGCGTGGCCTGACCATTGCCTTATACAGAGGGGTAATGTAGGTTCAAAGAGTATCACACCCATGGTGCTACCTATAGAAGTAATGTTCATCCAAGCAGCAAATTCATGCAACCACAGCTTTCCAACCCTCAAAGGTACTTGGATACCGTTTATTTCACAAATAAATGTGCTGAACTCAGCAACTTCTCCACTCCCAAATGGAAAACATGACCAACTCTCTTAATCATATTGTTAATGAACAGTTCTTTTCCCCCTCCCCCTGCATCAATTACAAGTTTTGAATGTGAAGTAACTAGATACCATAACAATCCTTATCCAGGTGTTGCAACATTTGTTAATTTGCATTCTTTGTTACTTGAGAGTAAAATCTCAAGTAACAAATAACTTTCCCATCTTTGAAATGCTGTTAAGTATAAAAATATTCATTTTTACCATGATTACTGGTATAATGATATAAATATACAAATTTAAATAATGTAATTCTCCAGGGAGAAAAAAAAAAAAAAAAAAACGAAATTTCATAAATAGTATAAAAGAGTAGAAATGTGCATGACACCATCACATCAAACAGTCATTGAGAATTAGAAAATAAGCTCTCCTATTATACATTACTGGTTTACATCTAAACTAATAATTCGTAATAGCATTTGTTATATTTTGCACAATTATAAAATTAGATACTTTCAAGTGGGACTGCAATATACATGTTTGGACTTTTTTTTATGATACTATTTTTTTTAGCATATAATAAGAAATCCTTTAATTTGATATTTAATGAGGTACATCATGTCAACAATCACTGCTTAGATTTAAAAATATTTTATGGTGACAGCACAGTGTAGATATTAAAAGTAGATTTAAAATTTTGGTGCCCACAGGTTCTAAATTAACAAAATTACTTCAAAAATGGCCAATAGGCAGCAAGCTAAATCAGTGCTTGCAAACACACTGCTCCACTACTGGTTCATTAAGTCTTATGAGTAAGTTTACATAAATTTCTGCATAAGATTAAACAATGCTAAAAAGAACGGAGATCATTGTAATCAGGCACAAAGAATGAGTTAATACATTGATCAAAACAAAGACTGATTACTAATCATCCTATGGACAGATGAAGGTCATTTTCACCCTAAGTTCAATAATAAGCAGAAATTACCACATATGGGCTAGAGAAAACCTTGACACAAGAACTGAAAAAACACTTCACCCAATTAAGGTAACCATATGATGTAACTTTCCATCAGCTTTTATTCACTGAAAAGTTTAATGAATTATTAACACCAAAAAGGATTTTTGCAAATGTGTGAGATTTAGGGAGAGCAATATCTAAGCCTTTCAGAAAATAAGATTATCCGTATTAGCCACATAGTGCAAGGAATTCACAGGCTTTTTCCACACCAAAAAATAAATAAATAATAATAAAAATAAATGGCTGAACTACAATTGTGGTTATTGATACATTAATTATTCAGTTAAATTACTGTTATTTTACCTAGTTACCCAATTAATTTTAATTTTAGTTATGGATGATGAGAAACTTGTAGAACTGCATTATTTAATACATCTTAAGTACTTTGATAGCAATTTCAAGCAGAAAATTAATATTAGCAGGGGATGTGAAGCAGGAAAGCAAGCTTATACGGCATCAGTCAATAAAAAAAACAAAACACTTATTTTCACTCATCCATTCACTTTGAAAGTTTGTCCGGTGTATTCCTTCAATTTATTTAAGCTATCAACTTCCACAACATAACCATTATTATCAAATTGACAGGCAAGAAAAATCAATAAATTCACTATTTGTGTAATTATCAAATTAAATAATAAAATAACCTGTGATATATAAATAACATGCAAATCTCATACAATCTGCAAATAAAGAAACCACTAGGTGGCTGTGATCACAGTGTACCGATGTGGGATTTACTTAAAGATCCAACTACCTTCAGTGGCAAAGGAAAAGGTATTTGATTTCACAAAGGTACAGTGGCCTCAGACAGTTTTTAAATTCTATACAGTGGGACCAACTGATGATGTTACCAACAGCAATTTCTAAATGGGAAACATTCAAGAAATAAATCTTGGAAGCTACTACACTTTTCACACCAACTAAGAAATACTGTACAAGGTTTAGGCCTAAATGCATGTCAGACGTAGTAATAAGACTCATGGAAGAGAAGAAAAATGCATGGGATGCATATAAATTATCAGACAACACATAAGCCTATGGTAGATATCAGCTATTCTGTAATAAAGTTACAAAGGAGGTTAGGCAAATGAAGGCAGATTACAAGAAATCTTTGGAAAAGGATGCAAAGAAAAATAGCAAAGCCTTCTTTACTTATGTAAACTCTAGAAGGAAGGGTTGAATCAGACTGGTCTACTTGATATCGGTGGTTTGACCATTGATGATCCTATTCAGGTAGCCGACAAACTGAATGAGTATTTTGTACCTACATTCACACATGAATTCTGTAGGGGAGTGGAAGCAAGAAGCTTATCAAAGTAACACGGAGCTTTGTAATAACTGAGAGCAGATTGGAGGAGAAGTTATAGTTAAATGTAAGAAAGGCACCTGGGGTGGATGGAATCTATCCAGTTATATTAAAGGAGGCAGCAAAGGAAGTAAGCAAACCCTTAGTCATAATTATGAGAGCTTCTTTGGACTTAGAGGAGGTCCCCATGAACTGGAGATGTGCAAATGTGTCCCCAATTCACAAAGGAATCAAAAGGTGATAAGTAATTACAGACCTGTTAGTTCAGTGGTTCTCAACTGGTGGTTCGCGAACCCCCTGGGGTTCACGATAGGGTTCCAGGGGGTTTACACTAAAAATTGTGTAATGGCATCTGCTTAGATTTACAAAGGTATATTATTGTAAACTACATAAAATCAAATAAAAAGTAAATAATTGCCAAAGAAAGAAACCACATCTCCTACAATTCCTTATAATTACTTTACTATCTTACAGTATATCATGTTAAATAAATGTTTTCTATACAAAATTTTTTTTTCATTCTCAAGGATCATTGTTATGTATAGGTACTTTTTTTCTTTTCTTTTTTTTTTAACCTATAGTACTTAGTACCTTGCATGGGTTGAAGGTTGAAAAGATGAAAGAAGATACTTATTGATAACAGACTTGAACTTCTGTAGATTTTAATTTTGTATGAAGGAAGGTTGTTCCAGAAAACAGAAGTTGAATTATTAAATGGGGAAGAAGAAAAGTGGGTTCTGTAGGATTGAATTTGGACAGTAAAAGGATTCTGACTGGTTGCAGCACATGTTCGGACTGCTTTGAAAGATAGAGCGGGAATTAGAGAAGCCAATTCAGAAGAACTGTGCCCATGCAAGTATCTATAGAAAAAGAATGTAACAGAAACAGAAAGTTTGTGAGACAGAGTGGAGAGACTGTTACAGATGAGATATTAATTAATCTAACTGCCCTCTTTTGAATGAAATCTAGAAGCCTGAGAGAGAGATTTTGGGGGCACTGCCCCAGATGTGAGAACAATATTCCATGATAGGCCGGACTTGCAATTTCTACAGAGTCAATAACTGTTTGGAAGAAAAGTAACACTGAGAGTGAAAGAAAACAACAGTTTTTTTAGATGCAGAGGAAGCAATATTTGTTTTTTTTGTTTTGATTTGGTAGTTGTTGGCGCATCGGCTTCTGTGGCCATATTGCACCTCCCAAGGTTTTTGTAGTACTTTGATCCAAGCCCGAGGCGGGAATCGAACCCGCGACCTTTGGGTTGCCGGGCAGGTACTTTACCCACTCGGCTAGCCCGGTCGGCCAGCAATATTTGTAATGTGCTTTATGCCAAGAGAAATTAGAAGTCAGTGTAATCCCCAAAATCTTGCCTAAAAATTGGAGTGTCATCGAAGATAAGCATTGGAGCAGAAGAATCTTTTTTGCGAGATATAAGACAGGACTGAGGTTTAGAAGGATTGAAATCAACTAAGTTATCTTTGTACCACTGGAGATCAGCATTTAAAATTTTGGCAGTGGATACTTGAGAAGGTGAGCTGAGAAGGGCAAGGTTTCTCAAACTGGAAGGTGGAATGCAATGTGTTTTCATCAGTGAAACTACAGATATGATTTTCAGTCAATGGAAGAAGGTCGTTAGAGTGGGAGAAAGAACCGAACCTTGGGGAATACCAGCATTAGTGGGGAAGTTAGAAGACAGAGAACCACCTACCATCACCTGCAGCGAGAAACCTGGATACCCAATTACAAATAACAGCTGGCAAACCATAGCATGGAAGCTTATTTAAAAGACCTTTATGCCAAACACGATCAAAAGCCTTTGAAATGTCAAGGACAATGGCTTCAGTTTCATCAAACTTTTCCATTGAATTTGTCCATAGATGGGCAACATAAGCCAGAATATCACCAGTGGAATGACACTGACGGAATCCATACTGGCAATCAGATGAAAGATTTCCAGATAGTTTAAGAGTTGGTGGTTAATTGATTTCTCCATTATTTTATAAAGAGTAAAAGTCATCGTAATGGGATGATAATTGGATGGAAGGGATATGTCACCCTTTTTAGGAACTGGCTGTATATGATCAAATTTCCAAGCAGACGGAAAAAAACCTTTGGAATAAGAAAGTGAAACAAGACAACACAAAACAGGAGTAAGTTCGGAGCACAGGTTGTGAGAAAAAGTGGAGAAATACGACCAGGACCTGTAGATTTCTTAGCATCAGATTCATCAAAATCCTTCTGACATCCTTTTGATGGAAGACCACTGGAGGCATTGAATGGAGTGATCCAGAAATGGTTTGAGGTGATTTACCAATATCATCAATACGACTTGCAAGAAAAATAGAATGCTAGCAGGTCAGCTTTATCTTTGGCATGTGGTAATGGAATAATCTGGTTTTGACAGAGGTAGGAACAGGAAATGGCAAAAATTGCAGCCAATAGCTTTGGCAAGAGACCAGAATGCTCAGCTACCATTAGGCCAAGAAGGAAGTTTTCTATTCTCAGCCTGTTCAAAATCTAGTTTGAACTGATTAATAACTGCTTTACAAAGTATAAATAATATTTTAATTTAATGTAATTTAATTAAAATATAATTCTATTATACTTTTAAATTTATTTTATTTTAATTTAATGTCATGGTTTAATTCTCATCTATTTGTCATACAGGTTTTTATATTACCCCATAACCTTGTCAAGCCCATGACCTCATGGCTGTGGCGGGCATATATTGCATCTTTATTGTACAATAAAGAATTTTTTTTTTTTTTATGAAAACCCCAAACATGAGAGGTATTAGAACCTATAGTACTTAGTACTGTGCTTGGGTTGGACGTTGAGAAAATGCAAGATATTTTTTGATATTACACTTGAACTTCTGTAGACTCATTTTCAGAAAATACTTATGAAGGAAGGTTGTTCCAGAAAACGGCAGTTGAATGAATAAACGAGGAAGATGAAAACTTGGTTCTGTGAGTTTGAAGTTGGACAGTAAATGGATGTTGTCTGGCGGCGGCACGTGTTCGGTTTGTTTTGAAAGAGAGAGTGGGAATTATAGAAGCCAATTCAGAAGGACAGTGCCCATGGAAGCATCTGTAGAAAAGGCATACAGCAGAAATGATACGTCTATGAGACAATGAGTGGAGAGACTCAGTTAGGGACGAGTCATTAATTAACCTAACCACCCTCTTCTGAATGGAATCTAGAAGCCTGAGAGAGATTTTGGGCACACCAGCCCACATGTGGGAACAATATTCCATGCAAGGACGGATTTGTGATTTGTACAGAGTGAACAGCTGTTTGGAAGAAAAGTAATGCAGAGGAAAGAGAAGACCAAGTTTTTAGACGAAAAGGAAGCAATATTTGTAATGTGCTTGTGCCAAGAGAGATTAGAAGTCAGGGTAATCCCCAAAGAGATATATCATTTTGAATAGAAATCGGAGTGCCACCAAAGATAAGCATAGGAACAGAAGGATCCTTTTTGTGAGATATAAGACAAGACTGAGTTTTAGAAGGATTGAAATCAACTAAGTTGTCTTTGCCCCACTGGAGAATTACCTGGAGATCGGCATTTAAGGAATTGGTGGTGGATATTTGAGAAGTTGAAGCTGATTGAGCAGGGCAAGATATCTCAAAATGGAAAGTGGAATGCAATGTGCTATCATCGGCAAAACTATGGATAGGATTTTCAGTCAATGGAAGGTCATTAATATACAAAAGTAAAAGAGTGGGGGAAAGAACTGAACCTTGTGGGACACCAGCATTAGTGGAGAAGTTAGAAAACAGAGAGCCATTTACCATCATCCGCAGTGAGCGATCAGAGAGAAAACTGGATAACCAATTATAAAAAACAGTTGGCAAACCATAAGATGGAAGCTTGTTTAGAAGACCTTTATGCCAAACACGATCGAAAGCCTTTGAGATGTCAAGAGCAACTGCTTATGTTTCACCAAACTTTTCCACTGAATTTGTCCATAAAAGGGTAACATAAGCTAGAATATCACCAGTGGATCGACACTGATGGAATCCATACTGGCGATCATTGATCAGACGGAAGGTTTCTAGGTAGTTTAGAGTTGGTGGTTAATTGATTTCTCCATTACTTTATAAAGAGTAAAAGTCATCGTAATGGGATGATAATTGGATGGAAGGGATATGTCACCCTTTTTAGGAACTGGCAGTATATGATCAAATTTCCAAGCAGAAGGAAAAACACCTTTGGAATAAGAAAGTGAAACAAGACGACACAAAACAGGAGTAAGTTCAGGGCACAGGTTTTGAGAAAAAGTGGAGAAATACCATTAAGACCTGGAGCTGTCTTAGCAACAGATTGATCAAAATCCTTCTGACATCCTTTTGACAGAAGACCACTGGAGGTATTGATTTTTTTTTTTTTTTTGGTAGTTGTTGACGCATCGGCTTCTGTGGCCATAATGCACCTCTCAAGGTTTTTGCAGTACTTTGATCCAAGCCTGAAGCAGGATTTGAACACGCGACCTTTGGGTTGCCAGGGCACTTTACTCACCTGGCTAGCCCGGTCGGCGGAGGTATTGAATGGAGTGTACTGGAAATGGTTTGAGATGATTTACCAAGATCATCAATACATGACTTGGAAGAAAAATAGGATGCTAGCAGGTCAGCTTTATCCTTGGCCGAAGTGACAACAGAACCATCTCGTTTTGACAGAGGTGGTAGCAGAGATGGGCAAAAGTTGCGGCCAAGAGACCAGAATGCTCGGCTACCATTAGGGCAAGAAGCAAGTTTTCTACTCTTAGCGTGTTCAAATCTAGTTTGGACTGATTAATAACTGCTTTACAATTGTTGCGAGCTTTGGTGTAGGCAGAAAACGAAACTGAAGAACTGGAAACAAGTCAATTACGATATTCAACACTCTTCTCTTGAACAGCCTTAGCACATTTATTGGAAAACCAAGGTTTAAATAAAGGATGAGATTTTAAAGTGGCGTGTGGGATAAAGGATTCCATTCCTGCAAGAATAATTTCACTGACACCATCTGAGCAAACGTTGACATCAAAAGTTTTGAAACAGTAATCCGACCAAGGAAAAGAAATCTCGCAGGTCATCCCATTTTGCATTCTTGTAATGCCAAACAATATGGTTGGGACTAGCCATGAGATAAAGGCTCCATTAGAGAAGAGACAATCACCAAGTTGTGATCTGAGGTGCCTAAAAGACCACTCACTTCGACCGTATACTTAGAAGGGTTGTTTGTGAGAAAAAGATCAAGCATATTGGCTTGATCCTTTATGTTTGGTTAGGATCGTCTGGTATTCTTGTAGGTAAATGAACAATTTGTGAAAGGTCATTAGTAATTGCAAAAGCCTCAGCATCTACCAGCTGGGTCGGTGTGACTGAAAAACAGAAGCGAGCTGGAGTTGTGAACATTAAAATCACCAAGGAAAAATTACGTCATTGTTAGAAAATTTGGACTGGAGAAAGTCAAGTTGCAAAAGTGAGGAAATCAAAGAGCTCCAAGTGATTAGTGGAGTTGTGAGAATGGTAGAGACAACAGATGAATTTGACACAATGAGGTAGAGAGATTTTAAGCCAGAGAAGATCGAAAAGAGGAGATTCCAAATTACCAAGTCTCTGACAGGGAATATCGGAAAAGACATATGCACAAGTACCACCTTTGAGTCAAAAGGAATCATATAGCAAATAATTTGGGCAATTGAGATGAGCAATAGTTGAATTAACTGATAACAGATTCTGTCAGAAAAAGTACCTGGGGTATGGCAGACTGCAAGTGGAAATGGACATCATTGAGATTAGAATTGAGACTATTTCTTCTTAATAAAAATTTTATTATTACGCAGTTTCGGTTATAGAAACAGTTTATTTATTTATTAATTATTAATCAGTATTTGTTTATTTATTTTATCTTATTTTTTTGCATATTTTTATTTATTTATCTTTCTTTTCTTGCTGGCACTATATTTTTTGCTGGCTTCCAGGTTGAGCTGCCTGAGAGTGGGAAGGCTGACATTTCTTCTGGTGGGTGAGGTATAGTGTGCTGGTCAACATGGACAGAATAGTATATTCAGGCCGGCTCCTTGTGACAGGGTCGGGCACCAAGGAGGATTTGCCCATATGGTGACTGCTCCCTGGTGGCAAAGAGGCCTGACTAACAAATACATATCACACTTTACTAACATTCATGCATTTCGCACTTTTCAGCCCATTGTAAAAGTTTTACATCAATTACGGAGTACACAGGTAGAGATGGGCAGAAGCCTAGGAGCCACCATCAACATGAATATACATATAGAAACGTAGTGTCGTTGTTGTTAGATTTGTTGGTGTATCAGCAACTTAGGCTATAATGCACTAAATGTAGTACTGGAAATATTTCATAATAAAAATTCAGAAATATTATATGAATTCAGAGAATATAGGCTTTGTGGTTTGCATTTAAAATATTGTTAAAAGTGGTTCACAATAAAAACAATGTTGAAAGGGGTTCACAAGTCAAAAAAGGTTGGGAACCGCTGTGTTAATTTAACTTCTGTTCTGTGGAAATTAATGGAGTTTCTTGTTAAAGAAGTAATGCAGGACCATCTAGACAAGACTGAAGTTACAGTTCAGACACAGCATGGATTTGTTAAGGGGAAGTCTTGTCTGACCAATTTGATTGGATACTATGATGTGGTCACAAAGGAATCGAATGCAAAAAATAATTCTGATATCATATCATGGATTCAGGAAAGCTTTTGATACTGTTGCACATGGAAGACTACTGTACTGTACAAATTGGAGCAGTATGGCATTAAAGGCAAGTTGCTGCAATGGATAAAGGGATGGTTGAGTGGGTATCAATGAACACTGCTCTTCGTGGACTAATGGTATTAGTGAGTCCCCAGGGATCAGTGCTGGGCCCATGTTGTTTTGTATATTATCAATGATACTGATGAAGATATATCAGGCTTAATGTCCAAGTTTGTAAGTGTTACGAGGGTTGTAAATGACAGTAATAACAGAATGCTACTGCAACAGGATCTAGAAAAGTTAGGCAGATGAAAGGTTAGAAAGGTAGCAACTGAAATTTAACCTTGCCAAATGCACATAGGTAGCAGAGAATGAAAGGGTAGTGGAGAATGAAAAAGACCTGGGGGTAATTGTGCAGTCAGATATGAAACTTTCTGAGCAGTGCAGAGAGGCTGCCAGAGGAGCTCATGGGATCTTATCAATGATATATAGGAAGTGTGCTAGCAGGGATAAGGAGGTGATTATCCCTTTGTATAAGACAATGGTCAGGCCACAGCTTGAGTACTGCATACAGAGAAGGGCAACAAGATTGGCCTTACCAAGAAAGGCTTAAGTTCTGCAAATAACAGCATCTGGAGACTAGGCAACTGCAAGGTGATGTGACTGAGGTGTATACGGCCTTGATTGTTTGATCAAGTTCAGTGCTGATGGGATTCTTCCTTTGCTTATATTGCACATCTGAGGAGACATAAATTCAAATTGAGGAATGACAGTTGTAGAACAGATGTGCAGAAATTTGCCTTTAGCCAGTGGGTGTTTTTCCACAACAACAGAAGAAAGGTTGTTCTTTCTTATGGAAGTTGATAGATTAAATAAATTGAAAGAATGCACAAACTTTGGGAGTGAATGGATGGGTGAAATGGGAAGGTATTTTTATTTTATTTTTTGGCCGATGCTGTATAAGCTTGCTTTGCTGCATCATATGCCTCTACTATCGCTAAACTATATAAATATCTTATTTATATTTTTTCTTTCCATGATATATACCCTGTGCCTAAGGTATAAAAGCTTGCAGTATTTCCACAACGGAGAAGTTTGTTGCTTTGCGTTTCCACCTTGTGTTAGTATATTTTCAAAGATATTTCAGTAGATTTTGATCTTATTGTTATTATTTTTATATTATATTTTCATCCAAAGTCTTATTGATGCATGGAGTGATTTGCATATTGTGGATGCTAGAAAACAAGAGAATAACTCAAAAGGAAAAACCAGACACCTACCTCAGATCAGCTAATTTCACCTCCAACTGAAGATTGCCTTTAAGAATTCCTCCAATCTCTGAACCTATCACCCTCTCCAAGGTGAAAAGTAGTAAAGCTATGGAGGAACGCTACTGATGTGGCATTACCAACAGAATTCCTGAAGATATTTATTGTCAAAATTTTTAAGTAAAACTATACAAAAACCTCACGTAGTCAGTATGATCAAATCATTGTTTTCTGGTTTTGTTTGTAACCTTCTGTTATAAATGGACCTAAATGTGCTTCTTCTTGTTACTGTCATCATTATGATCATCCAAAAGCAAAGCAATTAGAGCAAGTTCTCGTGTTAAAAATATGCCCATATTTTATCAAAAATGGACATTGTACCAATTAAAGTATTATAACAATAGTTTTTATTTGTTTTATTTTTGAAAGTATTAGCCATTAACATGTACATGACACTAACACCGAATGTTTTGAAAACAGACACTGTACACCTCACATATATCAGAGAGAGAGAGAGAGAGAGAGTCCTTGAGGACAAGTTGGTAGTTAATATATGGGTGACACTCAAGTCAAGTGGACCTAATTTTGGTGAGGTATATTCGGTCTGTGGCAGCTAAATCCTCTGCTTGCACCTTCATGATAGTACCTCGAATCCAATGTAAGCAGAGTTCGAGGTATGGCACCCACACCACACAGAGGAATATGGCCCCTTGTGTTACCAGGCAATACTAGGTGATAGATGACACTGACCAGTGAAATATGGAGCTTGAAGTGGTGGAACCCATGTTTAGATTCCAGATCCAAGTTGAAGCAACCCACCCATCTCGTCCATCATGCAGTATGATTGATGTCTTCTGAGGTTATTATGGACATTATGTTGAGATCCAATCTTCCTTACCTTTTGAGGATACAGCTCTCAAAATGTAAGGAAGATTTACATTAATAAACGATGTTTGCAGGCAGAGTGATAGATAGTCCAATGGACTGAACTTATTGGTAACTACTGCAGAATTGGGAAAAACAGAATCACATGAGAATATCACCAGAAAAAGTGGAGGTTGATAGCCTAAATAAGTTTAAGGCTCAGCTGGACAGGTATTTTGAACGAACGGAGGGGTGAAGTGGAAGTGGGTTTTTTTTTTTTTTTTTGGCTGATGCTGCATAAGCTTGCTTTCTTGCATCAAATGCCTCTACTAATGCTAATGCTAATGCTAGGAGGCTTCCGGATCAGCTAATGTATAATCTTGCTGTCTCTGCTCTGCCAGATAGTGACTGCAGCAAGTCTTAGTATCATGCATGTGGGGAAAACTGCAGGTGAATGCAGATGCTTTTGCAATTAGTAACATCACTAAGCTTGTTCAATTACCTACCAGGATATCAGACAATCCTAACCACACACCAAAAATCTGAATTACATGATGAATGTTACTGGTTCTCTAGGCACCTCGGATGTCAACTTGGTGATGGTCTTTCTTTCAATGGAACCTTTCTCAACCTGATGTCATTTGGCTTTACAAGAATGTGAAATAGGAAGATCTCTGAAATATCCATTCTTTTCCTTGGTTGGATTAATGTTTTAAATCTATCATGTCAGCGAAATTATTTTTGTAGGGATAATAAAATCCTTTATTCCATACGTCTAATAAATAAATTTCTAATTCTAATAAATGTGCTAAGGCTGTTCGAGATAAGGAGACATCACAGTTGGCTTGCACCCACATCTACAGCTTCATTTATTGCCTACACTAAACAACAATTTTAATAGTTATTAATCAATGCAAACTTGATTTTGAATATGCTAAGAGTAGAAAACTGGCTTCTTGTCCAAATGGTATTCAAGCAGTCTGGTCACTTGCCAATGATATTGGCTGCAACTTCTGTGTATCTATACTCCTATATCTATTAGAACCTGATGGTTTGCATTGCATCCTCAAAGATAAAGCCAACTTACAAGTATCCTACTTTTCTTTTAACCTTTGTATTGATAAATGGATTTCTTCAATGTCCACTGGTGATATTCGGATTACAATACCAACATCTTGACATTTCTATGGTTTTTGTTCCTGATTGACATAAAGACCTTCCAAACAAACTTCCATCGCATTGATTCTGTTTCTTGCAATTGGGTATCCAGTTTTTTCACTTACTGCTCATAACCAGTGCAGGTAGATGGCTGTTTTCTAACTTCTTCATTAATGCTGGTTTTCTCTAAGGTTAAGTTCTTCCCACTGTTTTCCTTTTATATTAATGACCTTCTTGTACTGACTGTAAATGCTATCCACAGTTTTGCTGATGATAGCATACTACATTCCACCTTGAAATTTGAGAAACCCTGTCCGGCACAAACAGCTTCAACTTCTTGAATATCCTCCACCAAGTCCTTAAATGCCAATTCTCCAGTTGGACAATGAAACTTAGTTAACTTTAATCCCTTTATAACTCAGGTTTATGTTATTTCTTGCAAAGAAAAAAAGTATATTGTTCTTATACTGATCTTTGATGACACAGATTTCTAGACAAAATCATATCTCTACTAGGAATTACCTTAACTTCTACTTTCTCTGGCATAAGCATGCCACAATATTGCTTCCTCTGCATAAAAAAAATCAAACTGGTTTTCTTTTTTGCTTTTGGCATTACTTTTATTTTAAACAACTACTCACTCTATACAAATCTCAAATCCACCCTACCATGGAATTGTTCCTGCATCTGGGGGAGAGCTTCTAGACTCCATTCAAAAGAGGGTAATCAGGTTAAGTTTCTGTTGCATGCCTTTTCTAGAGACTTCTATTGGCACTGTTCAGAATCTGCATCTGTAATTCCCCACTCTTTTCCAAGAACGTGTGATAAATTGTCAGTATCCATTCGTTGTCTAACGAAAACCAACTTTTCCTATTCTTTATTTATCCCATCTGTTTTCTGGAACAACATTCCTTCGCATGTATTTCCTGAAGCCTACAATCTGCAGAAATTCAAGTCTAAAGTCGAGTTTTTTCTGTCCTCTCAACCTTCAATCAATGCATGGTTCTAAGTATTATAGGTTCCCATACCTCTCGTGTTTGCGGTTTTCGTTTAAAAAAAAAAATGCATGTGGCTTCCTTTAATATACGAATATATTTCTTATAAAATGATAAAGCCATTTGGGTTCAGATTCCAATCTGCTTTCCTTAATCATATCTCACAAAATATTAATTTATGTTAATAATTCTTGTTTCAATTCAATTATGATCAAATAATATAATTAGCGAGAGTGTCGGTGGGGCCATGTGTAGAGGCGTTCGGAACTGGAGAGGTAAAGAGAAACTGGTGGAAAAAAGTAGACTTGGTGAAGCTGTTTGCTCAGGGCTGCACATGCTGGCTGTTGACGCCCCTGAAATTACAGTAGTGCACTGCTTAGTTAAAAACCAGACTATTTGAAGCAGTCTTCAACTATGACTTACTAGTGAATCCCAGTAGTTCAGAACTGCTATTTGTTTAACTCTAAAATTCGAGCTTGATTCTTTCCTATCTCGAACGTTTTTTTTTTTTTTTTTAGATAACTTCATCCCTCCCTCCCAACCAACTTGGTGCAGCTGCTTACAGTTCGTTTAAATCTGGACTTCGCCGTTATCCACGTGTGTTACTAACCACGCTGCGGTTAACTCTCAACTAAGATCGCCATTCATTGCCGGAATGCTGTGGCCGGTTTTACAAATATTTATAAGAGATACTTCGATTTCCATACATTTACCAGATTTTTTATTACATTTTTTATCTGGTTTTACACAAACAAATCCGTTTACTCTAAACAGATACACTAATTTTGATAAAGTGGTTCAACACCACGATAAAGTGCAACATTTAAAAAAAAAAATTCAAATAAAATATGTAAATAATATGAACGCTATATTCCATCCTACCTGCTAACGTGAATGTTTTCACTCTGGTAATTTTTTTAAGCTTTACTTAATCGTTTTATGTAAAGAAGTGCAGAACTATTTCACACAAAGCCGCTACACACAAGCAAGGAAGTAAAACTCTTCAACTAGCTGTTGCACGTGGTAACCCAGCACAACTGCACAGGCGCTTGGAATTGAGTTTTGAGTAATCTATTGAAATAAGATATAAAATAAAAGCAAATTACTGCATTATCATTATATTATAAATTTAACCATTTATTTTTAGATAATGTTTATTTATTAATTTTTAAAATATCATACAGTACAAAACTAAAGCTTGTGAATCATACTAAGTCATAGATGTCGCTGTGATTGGCTGCTGTGTAATCATTCAATCTTTGTAACGTTGTGTTGAATTTCAGCTGAATGGTTGTAGTGCTTTTTTGAAGATAGGGCTGTTTTTCGGTTTGAAGTGTGTATTGTGTATGTTTCTCTCATTTTGACGACTGATTTAATAAAGTCGAGATCATGAATGATGTCATTAAAGCACTTCGGGAAACCAAAAAAGGCAAACTTGTATATGATCGCTACTGTTTACAAGAGGGACGAACAAAAGTAAGTAAATATGATATTCTTTGAACCTTGGAAGATTCATTTACCTACTAGAATCCTAATCACTCTTGAACTTTTTCTCACATATAATCCTTCTAAGTACACGATCGAGGTGACTGATCACTTTGTGTCGCGAACAATGTATAATCTTAATCGGTTCAATTCAATGTTATAGTCTGTATTTTGTAACTAATGGTCTATACCAGGGGAGGCCAACGAGTCGATCACGACGAATTTTAAATATACTTGTACAGTCATCCCTCACCTTGTGCAATGTAATTTTTGAAATGGTAGATCGCGGCACATTTTGAAAGAAAAAAGTAGATCACATCACAAATTAAGTAGACCACTCCTGGTCTATACACTCACCTAACGTTTTCGGTATATAGTATACTCATTTCTTTTTTTCATTTTCTAGTACTTTATTTAATTTACTTATTATTTTACTTTTTTCAGTTGGATAAACTTTAGTTTACAGTACGCCGTGGCCAACAACCAGTTTTTGCTTGAATCCCTCCCGAAGTCATGTAAAAACATGACCCCTCTTATAATTTTTTTTTTCCCTTCTAATTGCAACTATTTTTCTCAGTACACGTCCTTCACGCAACTTTCTGTTCGTCACATTGTGTAACACGACAAGTACCCTAAACTAAATTTCAACTCAATTACGCTATTGTGAATAATCATCTATCTGTTGCGATAAAGGTTCATATTCTCGTGGCCGTTCTGAAGTTTGTGTTGTTTGGCATTACAAGAATGCAAAATGGGATTACCCGCGAAATTTCTATTCTTTTCCTTGTTTTAATTACTGATTTAAATCTTCTGATATTAATGTTTTCTTAGATCGTGTTAGTGAAATTATTCTTGTAGGGAAGAAATCCTTTATTCCACCTTAAAATCATGTCCTTTATCTAAACTTTGATTTTCCAATAAATGTGTTAAGGCTGTTCAAGATAAGAATGTTGTATATTGCAATTGACTTGCATTCACCAAAGTGAACCTGGAGATTTGGATGCACAACAATTGTAAAGCTGTTATTAATCAGTTCAGACTTAATTTGAACAGGCTAAGAGTTCAAAATTTGCTTTTTGTTCAAATGGTAATTGAGCATTCTGTGCTCTTGCTGACGTTTTGGCCACAAATTTTGCCCATCCCACTGATAAAACCCGTGGTTTTGTCTACCTCGGCTAAAGATAAAGCCGAGATAGATATAACCATCGGCTAGTAGTAAATCTGCTAGCTTCCTACTTTTCTTCTAACTCTTGTATTGAAGATCTTGTTAAGTTGGCGAAAGACATTAGCATTAGTAGAGGCATATGATGCAAGAAAGCAAGCTTATGCAGCATCAGCCGAAAAAAAAAAAAAAAAAAAACACTCAAATTTTACCCCTCCATTCGGTCGAAATACCTGTCCAGCTGAGCTTTAAATTTATTTAGGCTATCAACTTCCACAACAAGGGATGGAAGTCTGTTCCACCAACCAACTACCCACTGGCTAGATGATCCTGCAGTGCTTCTTTAACCAATGCCTCCATTAATTTTCTTGGAACAGAAGTTAAACTCATAGGTCTATAATTATTTGTGTCAGCCTTTAATCCTCCTTTGTGAATTGGGGTCACATTTGCACATCTCCAGTCTAGGGGTACCTCCCCTGAGTCCAAAGAAGCTCACATAATTATGGCTAAGGGTAGTAGTGGCACGTGATGCAAGAAAGCAAGTGTATTAGCTTATGCAGCATCAGCAAAAAAAAAAAAAAAAATCACACAATTCCCTCCAAATGCCTGTCCAGTTCCTCCTTAAATTTATTTAACGTATCAATTTCCACAACGACAGATGGAAGTTTGTTCCAGCATTTAACTACCCGCTGGCTAAAGGCAAATTTCCGCACATCTATTCTACATCTGTCTTTTCTTAATTTGAATTTATGCCCCCTTAGGTTCGTAAGCTGAACAAGTGGAAGGATCCCATCAGAATTCAGCGTGCTCATTCAAGGCCTTATACACCTCAATCAGATCACTGCAATTTTCAGAACTTAAGCCTCTCTTGGTAAGAGGATCCCTTCATTCCCCTCACCAATCTTGTTGCCCTTCTCTGTACATGTCCAAGCAAATCTACATCCTTCCTAAAATGAGGCCTGCAGACCTGCACGCAGTACTCAAAGCGTGTCCTGACCATTGCCTTATACAGAGGGACAGTCACCTCCTTTTCCCTGCTAGAAAAATTCCTATATATCATTGACAAAACCCCATGACCTGCCCTGGCAGCCTGTCTGCATTGCTCAGAAAACTTCATATCTGACTGCACAATTACTCCCAGGTCTTTTTCATTTTCTACCACCTTAAGTGTAGTACCACACAGTTGGTATGTTTCTCTGGAGTTACTTATACCCTTATGCAGTACTTTGCATTTGTCAAGGTTAAACTTCAGTTGCCACTTTTGTAAATATACAAAACAGCGGTGGACCCAACACCGAACCCTGTGGGGCTCCACTAATAACATTAGTCCAGAAAGAGCAGCACCCATTGATTACCACCCTCTGTCTTCTCCCACTCAACCATCCTTTTATCCATTGTAGCAACTTACCCTTAATACCATTCTGCTTCAATTTGGACAAAAGTCTTCCATGCACAACAGTGTCAAAAGCTTTCCTGAAATCCAAATACATGATATCAAAATTATTTTTTGCATCCAGTTCCTTTGTAACCACATCATAATATCCTATCAAATTTGTCAGACAAGACTTTCCCTTAACAAACCCATGCTGTATCTGAATTATTACTGCAGTCTTGTCTAGATGATCCTGCAATACATCTTTAACCAGTGACTCCATTATTTTACCCGGACAGAAGTTAAACTAACTGGTCTGTAATTACTTGTGTCACCCTTCGATCCCCCTTTGTGAATTGGGGATACATTTGCACATCTCCAGTCCGTGGGGACCTCCCCTGAGTCCAAGGATACTCTCATAATTATGGCTAAGGGTTTGCTGCCTCCTTTAATATAACTGGATAGATCCCATCCACCCCAGTGGATGGGATCTATCCAATTATATTAAAGTTTGGGATCTATCCAGTTATATTAAAGTTTGGGATCTATCCAGTTATATTGAAGTTAAACATAAGAACGGCACCTGCCTTTCTTATGTTTAACTTCAACAATTTTTCCTCCACTTTGCTCTCAGTTATTACAAAATCATTAATAACCCTGCTACAATTTGATAACCTTCTGCCAATTTTAAACCTTAATAACTTCTCATGTGTGAATGTAGATGCAAAATACTCGTTCAGTTTGTTTGCTATCTCAGCAGGATCATCAACAGTCGAACCATCGATATGAAGTGTACCAATCAGACTCATCCCCTTCCTTTTAGAGTTTATATAAGTAAAGAAATCCTTGCTGTTTTCCTTAGCATCCTTTGCCAAAGATTTCTCATAATCTGCCTTCGCCTGCCTAACCTATTTTGTGATCTGATTACAGACTAGCTTATATCTGCCATAGGCTTCTGAGTCGCTTGATAATTTATATGCATCCCATGCATTTTTCGTCTCTGTCACGAGTCTCATTAGTTCATTTCATAACCATTTAAGCCTAAATCTTGATTTAGGCTTAAATGGTTATGAAATGAACCATTATTTCTTAATGACCAATATTTCTTAATAGGTATGACACTTTTAGTAGTTTCCACGATTAATTCCTTGTTCCTTTAATTCCTTCCCACTTAGAATTTACTATTGGTAACATCGTCATTTGATCACATTGTACAGAATTTAAAAACTGTCTGAGACCACTGTACTCACCTTTATGGAAGCAAGAACCCTATATTTTACCCCTGATTGTAATTATATCTTTAAGTAAATCCCACATCAGTACACTGTGATCATTGCCACCTAGTGGTTCCTTTATCTGCAAATTCTTAATACACGAATGATCACTGCTGATAACCCGATCAAGAGTATTACCCTATATGGTTGCCACTCGAACATGCTGCTGCAGAAAATCCAATAAATCCACAAAAGTCTTACTAGTGTTTAAGTGACCAACGCACAAGTTCCAGTCAATATCTGGGAAGTTAAAATTTCCCATTATAAGACATTCTGGTTTACTAGTCCACTCTATTTCTATGTACAATTGTTCATTGTACTCATTCAAGTCATTAGGCCTATAACACACACCTCTTATTTTTGCTTTCGCAGTGCTTACGTCACACCAAACTGACTCAACAGTGCACTGTTCATCTATATCAACTGGATCCACTTCTTTTGATTTTATGTTTTTCTTAATTAACAGCATGACACCTGCTCCCTTCCTATCCTTTCTGTACACATTGTACTCCCCAAATTCCAATTCTGCATTTCTAATATCAGTGTGACACCACTTCTCTGATATCCTAACAATATCTGCCTTTGATGTCATGACGAACACTTCAAATTTATTTACTATACTTCTATCATTGGTACATGCACCTATTCCTAGTTAACCTGACACATCCCATATACCCACCTGTTTCACGATGAGTGCCATCAGTCCCTGAAATCCCCAGCACTCCTCGCTCTGGTCGCTTCTTATTCTAATAGAAGTTGTGCAAAAATCACCTTCACCTCTGCCTGCAGCTACTTTTAACCTTTAATCCCCCCCAAGCTTGCAGTTTTCCGACCCACCTGAATTTAATTACTGTCTCGATAGCATCAGCAAATATTCTTGCACCCTTTCTATTTAAGTATATCCCATCCCTGTAGAAGCAATCTCTCCTGTTAACAAGCACAGACCACGCTGAAAATAATTCTACCTCCTGAGCCTTGTACATTCCCTTTAGGGCCGAATTGATTGAGAAGGCTCTCATCATGTACTCCCTCCTATCGTGTCTGGGCAGAATTGCAGACACTTTCAAATTTAACCCTAACTCATGACTTTTTTGAAACATTGACCTGTACTTGTTAAGTAAATCTGCAGATCTCCTACTCTTAATGTCATTGGTGCCAACGAGTACAACAATATCACCTTTTGTGACCTTAAAAGATGATATATGCTTTACAACGTCATCAACTTTTGCCCCTGGCAGACATACCCTAGTCCTCTTCCATCTATCCTTTGTACACAATATATTCCCCGTCTCCCTGACAATAGTCACCGACAATAACTAGTTCCTTTGGGACCAGCGCATTCTGCCTTGAAGATTGCTGCTGTGTTGCCTGATGCCCAGGAGTGACCTCTGCCATTGAGTTGGACTGCTGAGTGCTTGACGGGCCCTTCATATTAATTTCTTCTAGGGCATCTGCCCTGCACCTCAAGCTCTCATAGATACTCAGTGGAACTCTGAGTTCATGCCTAATTTCTAGACACTCTCTGCACTTGGCACACACAAAGACATCCTCCTTGGCTAGATCATCTTCTGTCTCAGAGAGTTCGGCAAACATTTCACAAGTTGCACATTTTTTTAGGCTGTGATGTGTTGGAGAATCGCCCCCCCCCCCCCTCAGTTCTCCCCCGAGTCACAGCACTCCTGCCACTTTGTGGGTTTGTTTACTTCCTTTGCTGCCTCCTTTAATATAAATAGATAGAGCCCATCCACCCCGGGTGCCTTTTTTATGTTTATTCTCAACAATTTTTCCTCTCAGTTATTACAAAAAATCATCTAGCTCACTGCCAGAGTTTACTTCACCACTGGCATTTCCCTTCCTGAATAACTCCTCAAGTGTGAATGTAGATGCAAAATACTCGTTTAGTTTGTTAGCCACCTGAGCAGGATCATCAACAGTTGAACCATCAATATCCAGTGGACCAATCTGATTCATCCCTTTCCTTATAGAGTTTAGATAGGTAAAGAACTCTTTTCTGTTTTTCTTTGCATCCTTTGCCAAGGATTTCTCATAATCTGCCTAATCTCCTTTGTGACTTGGTTACAGACACAGCTTATATCTATCATAGGTTTCCATATCGCCCATTAATTTATTATTATACGTATCTCATGCATTTTTCTTCTCTGCCATATGTCTCATTAGTTCATCTGACATCCAATTAGGCATAAACCTTGAACAGTATTTCTTAGTTGGTATGTAAAGCCTAGTAGCTTCCAAGATAAATTCTTTGAATGCTTCCCATTTTGAATTTGCTGTTGGTAACATCATCAGTTGGTCCTACTGTATAGAATTTAAATACTGTCTCAGACCATCGTAGTTGCCTTTACGAAAGCAAAAACCCTTCCCTTTACCCCTAATGGTAGTTATCTCTTTGAGTAAATCCCACTTCAGCACAGTGTGATCACTGCCACCTAGTGGTTCCTTTATCTGCATATTCTTAATGCATGAAGAATCACTACTGATAATCAGATCAAGAGTATTGCTCCCTCTAGTTGCCTCCCGAACTAGAGAATCCAATAAATCCACAAAAGCCTTGCTAGTGTGTGAGTGACCAACCCACAAATTCCAGTCAATATCTGGGAAATTAAAATCCCCCATTAGAAGACTCTCTGATTTACTGGCCCACACTATTTCCCTATACACGTTTCTTATTATACTCATCAGAGTCATTAGGCCTATAGCACCCTCCTACTCTCAATTTTGATCTCTCAAATCTTATGTCACACCAAACTGACTCGACACTGCACTGTCCAGCGATGTCAACTGGCTTCACTTCCTTGGATTTTATGTGTTTCTTAACTAATAGCATAACCCCTCCTCCCTTCCTATCCTGTCAAAATCCAGTTCTGCATTCCTTATATCTGTGTGACACCATATCTCTGATATCCCAACAATAACTGCCTTTGATGTTTTGAGCAATACCTCAAATTCATCAATTTTATTTACTAAACTCCTAGCATTGGTGTACATGAAGTATACATGCACTTGTTCAAATTCTTAGCTATCCTAACACAACCCATGTGTTTACTTGTACTGCAATGACTTCCAGCAGTCTCTGAATTACCCTCAATCTTGTGTTCCTGGCTGCTGCTCATTCCAATAGAAAACCTGCTAGTTTCCTACTTTTCTTCTAACACTTGTATTGAAAATCTTGTTAAATATAGTTGGGGAAAGACATTACGTTGTTGTTTTCCATTAAAATTAACCCCAGGGGCTCACATCTGTTGAGTATGGGCTTGGCAAACCCAGGATCCTGAGCTGGATATCATCATTCTTCTCTTTCTTGGTGATTCCTTTCTACTTCTCTCTCTCAGGGTAACTCGGGATTTTTTTTTTTTGGCTGGTGCAGCATAAGCCTCAGGCTTCCTTGTACCATATGGCTGATAATAATAATAATAGGATTATTACTAAATTTAATACCACATGAATTTATAATAAAGTTTATTAAGCTATTCACCTAAACTACTCTATGTTAAGGTAACGTTTTGGGTATTTTATCGATACCCATCATCAGACTATGCTGTTGGGGGAGCAAAAATTTGGATTCAGTTACCAATATTGCAATTTCAATTGTTATTATTATGATTTGCAAATAAACAATTCTAATAATCCAAACTGATTTAGATAATGACTATTCTACTACTATTGATTTTGCTGAATTTAAAAAAAAAAAATCTCTAGAGCTGATTCCATAAGTAGGATTTTTAACAAGGAATAAAATTCTGTTTATATGGTTTCAAAGATAATTCTTTTTTCACTTTTGGTTATATAATTTTTTAAATTTAATATACTTAAACATATTAATAAAGTTTATTTTATGATACATTTTCAAGTTTCTGAGAAGTTAAATTAGTATGTTGCTATATGTGTTATTAATCAAAGAAATTCTCCTTTTAAATCCATATTGTTAGAATGTAATTTAGCCATATAGATTTAACAGGTAAAAGAAATATAAAGAGCAGTAAAAAGGTTAAAGAAAAAATGCATAGAAATTTTTAAAAATTAGTTACATTAAAGGAAATGCATCATTTCCTAATGGAGCATTTTATACCATGTGAATATGGTATACAGGGGGTCTGAAAATCTTGTCACCCCTCTACATTTTCAATGAAGAAACATATATAGGGTGCCTCCGTAGCCAGGTGGGAAGGAGCAGCAGTGCGTAGCACACGCTTCTTGATTAGACTGGGGTTCAAGCCCGTCACCACCAAATTCGGAGGATGCGGAAAGGTCAGGGAATGACCACCGCATATTCCCGAAGCAATATGGCCTTAGTTGCTAATGCTCCTAAAAAAAACCAAATAATAAATAAATAACATATATAGATTGCCTGTGTTCTCTTTCATTTCAGATGGCTTACACAAGTTTTTATAATGCAATGAAATTGATCACTGTAAGTGTATGGGCTCTCAAACTCCTCGTATAAAAGACAGTATTGCAGTGGGAATATAAGCTGTTCGCAGCAGGATCAATGTTGTGTATATATAAAGGGGGGGGGAAAGACCTGTCAGGAACAGTGCACATCAGTGCTCTGATCAGCCAAAATGTCACTATGGAAACAGTTGTCCAAAATTGGAATTCCCAAAACCACAGGTGCTGATACGTATGAAAACTGATCTCAAATTGAAATCCTTTAAGCCTTCGTTCATCAGCAGAAAAAGGAGTGAAGCCTGTGCAGTGTTGCATATGCTTCAACAAGGCTATGCTCCACAAAATATCTCACAGGATATGGTGCAGGATCATTTTGAATCATGAAAAATGATGCTGTTCCTACTGACTGGCTGGATCCTTAAAAAGATTCCTGTGGCTAGTATAAATGTGGCAGTGTGATTTCTTCTTTCATTTTCAATTGCCTTATGCCCATTCCACAACATTATATCCATATGAGGTAACAAGTCTTTCAGACCACCCTATGTTTGAATTTGTGCATATTTTATTTTAATGAATTACTATTTTATTACCACTTGTTTTAATGAATTACCATTAAACAGAGATTTATATAAGTAAAAAAAAAAACGTTCTACCCTGCTTTTCGTTCTTAAATTTTAATATGTAATATTTATTTTATTTAAGGAAATTTTGGATGAGATTAAAGTATTACAAACATCAATTTCCATAAGCCCACAAAAATTTATAAATGAGAGTCCACAACTGAAGCATAATGACACAGCATATTCCGATGAGAGTGATGTAGCATTGTCACATCAGCCATTAACATCATCTCCTGTTAGAGAGGAACAGTTGGAAGACTTAAGTGAAATAACAACTCTCTCTCCAGAAGAAATATCCATTATAAAATATGAAGAACAGCGACGACAAAAAGTTCAGGTGGGTCAAATTCTTATCTCTAATGTGCACGTAGTATTTAATACATTATACTTAAATATCCAGTACTGTACTGTTAATCTTACTCTAAGAACAAAACATTGTGCATTTACACTTTTTTACATTCAAAATATCTTATCTTGCTAATTTTTTGACTTATAGAAAAGAAAATTTACTTGTATACACTACTGAATAAGTTTTAAGAAAGTATTTACTTTACCACATTAATATTGTTTTAATGACAGGAAAAGAATTAAAATTATTAGTTTTTCAAATGGATTTTAACTCTATAATATTAATGAATTTACAAATAAAAATGCTAGAAAAGAATGTTGAATAAAAAATGCATTCAAATTTTGTTTCACTTTTTTATACCCTGTTTTTTTTGTGTATCTTAAGTCAGTGGTCTCAAACTCAAATTGCATGTGGGCCGAATGCATGATCTGAAAGCAGCTGACGGTCCGGAATTTTTTTTTTTTTTAACAAAATGAGAGTGAATATAAGCACCGTATTTACAACAAATACATAATTGAAATGTATTCGCGGGCCGTGTAAAATTGCTTCTGGGGCTGGATGCGGGCTGCCAGTTTGAGACCACTGTCTTAAGTTATTGTTACTATAAACTTTATCTCCTTTATAGGATTTTTTCCACCTCTTAATGGGTACTGCTATCAAGTGCATGGGGTGGTTGGTTGTGTCCGATTATTATTTTATTATTATTACTGTAGGTCAAGGAGCTCTCTTGCCACCTTACAGGTGTTCAGGATCACTGCTTTTGGAGTTCCACATAAGTGTTCTCTGGGAGGCCTGTTGCTACGAGGTTGTCATGGAGGCTCTTTAGCACCATGACAGTGGTTGACAAGGTGATTGGGATGGTCATTACTTGTTCCATATGCCACATTTCTTTAACTTGCTGTCTTGGGTCTGTGTTTTTCCTTGTAGGTTTTCTGCAGGTTGTTGGTGTTGGGCACTGCTATATCAATCGCTATGAGTAGGGATCTCTAGTACAGCCTAAGGTTCGTACTTGTAACATGGTATACTTTCTTTGTTCAACTGGTATTATTTTTGCTTGCTTACGGTGTATTATTCTAGCGACTTGGTCGTGTTTGTGAGTACACTCCATCTGAGTGATCACCCTGCATCCTGCGATCATGTGCTGAATTGTTTCTTGGGCTCAATATGTGTCATCTGTTTCTCTGGGGTCCATGGCAATGTATTTTCTGTTGTTTCAGGTGTTGGTTACTTGGTCTTGGGGAAGAGCCTCCCACTCATCAGCCATGTGCCTTCTGCTCATCTTCCCTGACCAGAATGCACTCGAGGAGTTGTGGGGGTAACCTGTGGAGTAGCGAAATTAGCCATAATGGCCACACTTTCTCCAGAACTCTTCAAATGTTTCTGGTCAGGGGGTAGGATATGTTGTCCTCCTCTTGACCAATGTTTCTGTACAAGGCTCTCAGGTTTTCATCAAATATTCTTGTTGTCTGTTTTTCTCTAGGGATACGCCCTATATCTCTGAAGTCTCCTACTGAGTGCAATGAGGTTTTACTTGAGTGTCTCCAGGTATTCTTCGGTCCTCTGATTATAGGTCTCATGTTTGCTGTGGATGTTGTCTTTTTTTGAGGATGGTCTATTTTTCTGATCAGCTTCTTCTGTTATTCCGTTAGTACTGGTTCACTTGGCCTATCTTCACTCTTAACTCATCTTTCTTCTGCTGTAGCCTTCTTTCCCAGGCTACTAGTTCCTTGTCTTTGCATTTTGTTTTTTGTTGGTCTCTGGTTTCTCTTCCATTCATCCTGGTGACTGCTACAGTGGCACAGTAAATGGCTGTGCAGATGGTATCTAGTGTTACTTTGTTGTTATTGAGGTAATCCGGTATTATTTGCTAATTGAGGTGGTCTGTGACTTGCCACAGGATTCTGTTGGTTCTCTGCTTCGGTATGGTGTGGATTTTTGTGGGATCCATTCCCTTGAGTTCTCCCACTCTTCTTCTATTCCTGATATCACAACCTTGTTTATTTCCATTTCAACTGCTCTGGGGTGTAGTTCTTGTACTTTCTATTCTTCCTCCTCCAGTTTTGGTTCGGTTATGTCCATATTCTTTGTAGTTAGTAACTCACAACCTGCTTTATATTTTTACCAAGATTGCAGGAGATTCTTTGTGACTATGGTCCATCTGCCATTTGCTGTTCACCGACCTGAACGGTCAGGAACCATTCCAACCGCTTGGAGTGTAGTTTTATTCTGTATGTTGTCATGTCTGTCTCTTGCTTTCTTACTTCATAGTATGCTCACATGATGAACGTATTCATATCACTTCAGGCATTGGCTTTTTCTTCCTTCCTGGGTGTAATGCAGTTGCATAGGAAGCACTTCCAGTTGGTCTTACCCTTCCCTTGTGGTAGCCATATTGGGAACAGCATTACATGCTCCATTGTCTTTCTCGGGAGACTCTCCAATTTTTCAAACCGACCCATCTGCCTGAATGCAAGTGATTTTATCTTGCACCACACTCGATGCAGTATGTTCAATATTTCTACTTCTCATCTTCATGCAGCTGTGGAGGTGGACCTTTGGGTTTTGCGTTCAGTGGCGATTGTTATTAGGAGGAGGAGCAGATGGCATATGTCACTCTCTCTGCCTAGGTCATCATTTCGATCTTGGGGTGGTAGGTCCAATGAAGCAAATTTTGTAATTTTTTTTCTCCCACACAATTTTTTATTATTATATTTATGTGCCAAAAAAACTGAAATTGGCCGATCCTTTCAGGAGCTCTATAAAGACCTGGCTGCGTTCAATTCTTTGTTTACCATTACTGAACATGAACAAAGCTTATCTTCCCTACCCTATCTCCTCTCTTCCAGGAATTAACAAGAATTAAATTGAAATGTATTGCAGTTCTTTCAACAGACAAATTATATGGTATAGTAATTTCTACGCATAATCTAACAGTTGTGTTTTGAAACTTCCTTTTGAAATTGATTTGATGAGTTCTGTATTATTTTGAATAATACGGAACTGAGTAAATCAATTAGCATTCACAGGGTAAAATATGTACATTGCTTCTCTCCTGAGAACATGCTTTAACTGATTCTTTTACCTCTATACTTCCATTCACACACAGTCAGGATTGTCAGAGGAACTGATGAAACTTTTTTGCAGAGATTAAAAATGCATGGGATGCATATAAATTATTGGGCGACACAGAAAAATAAACTAGTCTGTAATGAAATCACAATGGAGGTCAGGCAAATGAAGGCAGATTATGAGTTATCTTTAGTGAAAGATGCAAAGAAAAAAGCAAAGACTTCTTTACTTATATAAACACTAGGAGGCAGAGGATGAATCAAATTGGTCCACTCTATCAATGGTTTAATTGCTGAGGATCCTGCTCAGGTTGATGACAAACTGAATGAGTATTTTGCATCTACATTCACACTTTAGGGAAGGGAATGTCAAAAGTTTATCAAACTCTAAGAAGGAGCTAAATGACTTTTTGATAACTGAAAGGAAAGTGGAGGAGAAATTAAAAGGCACCTGTGGTGGATGGAATCTATCCAATTACATTAAGGAAGACAGCAGAGGAAGTAAGCAAACCCTTCACCATAATTATTAGTATTAGTTGAGACTTAGCTGATTTATAGAGTTTCTTAACGTACCGTTATGTAATCAACTTATAATAATAACCGTCAATTAAGCTCTTATTGCTATTATTATTAAGTCATTAGTTGAGGCATATGGTGCAAGAAAGCAAGCTTATACAGCATTAGCCAAAAAAAAAAAAAAAAAAACCCTTCCCATTTCACCCATCTAGTCACTCTAAATTTTGTCTAGTTCAGCTTTAAATTTATTTAAGCTATCAACTTTCACAACAACAGATGGAAGTCTTGTCCAGCAATCAACTACCTGCTGGCTAAAGGCAAATTTCCACACATCTATTCTGCAACTGTCTTTTGTCAGTTTGAATCTATGCCCCCTCAGGTTCATAATCTGAGTAAGTTGGAGAATATCATCAGCATTGATCATTCTCAAACCTTTCACGGACTTATGCACCTCAATCAGATCACCTCGCAGGTGCCTAATCTCCAGATGCTGCATCTTGCAGAACTTAAGACGTTCTTGGTTAGAGCAACCCTTTGTTACCCTTCTCTGTAGTCCATGGGTTACAACAACTCTACATCCTTCATAAAATGAGGCCCCTTCTTAAAACACAGCATCTCCAAACCAGGTGCTGTGTTCATGAATGTTGTATGAAAATAATAATATCATAGAATTATCTGAGTAACAGCATTCCTCTCTCCCCCCAATTCTCCAAGAACAAGATGGATATACTGAGGTGTGGGCCACACTTTGAAAAATGCTATTATAAATAATAGTTAGTACATCAGAGTAGCCCATGCAAGCTATTTAATAATTTTTGTATTTGCTATTTAATATGCAATGGTGGTTAAATGTCTATACAGTACACTTACAGCCAAATCAATACTATTGCAATTAAAAAAATGAAAAGCCATAAATATAAATAAGAAATATTGCACTGTTATACGTACAGTTTTTTAAAAAATTTTTGAATGTTGCATTATGTACACATTTCAACTTGGTGCCATAAAAGCTATTAGCACACAACCAAACAACCTTTCTTGCTCCAGACTGTATATTCTTGTTGTTCCTGCTGCTTTACAGTTCTCATAAGCAGCAGGGACAGAACAGGAATACTTCCTTCTTTAGCTGTGTAAAGATCTGTCAACTCTCTTTTCATCCCTTTTAGCATCTTCCTTTTGTGATACTTTACCACTTGAACAAATGTTTGTAGCTTCCAGAATAATTCACTTAATTTTTCCTACACAATACTTGCATCTAGCAACCTGTACTTTCTACCAATTAACAGCACCCCAAGAAGTCCCTTGTCCTATTAAAACTGAAGTCTCACTTTTATCCTTGACACCTGAAATTTCCTCAAGACTCTATCCATTTGATGACATTGTGGTACTAACTGCAAATGCTTCCAGCACATTATATATCTTTGATAATACTTTTATCCTGACATATCTGTTGTTTGGTTTTCAGGAGCATTAGCAACTAAGGCCATATTGCTCCGGGATATGCGTTGGTCATTCCCTGACCTTTCCGCATCCTCCGTATTTGGTGGTCATGGGCTCGAACCCCGGTCTAATCAAGAAGCGTGTGCTACGCACTGCTGATCTTGCCTACCTGGCTATGGAGGCGCCTTGACATATCTGTTTAGAGTTTTCATATGTAACAGTGTCATATAAGGATGTTATGGCAATGTCTTATATAAAGATATTTGGATCTCTTTTCTGACATACTGGAATAAGTACTAGTCATCCAGGTGGTTAAACTAACTTCACTTGGCATGTTGCTTGGCCATGGGGAGGGAGAGTTAACATGGCATTAATGAGGCATTGCTTTCCCATTAAAGTAACCCCTGGAGATTCTTATAATATTCCCTAAATTTATTAGGTAAATATGATAAAAATTTAGTAGCATATCTATAAACTTTATATTATCCCAGACAACTGACACTACACTGATTCTACATCCACATGGAATTGGGCAGTCACTTTTGCCAGACTGATAAAAATCTGACATTTTTCTTCTTATACATACAGCCATTAATAGTCCTTATACATACAGCCATTAATAGTGCAGGTGGTAGATGACTCTCATCAACCGGTGCAATACCACCACTTTGCTTATTGGAGGCTTGAAGTGGTGAAACCCATGTTTAGTCTCTAGAGCAAAGTTTCCGGCATCCCCCCCCCCCCCATACTTTTCTTTCAACCCATGCATGGTACTAAGTACTATAGGTTTTGATACCTTTCGTGTTTGGGGTTTTCATAAAAAAAAAAAAATTGCTTGTGTAAGTTTTGTTTGATGTGTCTTTTACAATATCTTTAACCGTGCATATGTTATATTAATGCTTCTCAATTGCTATCAAGAAGAATACAAGTGTAACTTTGATGTTTGCCATTAATTAAATCACTTTGGCAAAGATCCTTATGCCTCCTTTATTAAATAAATCCTCTTTACCAATTAGGCCATCAAGCTGAGAAAGATAACAAGTAAGCCTAGAAGAGTTCCTCAAGTCAGAATTTAATTCACAAAACTCCCAAGATCTTTCCTGTCATGTCCAGACAGAATTGTAAACACAAGAAATTTTGGCTAGACTCTTGGATCTTTTGCTATGGCTTTATACTTCGGCCACAAAACCATTAGTTTCTTTATGCTTTTAATCATTAATATCTACTGTATAATCAGCTGACAGTTAAAAGAACCTTTGGTTCTCTCAAGAACTAATGACTGATTTATAATATTCTTCAATCTTGGCATCAGAAAGACATACTCTGGTTCTATTTCATCTGTATTTTCCACAGAAAACATTCCTAGTTACAAATTAGAGCATCCTTGGATTCTAAAATCCAAGGATGATAATTCGCACATCTCCCCTGAATCCAGGGGAGATGTGCGAAAATATCCCCAATTCAGAAAGGGAGGTCAGAAGGTGACAAGAGTAATTACAGACCTGTTAGTTTAACTTCTGTTCCAGGGAAAATAATGTAGTCACTGGTAAGAGAAATAATGCAGAATCACTAGACAAGACTGCAATTATACTTCAGACTCAGCATAGGTTTGTTAGGGGGAAATCCTGTTTCACCAGTTTCATTGGATACTACAATGTGGTCACAAAGGAACCGGATGCAAAATATAATTTTGATATCATATATTTGGATTTCAGGAAAGCTTTTGATACTGTTGCACATAAAAGACTGCTGTGCAAATTGGAGCAGTGTGGCATTAAATGCAAGTTGCTGCTATGGATAAAAGGATGTTTGAGTGGGAGAAGACAGTGGATATTGATTGTTATGGAGTCTCCCACGGTTAAGTGTTGAACTCAGTTTTCTATATTTATCAGTGATATAGATGAAGGCATATCAGGCTTAATGTCCAAGTTTGCTGGTGATACAAAGGTTGATAGAGTGATTAATAACAGTGTGCTATTGCTACAGGATCTAGAAAAGTTATGCAGATGGGCTGAAAAACAATTGAGGTTCAGCCTTGATAAATGCAAAGTACTGCATATGGGCAACAGTAATCCCAGAGTAATGTACTAACTGTATGGTACAACACTCAGGGTAGTGGAAAATGAAAAAGATCTAGAGTTGTGCAGTCAGGCATGAAGTTCTCTGAGCAGTGCAGCCAGGTTGCCGGGACAGCCCATGGGGTGTTGTCTATGATATACAGGAATTTTGCTAGCAGGATAAGGAGGTGATTATCTCATTGTATAAGACAGTGGTCAGGCCACATCTTGATTACTGCATACAGTTCTGGAGGCCCTCATTTTAGGAAGGATGTAGAGCTGCTGGAACAAGTGCAGAGAAGTGCCACAACATTGATGAGGGGAATAAAGGTGTACTCTTACTAAGAATGGTTTGAGCAGGGGTGGCTCGTTGGTAGGCACTGCAGAACTGCAGTACCCCTGGCATTTTAAATCTAAATATACAGTCAACTGAGTTGTATGAGTTATATGGAATTTTGGAAGAACAATGCAACGCAATGAATATTTTTATTAACAGGTGCCGCATATAGTATACTCATCCTCTATTTCCAATAATCATTTCAATAATAAATGAATCAAAACATGAAATCATTTTCAACTCTGAAGTTTAACCATAGGTGGAATTGTGTGCTATGCAGTTCCACATTTTGGCCCCAGTGGTTGAGTCAATCTTTAGTTGGCAGGTTGCCAATACGCATTTGTTAGATGTGATAAAACGAGTCAAAGGAACTGCGGAACGAGCAGTGCTGATTTGAACAGTGCACCAAACTTGAATGAAAAGTTATTAATCTATTTTCAACAAATAAAAACTGAAGAATGGATTTTATTTTTAAATAAAATTTCAAGATTACACAAGTCTGTTAATGGTAAGCGTCCAGTTAATACTTTGTGATATTTTTAACTTGCTTATTATTATTATTACCATCTATGTCTACATGTCTTATAACCAAGGCAATTTAATGTAACTTTAAGAAGCAGCACCCCCATACATCAGAGTCACGAGCCGCCACTGGGTTTGAGTTCTGTAAATTGCAGCATCTGGACACTAGCACCCATGAGGTGATCTGATTGATTTGATCATTTGGTTAGATTGAGCAAACTCAGTGCTGATGGGATACTTCCTGTTGCTGAGGCTACACATGAGAGGGCATAAATTCAAGTTGAGGAAGGATAGATGTGCGAAAGTTTCCCTTCAGCCGGTGGTCGATTGTTGGAACAAACTTCCATCTGTTTGTTGTTGAGGAAGTTGATAGCTTAAATAAATTCAAGGAAAAACCAGACAAACTATTGAGGGAAATGAATAGGTGAGATGTGATTTGTCAGGGGGATAGATTGGCTGTGTTATATAAGCTTACTTTCTTGCATCATTTGCTAATGCTAAAGTCAGAACTGTAACAAAGGAATTCTAAAATTTTTATCAATGCCTCTACTATATATATATATATATTTTTTTTTTTTTTTTAAGAAATAATATTAATAATAAATATTATTTCCTGCACCAAAATATTGTTTCAATAAGATGCACATCCCATTTTTTAAGACACCGAAAAGGGAAAAAATGTGAATTTATTTTATAACAGCAACACAATTCAATTTTTTCTGCCTTGAATTATTTTCATTTTTTCACAAACTGTGACAAATAATATGCATACTTTTAATACCCATATATAGTGAAACAGTACATAATATCTTATAGTTTCAATATTATCTTATATATCTTATTAATATCTTATTAAGTTGGTATAGAATGTTGATCGTGAAGTGGGTTAGACAATTTCTGTCTAAACCACTGTGGGTGAGGAAAGGTAACAAATGAATGTTTCCAGTACCCAATACAGTTTACTTCCACTGAGAAATAAACAATATTCAGTTGATATATATTTATTTTCTGCAAAAATCACATGGTGCCGATATTTTAATGAATTACGTGTTCCGGAGAAACAAGAATGTCCATCTTTGTATAATACAGTCGAACTTGGTTATAACGAGCATTGAGGGACTGACAAAATTTCTTTGTTATAACCATTACTCAATATATCCGTGATGAGTTAAACTACCTCCGATTTTTTTTTTTTTTTTTTTTAATTCTCAATAACTTGATAAAAAGATAGATTCAAAAAAACAAAAGAAATATTATGTGAGAAAAAATAATACAGTGCCTACATATTATTTGTATTAATATGCTTGTATTCCAGCCAACCGTTATCAGCACTGGAAAAAAACATAACTGAAAAAAATAAAAAAAAGAATTAGAAAGTGCGAGGTTACGAACACCTGAGCCTAGGAAGATCACAAAGACCTAGCACAGCCCTGCTGTTGGCCATACTGGCCCTCCAAACCACACTCCCTTGCCTGTCCTTATCATCCCTTTCTTCCCTGGTGGGGGGGAGACAGTTTTCTGTCTCCCCCCACCCTACCTCCTAGGTTGATATGCGTAGAAGAGGCATATCAACCTAGGAGGTAGTGGGTGTGGAAAGCATCCCCCCTCCTTGATGATACAAAACAATCAGCAAGAAAATATTTTCACAATAATTACCCAATCACAGAACTCGACCATGCAATCACTCCATTGTACAACCATGCCCAGCGCCTCCGTAGCCAGGTGGGAAGGAGCAGCAGTGCGCAGCACACGCTTCTTGATTAGACCGGGGTTCGAGCCCGTCACCACCAAATACGGAGGATGCGGAAAGGTCAAGGAATGACCACCGCACATCCCGGAGCAATATGGCCTTAGTTGCTAATGCTCCTAAAAACCAACCAAACAACAAACAAACAACAACCATGCCCACTACACAGAGATACAAGTGATACCAATGGAGTTTATCCAACATGTTTATTCTTCCACAATGTCATTACTGTTGAAGAGTACAAAAACTTTTTACACACTTCTACATTTTCTGCACCACGTTCTAACTCACGAATAATTTCGACCTTTTTGCGAATCAAGCGACACTTTCTTTTGTTAGTAGACATGTTTCCGAAAGAAGGGTTCATTTCTAACTGATTTTATTTTGAATGACAGTAAAGTGATCTGCATACAAAGTTCTTAGAAATTCTTAGTCGTCATAAAAGCTAAGTTGCCCTTTTCATTTTTGTCTATTCCAAGAATTGGGTTTTTCAACTAACCAAGCAATTAAGAATGTTTGCATAGTTGCCAAAATTTGTTCAGTATATCCGTGTAGTATGCCCGTTATAACAGAGAATGCGATTGTACGCGAAAAATAAAATTATTATGGCTCTTTGCCCATTTCAGCCATGATCTTGTTATTTTTGTGCTCATTATAAACAAGTTTGATTGTATTTAAAATTGTGTTAATTATCAGTAATGAACAAAATACCTCTTTTAGCATTCAGCCAGATGTGCAAATAAAAATGCTGAAGTTAATAAAAGTGTGGTCTTTTTATTCTCTCTTAGCCTCAGGAGAAATCTCAATCTGGATTAAAACACACATTTCTTTCGTACGGGAGGAGGAAAATAGTTTGTTTGTTTATTTATTTATTATTATTTTTTTTTATTGGCTGTGGCTTCCTTTCACTACATGGCTAATAAAATGTGAACAGATTAGTGCAGTCAATTTTGCAACAGAGAATAGAATGCTCAAGAATTTACATAAATGTTGGTGAAAAAGCTTGATTTACTGGTTGATATACTTGACAAGTAAGTCATTTGTTAATAACCATTCTTTATTGGATAAAAAAGGACTGGAAACTGTTGATCCATCGGGAACAATCATCAGGAAGTCTGACTTAAATATGACGACTTGTGAATAACTTATATAATTTGAAAAAGACTACTGAAACCCATAAGACAAACATCATTATAATAAATTTGCCAGTGTCTTGCAAGATTTAGTATCGTTATACAGTATAAGTCACCTTTAAATTTTATATTTCTCTTTATTTCCCTAAGAACTGTATGTGAAATCAATGGCAATTCATGTAACTGTGCACACGTAATCCAATTCATTTACACTGCAGGAAGGAGGGGAAAAAATCACTACTGATTGCTAATGATACAAAATTCCCAATTTCTGAATATCAGTACTTCAAATGTTTGAATGTACATGCTCGATTTAAAGATAATGATAATAGAATGTATCTAGAGACGTGAAAAAACTTTCACATTGGAGGATTTAAAAAAATAAATAAATTCTTCTCCTTAAGGAATTTATAACAAGGCACGTGAAATCTCTTTTTAATTTCTTGCAAATAACAAAGGCTGTTGAGTTTCATTTTTGCTGCCATAATGCAGTTCAATGTATATAAGCTGTGCATTAAAAAAAATGCTATGTTGTTTATTATGAATAATTGCACATGCCTTCTAAAGAAAGGGTATCCATATTTTGGGATATTATTTCCTGTTTAGTACTTGTAATCTGTACAAAAAATGGTGACACTTATCGTCTTATCTAGCACTGCTGCTTCATTCCATAAACCTCATAACATGAGCTCAACTGCTCTTTCTAATTACAACTACATAAGCTAGTCATAGAGCAGCTAAGCAAGGGCCCAATGTGAGTAGGCAGAGTTTTAAAAAGTTTGATTACAGCCTTGGTTGTATGGGAGATTTAAAAGCAGATTTAACTCCACACCAAGGCACTGGGCATTTTTATATTTACCACTCTTGGCTTTTCTCAAGTGACATGCAATTAATCACCTGGTCATGTAGTAAAAGCAATTAACAAAGTTTGCCGAAAGTTGTAATGCAAAAAAATAAGAGCGATATTACTTTTTTTTTAGATTCAAGTATTAAATGGCAAATAACATCCAAAAACATGAATACTTTCTCTTTTTAGATGGTACTTACAATTATATATAATAAACAAACCATCGTTTACTGTTATTATATTTCTTGAATTGAATTATACTATTACATTATATCTGTATTATATTATACTAAATTCTGTATGCTCACAAACATCTGTTTTAAATGAGAATTATAAAAATTCTACAGTTTTAATAAGAGTGACCAAAATTTTCTCTTCATTAATTAATACCAACATATTCTGAACTTGTACATATGCTTTAAACCTGTTTAAATTGGAACAAACTTATTTTGTTCCCTTTGACTTTGAATCAGCAAGGTTTTACTGTATAAATTTATTCAGTTCAGTTCAGATCCATTCATTATGCATACAGCCATTAGAAATAATGTTATCTGCCATTGCAGTACAAATAAAATTCATATGCTTTACCATATTTGATTTTTCTCCTATTCTGCTCTTATTGAAGACTGAAATAGTATTTGGTGCTAAAGTTTTGGACTTATTCAGCTTAGAGACAAATACCATTATCCATGGCTCTTCCTGAATTGTTAATATCTTTTTAAATTATATAGCATCACCTGAACAGGTTAATTTTTTTTTTGCTTCTTGAATTATTTGCACTAACTTTGAAAGATTGTAACAGCATACCTATAGTACTCATGTTTAGCAGAATATACAGAGGGGGGGTCCCTGGTATCTGAGTATTCATTATCCAAGTTCCTGCAGTTATGAGGATTTGAAAATTAAAGAATTAAAGCTTTTTTCCTTGAGAAAATTGACGAAGCACTGAATAGTGTTTTGTGAGAATGATCATATTTAAAATAAAAAATGTCTAATAAAATAATTTTCCCATTTTTCAGTTCCTTCATCCAATTTTTACTATGTAAAAGTACATAATAACCATTACTATATAATATCGGTGTAGATCACCATATCTACTCATCCTTCACAACAAGCTGCCTATGTATTGCACTACATCGAATAAGACACACTTCACTTGCGATACCAGGGTACCTGCCCACCCACTGATGAAAAGTCAACTAGCTTTGAAACAGTGCTGTCTGGGTGGTGGCGCCCACTGAGAATAAGCAACAATAGTCTTCTCTATTAGTGAAGCATTACTTATTTGAGGTAGTGCAATACATGGGCAACTCATTGTGAAAGATGAGCACAATATGAGATACAGATGAAAGGATGCTTTTCACACTACTATCATAGTTTTTCTTTAAGAGTTGTCTATGGTGTATCTACACCAATATTATATAGATATAGAATCTTAAACTCTTAAAATATTATGCCTAATTGCGTTTAGTTTTATTTCAATAGTAAACATTATGAAAATTGGTCCCCGTTTTAAAACCTTTACCTTTTAAGTGGAATATTCTGGAAACGATTATTGGATAACAAGGATCCCCTGTACAATATACAATACCTTATAGATTACATTCACCAGTAAAGGGTGTTAAACTTAGAATAAATCTTGAGCTGCCCAAATTGGGCTAAGCATTTCCTGTCATTATGTCAGGGGAGATGACGAATCTGCTCCATTACCCACTACCTGTCATTTCTGCTGTACAGTAAATTCACCTTCCACTAAGGGAGCAATTACAAAGAAATTCATCCCAAAAATTAATGTTTGTGTTCCCCTGGCCTGTACATAACATACCTCCTTACAGGCCATGGGTCGAGGCGCCTCCGTAGCCAGGTGGGCAGGAGCAGCAGTGCGTAGCACATGCTTCTTGATTATACCGGGGTTCAAGCCTGTGCCCACCAAATACGGGGGATGCGGAAAGGTTAGGGAATGACCACCGCATATCCCCGGAGCAATATGGCCTTAGTTGCTAATGCTCCTAAAAATCAAATAACAAAACAAAAACAAAGCCATGGGTTGATACAAGAAAATTTGATGTAGTTGGGCATCATTGATGATCCACGCTGCCACTGTGGCACTGACAAATCTTGGCACCATATAATGTATGACTGTCCTGTACATTATTCACCAGTAATAATGCTGCCCACCTGGCTATGGAGGCACCTCAACCTATGGCCTGTAAGGAGGTATGTTATGTACAGGCCAGGGGAAACAGTCATACATTATATGGTGCCATTACTGTACTGGTGTAAGGTGTATTTACTGTACAGCAGAAATGATAGGTAGTGGGTAATGGAGCAGATTCGTCATCTTCCCTGACATAATGACATGAAATGCTTAGCCCAATTTGGGCAGCTCAAGATTTCTTCTAAGTTTAACACCCTTTACTGGTGAATAATGTACAGGACAGTCTATGAAGACTTGAGATCTATTTTCATCACAAAGATTATTAATTTTCCAAAGGACCAAGAACATATACTAATTCATACCCATGACAACTATAAATACTTCACTACTTTTGCACAGAATGTCTTCAACAGACAAAGAACATTAAGGAGCCTATTAAACCACCAAGACCAATAACTTGAGACAGATCTGGACACCCCTCCCCAGTAGCATAAACCGCCAACCTCATCGACACTCATCTGGAATGGGATTCACTTCTTGCATACAAGTGCCATCGTGCTGATATCTGCAGGCAGGATCAATCAATCGGGTTGTGACATTACCTGATTTTAAGCTTGAAACCACAGGACCTGACTATCCCTTCACTTGAAAGAAGAAAAGGTATTGACACACCTAAAACCAGTATCTGGGTTGAGAATCAACAAGTTTGATTATGACTTGGTGGGACTCTGTCCCAAGTATATTAACTGTTCCTGAATATGCGACAACGTAAAAGAAAAACAACCATGGACAGGACTGCATCCCATGAAACATTGTCTACCAAATTGTCACCATAACTAGAAGAAACAAGGAAGTGACTACAAATCCCAGACAGGACCTGATCCCACGCAAGACTCCAAACATAGGCGACACCAGCAGCTTTGCTGCCACAAGCCACACTGGCAATCAAAGGTTTAGTGAAGTAAAAGAAAACCAGGCGAGAGTTTGGTTTCCTTTTACTTCACTCCCTGGCTGGAGGGTGAGAGACTAGTCCTTGTCTCCCCCTGTCAACCTCTTATTCTGCCTGGTTAGGCATTGGCCTGCCTCACTGACTTTATGGGGTCGCCTTCTCTATCATACCCATGTGTCTATCTTTCCCCTGGCTTTCAGTCCCCCCCCCCACTCTGTCTAACTCGCCAGTGTAGATCCCACACAATTTATCAAATTAATAATAATGTCCAAATTTAAACTGTGCTTGCATAAACCTCTCTCTCTGCCTTTTATATTCTAGAGTTTAACCCCCCCTTTTTTTTTTCACATAGGCCTTTGCTACTGAAATCTTCAGAAACTAGGTGGCAGGGCCTGTCAGAGCACAAAATAAAATTACTGGGTACCTGACCTGCCTCCCTGGTTTAAGTGCTTGGGGTTTTCACAGACATTGTCTCAGATATGCCAGACAAGCTGTACTTGCTACCAGCAAAATGCTGATAGAACTGATATTCAGGTAATATCCAAGTCAGGTGGACCCAATTTCGGCGAAGTCCTGATGGACTGTAACAGCCAAATCCTCTGCCTGCACCTTCACGATGGTGGGACTGTTAGTAATCTTGAGTATATCCTCCACGCACATGGTGGGTGACCACCCAGGTGTGAACCAACGTAAGCAGGAGTCAAGGTGTGGCACCCACACCACATGGAGGAATACCGCCCCTCTGTGTGCGCCTCCGTAGCCAGGTGGGAAGGAGCAGCAGTGCGTAGCACACGCTTCTTGATTAGACCGGGGTTCGAGCAGGTCGCCACAAAATATGGAGGATGCGGAAAGGTCAGGGAATGACCACTGCATATCCCGGAGCAATATGGTCTTAGTTGCTAATGCTCCTAAAAAACCAAAAATAACAAATAACAACAACCGTCCCTCTGTGTTACCAGGCAGCACTAGGTGGTAGATGACTCTCATCAACTGGTGCAATACTGCCACTTTGCTTATTGGAGGCTTGAAGTGGTGGAACGCATGTTTAGTTGCCACAGCTAAGTTCCGGTCAACCCTTCCCCATCTCTTCAATCATGCAGTATGACACGACTTTTGAGGTTATGGTGAACATCATGGCGAGATCCAATCTTCCTTACATTTCGAGGGAACAGCTCTAAAACGGTGTTTGCAGGCTGGCTGCTAGTTAGTACACCAGACCAAACCTATTGGTAATTCTTTAGGAAGCTTCCCAATCGGCTAGTGTATAACCTTGCTACCTCTACTCTGCCAGATAGTGACTAGAGGAAGTCCAAGTAGTGTGTATGTGGGGGTGGCATCGTCAAGGCCACATTATGTCAAGGATCTGGGTATATTCTTACCATGTGTACACCATATTGAAAAATTTCATTATTTCATACAGCACGTCCCTCCACTTTTTCTTACTATTGAATACACCATGAATTGTCAAAATAATAGAGTAAGCTTATCTGCGTAGAAAAGAACTAAACCTCCCAAACACTTAATAATTCATTTCACAAATATACGTGGCCTCAATTCTAATCTTAACGATGTCCATTTCCACTTGCAGTCTGCCAAACCCCATATACTTTTTTTCTGACAGAATCTCAGTTATCGGTTGATTCAACTACTGCTCATCTCAGTTGTCCAAATTATTCGCTGTATGATTCCTTTCACCTCAAAGGTGGTACTTGTGCATATGTCCATTCCGATATTCCCTGTCAGAGACTTGGTAGTAATTTGGAATCTCCTCTTTTCGATCTTCTCTGACTTAAAATCTCCTACCTCATTGTGTTAAATTCATCTGTTGTCTCTACCATTCTCCCAACTCCACTAATCACTTGGAGCTCTTTGACTTCCTCTCTTTGCAACTTGACTTTCTCCAGTACAACTGGCACCTCCATAGCCAGATGGGCAAGAGCAGCAGTGCGTAGTACACGCTTCTTGATTAAACCGGGGTTCGAGCCCGTGAGCCACCAAATACGGAGGATGCGGAAAGGTCAGGGAATGACCACCGCATATCCCGGAGCAATATGGCCTTAGTTGCTAATGCTCCTAAAAAACCAAAAATAACAAATAACAACAACCGCCCCTCTGTGTTACCAGGCAGCACTAGGTGGTAGATGACTTTCATCAACTGGTGCAATACTGCCACTTTGCTTATTGGAGGCTTGAAGTGGTGGAACGCATGTTTAGTTGCCACAGCTAAGTTCCGGTCAACCCTTCCCCATCTCTTCAATCATGCAGTATGACACGACTTTTGAGGTTATGGTGAATCATGGCGAGATCCAGTCTTCCTTACATTTCGAGGGAACAGCTCTAAAACGGTGTTTGCAGGCCGGCTGCTAGTTAGTACACCAGATCGAACCTATTGGTAACTCTTTAGGAGGCTTCCGGATCGGCTAGTGTATAACCTTGCTACCTCTACTCTGCCAGATAGTGACTAGAGGAAGTCCAAGTAGTGTGTATGTGGGGGTGGCATCGTCAAGGCCACATTATGTCAAGGATCTGGGTATATTCTTACCATGTGTACACCATATTTATGGGGATATACGGTGGGAATGACCACCGTATATCCCCAGAGCAACATGGCCTTAGTTGCTAATGCTCCTAAAAATCAAATAATAACAACATCCAGTACAACGTTCCTAACAATGAGGTAATTTTCATTGGTGATTTTAATGTTCACAACTCCAGCTGGTCGGGATGCCGAGGCTTTTACAATTATAAATGACCTTGCACAGATTGTTCATTTACCTACAAGAATACTGGACAATCCTACCCATACAGCCTACCCGCTTGATCTTTTTCTCACAAACAACCCTTCTAAGAACATGGTTGAAGTGAGTGGTCCTTTAGGCATCTCAGGTATCTCGTGGCTATTCCCAACCTCTTATTGTTTGGCATTACAAGAATTCAAAATGGGACGACCTGAGAGATTTCTTTTCTTCATTTCCTTGGTCAGATTACTGTTTCTAAACTTCTGGTGTCAGTGAAATTATTCTTGTAGCAATGGAATCCTTTATTCCACACTCCACTTTAAAATCTCGTCATTTATCTAAACATTGATTTTCTAATAAAAGTGCTAAGGCTGTTCAAGAACGTTGCATATCGTAATTGGCTTGTTTCCATTTCTTCAGTTTCATTTTCTTCCTACACCAAAGCTCGCAACAAATTGTAAAGCAGTTATTAATCAGTCCAAACTATATTTTGAACAGGCTAAGAGTAGAAAACTGGCTTCTTGTACTAATGGTAGCCGAGCATTCTGGTCTCTTGCCAAAGCTATTGGCTGCAACTTTTGTCCATCTCTGCTCCCACATCTGTCCAAACCAGATGGTTCTGTTGTCACTTCAGCCAAGGATAAAGCTGCCCTGCTAGCATCCCATTTTTCTTCCACCTCATGTATTTATGACCTTGGTAAAACACCTTCCACCATTCCCAACACGCTCCATTCAATGCCTCCTGTGGTCTTCCGTCAAAAGGATATTAGAAGGATTTTGATGAATCTTGATGCTAAGTAAGCTCCAGGTCCTGATGGTATTTCTCCACTTGTTCTCAAAACCTGTGCTCCTGAACTTACTCCTATTCTTTGCCGCCTTTTTTCCCTTTCTTATTCCAAAGGTGTTTTTCCTTCTGGTTGGAAATTTGCTCGTATCCAGCCAGTTCCTAAAAAGGGTGACAAATCCCTCCCATCCAATTATCGTCCCATTGCAATCACTTCCACTCTTTCTAAAGTAATGGAGAAATCAATTAACTGCCAACTCTTAAACTACCTAGAAACCTTCCTTCTGATCAACGATTGCCTGTGGATTCCATCAGTGTCGATGCACTGGTGATATTCTGGCTTATGTTACTCATTTATGGACAAATTCAATGGAAAAGTTTGGTGAAACACAAGCAGTTGCTCTTGACATCTCAAAGGCTTTCGATCGTGTTTGGCATAAAGGTCTTCTTAAGAAGCTTCCATCTTATGGTTTTCCAACTGTTTTTTGTAATTGGTTATCCAGTTTTCTCTCTGATCGGTCATTGAGGGTGATGGTAGATGGCTCTCTATCTTCTAACTTCTCCACTAATGCTGGTGTCCCCCAAGGTTCAGTTCTTTCCCCCACTCTTTACCTCTTGTATATTAATGACCTTCTTCTATTGACTGGAAATCCTATCCATAATTTTGCCGATGATAGCATGTTGCATTCCACTTTCAATTTTGAGAAATCTTGTCCTGTTCAATCAGCTTCAACTTCTCAAATATTCACTACCAATTGAATGCTGATCTCCAAATAATTCTCCAGTAAGGCAAAGACAACTTATCTGATTTTGATCCTTCTAAAACTCAGTCTTGTCTTATATCTCACAAAAAGGATTCTTCTGCTCCTATGCTTATCTTTGGTGACACTCTGAGTTCTAGGCAAAATGATATATCTATTTTGGGGATTACCCTGACTTCTAATCTCTCTCTCTCTCTCTCTTGGCACAAGCACATTACAAATATTGCTTTCTCTGCATCTAAAAAAAGCTTGGTTTTCTCTTTTGCTCTCGGCATTACTTTTCTTTCAAACAGCTGTTTACTCTGTACAAATCACAAATCCCCCTACTGTGGAATATTGTTCCCACAACTGGGGTGGTGCCCCCAAAAACTCTCTCAGGCTTCTTGATTCCGTTCAGAAGAGGGCAGTTAGGTTAATTAATGATTCATCTCTAACAGAGTCTCCCCACTTGCTTTCCCATAGATGTGCTGTTTCTGGTGTATTCCTTTTCTACTGATACTTCCATGGGCTTGGTTCTTCTGAATTGGCTTCTATAATTAGTACTATCTCTCTCTCAAAACAGTCCGAACACGTGCTGCTAACATCCATTTACTGTCCAACTTCAAACTCATGGAACCAACTTTTCATCTTCCTTGTTTATTCATTCAGCTGCCAGTTTCTGGAACAACCTTCCTTCATACGTATTTCCTGAAAATTACAATCTACAGATTTTCAAGTCCAGTGTCAACAAATATTTCTTTCGTCTTCTCAACCTCCAACCCAAGCACAGTGCTAAGTACTATAGGGTCTAATACCTCTTGTATTTGGGGTTTTCATAAAAAAAAAAAAAAAAAAAAGTGCAGTAATGGTGGGGTCCAACTGCTAAATGGTCAAAAGAACGGTGCACAACACTACACATCCTTTCACTCTTCACACTTTTTAAATCTCTGACCTACACAGAGTTCTGTGCTACACAATCAGAGTACACAATGTGGAGATGGGGGTTAATCCCTGGTGCCATCAGGCAACTGACACACTTTGTACAGTAAACAGTATTGGTTTTGTTATCAATCTGTTTCAGTTCCATCAAAAATTGCACAACCCTGATATTTTAATGAATCATGCACATTTGTAAGAAACAAGAATGTTCATCTCTGAGGGATAGAATCCCACTTTTTATGCAATGCAACATTCCAAGTGTCATTTTAATGAATATTGGTTTTAAAAAAATGGACCTTCTAGACTACAGCCAGATGAGCAAATAAAAATGCCACATATTTATATGCTAATCAGCTGTAGCCTTAGGGAAAACCTCAAGCTTCTGATTAATTTCATAAGCTGCCCATTCGGGTTTTTGGTTACTCGTTTTTATAAAAACGTATGTGGAGTGTTCAGGAAAATATAATAATTATGCCTGGACTGTTTGTTTATCCTTGCAGAATAAACTCCTGCCTACTCTTGTGGAGGTTGAAATTTATTTAAACAGGACAAATTCTTGAAAGAAATGGGTAAATCGAAAAGTGTAAATAGTAGAATGAAGATGACATTGGTTAGACTTAGGGGTTTTTTTTTTTTTTGAATGCTTCTACATCTTGCATAATTCTGTGAATACTTATAGAATGTCGTTGTTCTTAGCTGATTCTTTAAAAAAGAATCCTGGGCAATTTTTGACTCCCTCTGAACATATGCACGACAGATGTAACGATGTTACATCTGTCATTGTGCATTAATATTTGTCATAAAAAACTTGAGTGAGCAGTAGCTTGTCTGTGGAACCCTATTGATATGTTGTTTTGTGTATGTAATGCATACTAACACCTGCCCATGTACAATTACTGGACCTTTGGGTGATTCTTGGTAGTTTTGCAACTCAGCATAGCCTTTATTTTTTTTCATGGGCAGTTGCTTTCCACTTGCATATGATATTCCAGGCAGGGATTTTGGCATGTTAAAATTCCAAAATGTGTTGTGTTTAAATCTACCCCTGTATATCTGTTTTGTATGTTATCAAATTTTCTGAGCATGTTTACTTGAGGCAAAATGCGTATGAATGACACTCCTTTGCTTTCTGTAACATCATTTATACTTCTATGTCACTATGTTGCCCTCTGCAATATTTGCATAAAATGTGCTTACTTGTTACCATACCAATACATTGATAATAGATTGTGCATGCAAACATGCATATAGAAATAATCAAAAGTTTGTTATTGTGTGATAATTAGCTTATGTTGTTTTTGAAGATCAAAAAATTTTAACTTTTTAATTCTTTTTTTTAATCATTAAATTTTTTTATTGTGCTAGAATGGAATATTTAATATGTGAAGGAATTATTAAAAATATCCTGTAAAACTAATAGAAAGCAAAAACTTTACCCAAAGTTTTTTGCATTTAATTTTTCAGTCTGCATTAAGTAATTTTTGATATCCTATTTTATTCATTTTTTTCTAATTAATAGGAGGTAATAAAAGAAAGGAGAAACAGAGTGGAGAAATTCTATCTTGCATATAAAAGTGAACTGGAAATTAAGCTGCATCATTTACTTTGTAAGTATGAGCAGGAGAAGAAACAAAGAACCAAAGAGCTCCTTGAAATGGTTGAACAAGAGTGAGTAATTAAATTATCCTTCTTCTCTTTAAATTTAAGTTAGAATTGGAATAGTTATTCTGTAAATTACTACAACAAGTTTATAATGAATAACATATATTTATAGTAAATATCTTTTAAAATACAAATATAATAGCAAAATTGAAATACATACAGTAATAATAATAATAATGATACAAATATAAATAGCATGTATTTGCTGAACTCTTGAATCCCTGGGATTCCCTGCTGAACTTTTTAAAACATCCTACTCTCTTTTTCACCTTACTGTTCTCTTCCAAAAGAAGCAAGAATTATTTCATAGTTATAAAAAATTCCCCTTTACACAAAAGGATCAAATTTAAAAAAGTGACTCTAACCCCATTGAAGCTGGAGTTGATAGAATCCCATTTTTTTTATCCTCAAATTTGTGTATCTAAGGCTTCCTTACTCGCTTCTTTAACCTATCTTTGACAACCAGTTACTTGCCCTCTTATTAGTCAAACTCTTTCCACTTCCAAAGTGTAAAAATCCTAAAGCTCTTAAAGATGCTTACCCTCCACAATATTCTCTTACAGTTAAAAAGTTCTTGAATGGTGTTTATTGCCTTTCTTATCTAAACAACGATTTCCAGTGTACGTGCTCAGTATACATAATGGTATTTCAGCTGTTCAATTGCAACCAGCTTCCTTTACAAAACTTTTTTATCCTAAAAATACTTAATGATAAATGTCAAGTAGGCATTATTCATTATTTATACTGATATTATCACTGCTTTTTGTGCAGTTTACCCACCTTCAGTGCTCACTCTTCTGAACAATTTCTGGGAATATCCTCAATTTCTTTGCTAATGTAATCAACCTTCAAACTTTAATAATTGACATTAATGGTTTTAAGAGGAAATTGACTGTATCATCTAGCATTCCTCAAGGTGGTATGTGCACCTCTGCTCCCCTCATTCTTTGGCCTTTTTTGAAACCCACCCTGATATAATCTCCTATGCTGATTATGTAAAAATCTTGTCCAATTTGTGATTTCCATTTACTTCTTCCCTTTCAGAAAATTTACTCTCCAAAACCTTAAAAGAATTTGTGCATCGTTTCCTCTTCAATCTCCCAATAAACCCTTTTGAATCCAAACATTTTCAATTTTCCTTCAGAGAGGGGCCTTTTGGCATTACTGTCTCCTTGGATGGTACTGTCATTGCTAAAGTTGAAACTCCTGAAGACCTTGGAGTTCTTTGACTCCAGATTTAATTTTGCTCCTCACATTTGCAAAAACCATTTAGATCTTAAAAATCATTTGCTACATATCACCTTTCCCCAGTTAATTACTGAATATTGTGATCTGCTCATAAAACCAACCATTCTTTATACTTTCCCAATTTGGACTGAAGTTGGCAAATCCAATTTTAAAGACTCTCCTCTCTTGAATATAGGTTCTTCGAATGGACCTTTTTCAAAGCCAAATTTGAGGAAATCATCTCATAAGCAATTATGGCTGAGTGCTTAAACTACTCCCCTTTTGATATCGAAATTCTGAAGTCAAATTTATCCCTGCTCAGTAAACTCAATAATTCAAAAGTTGATCGCCCTATTATTTGATTGGGTGGCAGATTCCTCACAGATCTCATAAATTCAAGCCTAAATTAATTTATCTACTCGACACACTTCATTGAATTGATATGCACTGCTTAATTTCAAGCATTAACTCATTAAACATTAATCCTGTCCTTCTCACTTCTCATTAGACTTATTTTAATTTGACATGTAAAATAATTTTCCAAAATGTGCTTTGTGCAATCTAGTCTTAATATATAGGATCATTTACCCTTATACTTTATTTTTCTCTATTTGACTTTGACTTTTCCCCTGTAAATTTATTATTTGCGACAACACTCATTGCTTGTCATATAATGTAATCAGTTTTATACTGCTCTCCATAAAGTTTTCGTCATTAATGTGTACATTTATAATGAAAAATGTAATCTGTATATTTGTCATTATAATGGTATTAGTTTCATACTGCTCTATGTATTTATGTAATGTTTTTGTTATTAATGCTTAACCTTGTTTTTATTATTTTTTCTTTGTTTCTATCATTTTCCTGTTCACTTTAATGCTGTTCTGTTTCAGGGCATGCCTTTTTTTACTGGTTTTGTATTCATCTGGTTGTTCTTGTGACTTGCTCTAGGAACACTTGGTTTGTTATGTATTTGAACGCAACCTGTTCCAGCACTGTTACTTGTGCAGCTTTGTATGTACCACTGTACACAAAGCTTTGGCAATAAATTGGTATTAATTGATTGATTATTCTGGTCATCCTTTGAAGTGTTAAAATTTTAAGATTGAGTTAGTAGATTTATGTGTTTGTATTTATACTTATATTATGCTTATTTTAGTATTTTTTTACTTATTTTTTTAAAACAAACATTTTAGTGAGAAATAATGATGCATAGCCATGTTTATAGGCTTTAAATCTTAGTCTGCAAAAATTAGCAAGCACAACCAATTTAGTTAAAATAAAAATTAAAAAAATTATTTCCAATGGAAAAATATTATTATAGGTTTATCATGAGTATAGTATTGTTATTGTTGGGGGGGGGAATTAACACAAAACATCAATATGTGCCATATAAAATGGTAAATATTGCAAATGTAAAAATGTCTATGATTATTTATAAGAAAGTTTTTTTTGTTGTTCTTTTTTTTTTTATATATAATTTTAACCATTGAAACTATGAATATGTTAATTTAGAGTAATATGAGCATGGAATTGATAACTAGAAAAAAATTGATTTATATCAATATATAAATCAATCAAAAATTGCCCGTTGTGACCACTTGGGCTGTGAAATTATTTTTAAAAACACTACCACAGTTATGAACATGATATTTTACTTTAAAAAATTAATGGTTCCATCAATGAATGAAAAAAATATATTTGGATGCTGTCAGTGAATTTTAATTTTAAGTCCAAAGTGTGGATTTAAAAAAAAATTTACAGCTTTCTGAAAGTCATGATGGTCTAGGTTACATCTTCTCAGATATCTGCCACCAGTTCGTTAAATACTGATTAGTAAAAAATTCAGAGCTATAGGGCTCAACAACTTCCATGGAATGCTTCCAGTCAATTCTCTCCCATATGTGACGAATAAAATAAGATGAAATAGGTGAAAAAACGAATTAATGAATTCCCTCACTCATAGAGATATGACCAAATCTGATGCGCAACGGAATCGAAAGCCGAGAGCTCCAACTTGACCCTGAAACACATCAAACTACTGCAGCGAGACCATGAGTGCGAGAAGACGTGTCATAATAAATAGTTAAAACTGCTTTTTTTTGTGGCAGTAATAGTGCCAGTTATTTCTGGCACTATTACGCCTCATGAAATTTCTGTTCAAACAGAAAAACGTATGCTCCTGAAAACTTGACTCAGCCTGCAATATCACGTGTTATCTTGCGAATACAGTGAATGACAACAGTATGTCTCTGACCAGTAAACTACAGTAAATGGGAAATATAGCTCTCACACATTTGATGTTTGACATTTTTTATGCTTCATAAACTTGTATGTATTGCTGCGCAGTTCACCACATTCAGATTTTTGCCATTTTGCATTCACATAGTGTTACTCGCAGACGAAATCGTGCATGAGCCAATGCGAAAAAACAATTCATACATTTAACAGAAATCATTCAAAATGACCTTCAAAACATAGATTTATGCACATACTTCTTCAAAACCCACATTGAGTGTAGATCTGCATGTGGACTTCTAAAAGGGTTAATGTCTCCCATTATTTATTTGTCTTGGAAAACAGAGAAAGGCATTTTTTGGCAGTCTCACATCAAGTCAGTGATTACAGCAGCATTTCTCGAACTGTGTTCCGTGAAAAAATCGCAATTAATAATTAAAAAAATAAAATAAATAAATTTTGCATATTTCTAGCGTACACCACTTTTGTATCATTATAATATTTAACATAATTTTTTTTCAATTAATATACTGGCATAGACTAATAATCAAATAGACTGCGAAACACTTTATTTTGATGGGCTTTGCATAGATAAGTATGCGTAGAGGTAATGACATCTACAAAAAAAGTAGCAATGTAGTGATCTAATATGCCTTCATATGCGATTTAGCATGAGTACATGGGAGGAAGCGAACCGATATCATAACTAAACTCCCTTGTATAAATTTTTTTGATAATTATTAGTATTTTGAAATATTATTACTAAAATATGTGATGATAGATTTGTAGTTGAAAATGGGAACTTTAAAACGAGAAGCAAAGTACTTCTATTAGTGCAGCTTGCTCAATGAAAATGAACACAATATTGTCACACTTCATAGTGAGGATGAACATCGCAGCATTTTGTTCCCCAGAAATCCGAAGTGAAAAAACAGGAACCAACTAATAAAAGGCCAAAACAAAAGTATAATGACAGTTATTTGAATTTTGGCTTTACATGTGTTGGAAATAAAGATGCTCCTGATGCACAGTGTGCCGTATGTAATAAAATATTAGCAACAATTCTTTGGCTCTTGCTAAACTTGTTTTGTAAGTGTTCCGTGAATATGTTGTGAGATGAAAAGTGTTCTGTGACTAAAAATATTTGGGAAGTGCTGGATTAGAGGAATGTCAAAAGGTCTCTTCAGTTGGGATTGTAGTTAGCTAACCTCAGAGAAAGCAATGCAGCAATGTGGTGTAAGTTACAGATGCCCTTAAAAACCAATACTGTCTTCATGTGTGCTTAATTCCAAGTGCTGCAATTTGCAGAACTGAACATCTTTCTTGTACCCCTATAGTACAAATAAAAGTACCCTTATGTCCTTAACTGGTTTTGTTACTCCACATTGCAACCATTCCAACAGATCTATGTCATTAGTGAAGGTACAATCTAACCATTGCCTTACATGACAGGATAATTGCCTCCTTTATCCTGCTGGTAAAATTTCTGTATATCATTGATAGAAACCCATGGTCTGTCCTACCAGCCTATCTGCACTATATATAATTTTAACTACTCCGAAAACTTTTTGTGTTGGACTGTACAGTTGCCCCTATGTTTTTTTTCATTCTCCATTACCTTGAGTGTGGTATCACTCAAATGGTTTGTTATTCTGAGTTTACTACTTACCCCCATTAGTTTAAAAATGGAAGAGTTACCTCTATGGTGTCTTGCAGAACACTTCGGTGCTAATACTCTCAGCATCCAACATGGTTACACCAAATTTATTTTCAGCATCCAACATGATTACACCACACTATTAATTTCGGAGAAACTTGAAATTAAATTACATCAAAATTCATTCAATGTACGTCGGCCCTACCCCATCTCAGATTCATGGTCCTTCACACGCATGCGCCAGGATTGCAACTAATCCCATGCTATAAAATTCACCCCGTAATACCTGCGGTTTCACTTTCCTGTGATCATGACCCTCATCAAAAAGCCCCGTCCGCTTCAGTGAAGTAGCAAAATTCCTTAGCCTCTTAATATTTCAGAGGATTCTTAATGTTTTTATGTCTTAATAATATTAGTTTTAAAATATTAAAAGTATACGTTCACTGTGTATCTATTTGGTCCCATAGCGGTTAAATTGTTTTAAAAATATGGACGTTTTGTATTCTCTTGCTCAAGATTGGGGTGGTGATTTGATGTATTTTGGGGTCCACGGGTTCCCGATTCCGTGGTGCATTGGATCACTGATCTTGTGTATGAGAGAGTGGAATACAATTAATTGATTTGTATAGTTATCCAACTATGGAGAGTATCAGCACCGAAGTGTTCTGCAAGACACCGTAATTCTTCCATTTTTAAACTAATTTACTTATAAGGTAGAATTATTGAGCCATTGATGCTCTGTTATCCATTAATTAACTACTTACCCATATACGTAACTTTACATTTATCAATTTCAAATGTCAAGTGCCACTTCCCAGACCATATGCCTAATTATTCTGGCAAAAAGGTCTTGTTGCAGTAGTAAGCCTAGATTCCTGTCATTAACCATGCTGCCAACCTTGTGTCATTGGGAAAACTTAGATATTAAACTTGCTGATCCTTCATCAGTATCATTAATAAATATTGAAAACAGTAAGGGACTGTGCTGAACTCTGGGGGATTCCACTAATTAACATTGGTACCAGAAGAGCAGTGCCCATTAATAACCACTCTGTCATCTGCCCCTCATCCATCCCTTTATCCATAGCAATAACTTGTCCCTAATGCTATGCTGTTCCAATTTGTAGAGTATACTTTCATGTGGAACAGTGTCAAAAGGATTACTGATATCTAAGTACATCATGTCAAAATTATTTTTTCTTCCAGTTCCTTTGTTACTACATCATAGTTGCTGATCATATTGGTCAAACAAGATCTCTCTTTAACAAATCCATCCTGCAATTGCAATATAATTCAACTCCTATCAAGATGAACCTGCATTACTTTAACCACTGACTCCATTATTTTTCCTGGAAGAGAAGTCGAGTTTATAGGTCTGTAATTACTCACTTCAGCTTTTGATTCCTGTTTTGTGAATGGGGAGACATTTGCCTACATCCAATCTATAGTGACCCTTCCCATGAATCAAAAAAATATCCTCATAATTATGGCTAAAGAATTGCATACCTCCTTTGCTGCCTCTCTTAACATAATTGGATAGACCCCCATCTGTCCCAACTTCTTTCATACCTCGTTTGATGCAGTTTCAGCAGTTTCTTTTTCACTTTCTACTCAGTTATCACAAAACCATTCGGCTTCTTGTTATAACTTTTGTATAACTTTGGTATCCCTTTTAATCTTCTTCACATATGAATGTAAATGCAAAATATTTATTCACCTTTTCACCAACCTTAACTGAATTGTGAATAGTTACGTTGTTTTTATTTAGTGGGCTAATGTTGTTCGTTCCTTTCCTTCTAGTGTTAATATAAGCAACAACTTTGGGGTAATTTCTTTGCATTCTTAGCCAAATACCTCATAATCTGCCTTACCTTGCCTAACCCCCTTAGTAACTTGATTTCAAGGTAGTTTAATTTATACTTACTATAGGATTCTGTGTCTTCTGATAATTTATAATTCTCCATTATAAGATGTTTTTATTTACTGGCCCATTTTGTAGTAGTAGTAGTAGTAGTAGTGATGGAGACATGTGATGCAAGAAAGCAAGCACATGAGCTTCTGTAGCATTAACCAAAAACAAAAAAACCAAACCCTGCCAACCTTTGTATCATCTGCAAACTTCAACATTAAGCTTGATATACCTTCATCAATATCATTGATGAATATACAAAACAGCAGTGGGCCCAACACCGAAACCTGGGGGACTCCACTAATAATATTAGTCCATGAAGAGCAGCATCCATTGATTACCACTCTCTGTCTTCTCTCATTTTTGTTTTCTCAGTTGGTGCACTACCTTAGATTCTGTGTTCTTCTTAATGAAAAGCATAATTCCTGCTCCTCCTCTCTGTTCTTTCTGTACATGTTGTACTTGCTATATTCAAATTCAGCATCCCATGTTTCTGATATACCTACAATGTATTCATCAGGTGACAGTCAGTACAGCAATTGTTTTGTGAGAAGACCTTGTACCTCTTTCAGTGTTGTCAGCTTAGCTAAAACCAAGTATAGATTTGAAATGTGATATTACAGGAATACCTCACATAGCGCGGTTTCGAACAACTCGGGTTTTGCTATAGTGCGGTTTACAAATTGAAAAAGAAATTAACTGCGTTACGCACCAATACATTTTATATGTATGTATGTATTATATGCCAGCACGTAGGCCAATGCATTATGGATTCAAAGCCATTCTGATAAAAACGTTACACCATTATACACAAATATGAATGGAAAGAAGAAATGTAATGGTGCTGAGTGTTCTTCTAGATCCAAACATCAAACGAGGTATGAAAGTAACGCAGGGGTTGCAAAATGACATTCGATGTTATGAAGAGATGTATGCAGATAAAAAGAAAAAAACTGTGCAAACTAAGCTGATCAGTTATTTTTCAAAATAAAAATACAGTACATACTTCACTTATATTCTTTTGGTATGTACATACTGCAATAAAAATCATTTATACTGTATTTACTAGTAGTTTTCATTTTTATCATTTTAGTTTCTTTTTTTGCAAGAACTTTGTGTGCATCAATTTATAGTAAACAAACACCCATATATTTTTGAAACTCAACCCATATAATCAAATTGTCGGAACATATTGCATTAAAATACATACTAATAATACCTCGATCAGCGTGGTTTTGCCTAGCGTGATATATTTTTGGCACAAATTAACCGCACTATGCGAGATATTCCTGTATATTCAATTGGCATTCTACTTGCTACAATGTTTTTTTTTTTTTTTCCCTGCAAACCTGGCACCTAAGTTTTCTGTTGTTTTTTTGTTGTTTTTGGTTTTTCAGAGCATTAGCAACTAAGGCCATATTGCTCTGGGATATGGAGTGGTCATTTCCTGACTTTTCCGCATCCTCCGTATTTGGTGGTCACGGGCTCGAACCCGGGTTTAATCAAGAAGCATGTGCTATGCACTGCTGCTCCTGCCTACCCGGCTACGGAGGCACCCCTAAGTTTGCAAGTGGTGCTTGGATCTGAAACTCATTTGCTTGATAGCCTTATTATAATTCTTTAAATTGCACTAAGCAACCTTATCAATGCTTGCAGCCACTTATTAGGTTATCAGTTGTTTTAAGTGCACTGCTGTGATATACTTGTACAGGCATAATGCTCATTGATCTGTAATGGAGCTTGTATTGAAGTATTTAGTATTGGGTAACAAATAATAATAATACCAGTTTATCTGTAATTTTGTTATTAGTGTCTTATTTTGTTTATGGCCAAAAAACATGGAAAAAAAACAAACAATTCAGAATTAGAATGTAAGTACCATATTAAATATTTTGCTACAGATTATCTCAATTTTCTATTGCATTCTTTTTGGTGACCTCTGTGCTAGTATAATATTTTTCAGTTTAGATACAAAATAAATAGTTCTGCAGTGAAAATATTAATTAGACCTTATCAATGAAGTCTAATTAATAGTGAAAAAAATATTTATAGATTATTATTCCTTAAAATATATAACTATAAAGTATTTTTATGAAACAATATTCTTCCTGTGAACATATTACTCTCTTTCTCATTTTTAGTTTTCTTATTACTGTCAAATTTCTAATTGATGAAAACTGGTTACTTTTCTAACATATATGTTAGAAAAGTAACTTTTGAAAACTGAAGAATGTGTTCCTCTAAGGAACCTGTATATAGTTATATATGTTAGTAATAACTAACATTAATACTGTTCTATTTGTATCTTATTTGCAGCGTGAGGTTCTCTCGACACTTATGTAGTAGTAGTTGTGGCATGTGATGCAAGGAAGCAAGTGTATGAGCTTATGCAGCATCAGCCAAAAAAAAAAAAAAAAAATCACACCATTCCCTCCAAATGTCTGTCCAGTTCCTCCTTAAATTTATTTAACCTATCAACTTCCACAACGACAGATGGAAGTTTGTTCCAGCAATTAACCATCCGCTGGCTAAAGGCAAATTTCCGCACATCTATTCTACATCTGTCTTTTCTTAATTTGAATTTATGCCCCCTTAAGTTCATAATCTGAACAAGTGGAAGGATCCCATCAGAATTCAGCATGCTCAACCCATTCAAGGCCTTATGCACCTCAATCAGATCACTGCGCAGGTGCCTAGTCTCCAGTCACTGCAATTTTCAGAACTTAAGCCTCTCTCTTAGTAAGAGGATCCCTTCATTCCCCTCACCAATCTTGTTGCCCTTCTCTGTACATGCTCAAGCAAATCTGCATCCTTCCTAAAATGAGGCCTCCAGACCTGTACGCAGTACTCAAGGCAAGGCCTGACCATTGCCTTATACAGATGGACAATCACCTCCTTTTCCCTGCTAGCAAAATTCCTATATATCATTGACAAAACCCCATAACCTGCCCTGGCAGCCTGTTTGCATTGCTCAGAAAACTTCATATCTGATTGCATAATTATTTCCAGGTATTTTTCATTTTCTACCACCTTAAGTGTAGTACCACACAGTTGGTACGTTTCTCTGAGGTTACTTCTACCCATATGCAGTACTTTGCATTTGTCAAGGTTAAACTTCAGTTGCCACTTCTTAGCCCATCTGCCCAAATTTTCTAGATTCTTTGCAGTAGCACTGTCATTAACAACCCTGCCAACCTTTGTATCATCTGCAAACTTCGACACTAAGCCTGATATACCTTCATCAATATCATTGATAAATATGCAAAACAACAGTGGACCCAACACCGAACCCTGTGGGATGCCACTAATAATATTAGTCCACGAAGAGCAGCACCCATTAATTACCACCCTCTGTCTTCTCCCACTCAACCATCCTTTTATCCATTGTAGCAACTTACCCTTAATACCATTCTGCTCCAATTTGTACAATAGTCTTCCATGCGCAACAGTGCCAAAAGCTTTCCTGAAATCCAAATATATGATATCAAAATTATTTTTTGCATCCAGTTCCTTTGTAACCACATCATAATATCCTATCAAATTTGTCAGACAAGACTTTCCCTTAACAAACCCAGGCTGTGTCTGAATTATTGCTGCAGTCTTGTCTAGATGATCCCGTAATGCATCTTTAACCAGTGACTCCGTTTTTTTACCCAGAACAGAAGTTAAACTAACTGGTCTCTAATTACTCGTATCACCCTTTGATCCCCCTTTGTGAATTGGGGATACATTTGCACATCTCCAGTTTGGTGGGGACCTCCCCTGAGTCCAAGGATGCTCTCATAATTATGGCTAAGGGTTTGCTTAGTTGCTTTGCCGCCTCCTTTAATATAACTGGATAGATCCCATCCACACCAGGTGCCTTTCTTATGTTTAACTTCAACAATTTCTCCTCCACTTTGCTCTGTTATTATAAAATCATTAAGCATCCTGCTACAATTTGATAACCTTCTGCCATTTTCAAACCTTAATAACTCCTCATGTGTGAATGTAGATGCAAAATACTCATTCAGTTTGTTTGCTATCTGAGCAGAATCATCAAGAGTCGAACCATCAATGTCAAGTGGACCAATCAGATTCGTCCCCTTCCTTTTAGAGTTTATATAAGTAAAGAAACCCTTGCTGTTTTTCTTAGCATCTTTTGCCAAAGATTTCTCATAATCTGCCTTCGCCTGCCTAATGTAGAGTGACTGTGCTGTTGATCTCTACTTTGAAGGGAGGAGGGGTTATGCTATTGGTCAAATTTGAAGGAGGAGGGGTTCTGCTATTGGTCAATTTGAAGGGAGGAGGGGTTATGCTGTTGATCTCTACTTTGAAGGAAGGTGGGGTTTTGCTATTGGTCAAGGAACATAAAATCCAAGGATGTACAGCCAGTCGGCATGGCTGAACAGTGCAGTGTCGAGTCAGTTTGGTGTGACATAAGAACTGGTAAAACAAAACAGAGTAAGAGCGTGTTATAGGCCTAATGACTCTGATGAGTATAATAAACAACTGTACAGAGCAATAGTGTGGACCAGTAAATCAGTGTGTCTTATAATGGGAGATTTTAATTTCCCAGATATTGACTGGAATTTGTGGGTTGGTCACTCACACACTAGCATGGCTTTTGAGGATTTGTTGGATGATTGTATTCTACAGCAGCATGTTTGGGAGGCAACTAGAGGGAGTAATACCCTTGATATAATTATCAGTAGTGATTTTTCATGCATTAAGAATCTGTAGATAAAAGAACCACTATTGTGGCAGTGATCGCAGTGTGCTGAAGTGGGATTTATTCAAAGAGGTAACTACCATCGGGGGTAAAGGGAAAGGTTATTGCTTTCACAGAGGTGACTACGATGGTCTGAGACAGTATTTAAATTCTATGTGGTGATGATGTTACCAACAGCAAATTCAAAACGGGAAGCATTCAAAGAATTAACTTTGGAAGCTACTAGGCTTTTCGTACCAACTAAGAAATATTTTTCAAGATTTAGGCCTAAATGGATGTCAGATGAACTAATGAGACGTGGCAGAGAAAAAAAATGCATGGGATACATATAAATTAACAGGTAACACGAAAGCCTATGATAGATATAAGGAAATCTTTGGCAAAGGATGCAAAGAAAAACAGCAAAGAGTTCTTTACTTACGTAAATTCTAGAAGGAAGGGGATGAATCGGATTGAATCACTTGATATTGATGGTTCAACTGTTGATGATCCTGCTCAGGTAGCTAACAAACTGAATGAATATTTTGCAACTACATTCACACGAGGAGTTATTCAGGAAGGGGATTGCCAGAGGTGTATTAAACTCTGGCAGTAAGCTAGATGATCTTGTAATAGCTGAGAGTAAAATGGAGGAGAAATAGTTGAAGATAAACATAAGAAAGGCACCTGGGGTGGATGGAATCTATCCAGTTATATTAAAGGAGGCAGCAAAGGAAGTAAGCAAACCCTTAGCCATAATTATGAGAGCTTCCTTGGACTCAGGAGAGGTACCCATGGACTGGAGAAGTGCAAATGTGACTCCAGGTGACACAAATAATTGCAGACTTTTTAGTTTAACTTGTGTTCCAGGGAAATTAATGGAGGCACTTTCTAAAGAAGCACTGCGGGATCATCTAGACAAGACTTCAGTTATTGCTCGGACACAGTATGGGTTTGTTAAGGGGGAGTTTTGTCTGACCAATTTGATTGGATACTATGATGTGGTCACAAAGGAAGAACTGGATGCAAAGAATAATTTTGATATATATTTGGATCTTAGAAAGGCTTTTGATACTGTTGCACATGGAAGACTGCTACACAAATTAGAGCAGTGTGGCATTGGAGGCAAACTGCTGCTATTGATTAAGGGATGCTTGAGTGGGAGAAGACAGAGAGTGGTAATCAATGGACACTGTTCTTTGTGGACTAATGTTATTAGTGGAGTCCCCCCAGGGTTCAGTGTTGGGTCCATTGTTGTTTTCTGTATTTATAAATGATTTTGATGATGGTATATCAGGCTGAATGTCCAAGTTTGCCGACGATATGAAGGTCGGCAGAGTTGTTAATGACACTAATGACAGTACACTGCTGCAACAAGATCTAGAAAAGTTGAGAGGTGGCAGTAACCCCAGAGTAACGTATCAACTGCGTGGTACTACATTGACAGTGGTAGAGAATGAAAAGGATCTGGAGGTAATTTTGCAGGCAAATATGAAGTTTTCTGCGCAGTGCAGAATGTCTGCAAGGGTAGCTCATGGTGTCTTGTCAATGATAAAAAGGAATTTTTCTAGCAGGGATTAGGATATGATTATCCCCTCAAGTTGTGACCTGACCACTGCCTTGTATAAGGCAGTGGTCAGGTCACAACTTGAGTACTGTATACATGTCTGGAAGCCTCATTTTAAGAAGGATGTAGAGCTGTTGAAACAAGTACAGAGAAGGGCAACAAGATTAGTGAATGGAACAAAAGGTTGCTCTTACAAAGAAAGGCTTAAATTTTGCAAACAACAGTGTCTGGAGACTAGGCACCTGCGAGGTGATCTGATTGAGGTGTATAATGCCTTGAATGGTTTGAGCATGCTCAATGTTGGTGGGATTTTGCGTCTTGCTCAGAATAATCGCTTGAGAGGGCATAAATTCAAATTTAAGAAAGACAGTTGTAGGACAGATGTGCGGAAGTTTGCCTTTAGCCAGTGGGTAGTTAATTGGTGGAACAAACTTCCATCTGCAGTTGTAGAATTTGATAGCTTAGACAGATTCAAGGCAGACTAGACAAACATTTGGAGTGAGTGGATGGGTGAAATGAGAAGGGTGTGTGGGTGTTTTTTTTTGGCTGATGCTAATGATAATAAGATAAAATTAAATTGAATTTTTCCAAAATTTTTTATTTTTGTATACTTCTTCCAAGTATGTATCTAATCCCTCTTTAAATCTGCAAAGTTTTCTTGTCTTTTACCTACTCAGTTCTACAAGTTGATTGAAGACTGAGTAGGTAAAAAACGTTTGTTGACATTGGATCCTCTGATTACAGACATGTTCTTACATTCACCCTGCAGTTATCTTTACTTAATTAGAATTATTTCTTAACCTTCATCCTTAGCCATAATTATGAGAGCATCCTTGGACTCAGGGGAGGTCCCTACGGACTGGAGATGTGTAAATGTATCCCCAATTCACAAAGGGGGATTGGAGGGTGACACGAGTAATTACAGACCAGTTGGTTTAACTTCTGTTCCGGGTAAAATAATGGAGTCACTGGTTAAAGATGCATTGCAGGATCATCTTGACAAGACTGCATCAATAATTCAGACACAGCTTGGGTTTGTTAAGGGAAAGTCTTGTCTGACAAATTTGGTTATTATGATGTGGTTACAAAATGCTATTCAAGGCTTAGACCTAAACGTATTTCATATGAACTATTGAGACATATGGCAGAGAAGAAAAGTGCATGGTATACATATAAATTATGAGGTGATACTGAAGCTCCTATGGTAGATATAAGTTAGTCTTTAATCAAGTCACAAAGGAGGTTAGGTAAGCTAAGGTAGATTATTAGAAATCTCTGGCAAAGAATCCAAAGAAAAACAGCAACAATTTCGATGTTTATATTAATAATAGAAGGAAGGGGTTGAATGACATTGGGCCACTTGATGTCTGTTGGTTAACTTTTAATGGCCCTGCTCAGGTTGTGGACAGATTGAATAGGTATTTTGCATGTATATTCACACGAGGAATTCTTTAGGGAAGGGGATGCGAGAAGTTTGTCAAACTCTAATGAGAAACTAAATAACTTTGTGATAACTGAAAGGAAAGCAAAGGAGAAATTATTGAGGATGGGCATAAAAAAATGCTTCTGGGGCAGATGGAATGTATCCAGCTATATTAAGGGAAGCAACTAAGATGATAAACAAAGCCTTAGCCTTAAATATGAGAGGATTCTTGGATTCAGGGGAGGTCCCTGTGAACTGGAGAAGTGCAAATATATCTCCAATTCATAAAGGGGGGGGGGTCAAAAGGTGATGAATAATTACAGACCTGTTAGCTTAACACCTGTTCCAGGGAAAATAATGGAATCACTGGTTAAAGAAGTAATGCAGGACAATCTAGGCAGTCATGCAATTATACTGCAATCACAGCATGGATTTGTTAACATGCAGTCTTGTCTAGCCAATGTGATAGGTTACTAAGAAGCAGTGACCAAGGAACTGTGTGCAAAAAATAATTTTGACATCATATATTTTGGTTTCAGGAAAGCTTTTGATACTGTTGCCTATAAAAGACTGCTATGGATAAAGGGATAGTTAAGTGGAAGAAGACAGAGTGGTTATCAATGGGCACTGCTCTTCATGGACTGATGTTATTAGTGGAGTTCACCAGGGTTCAGTGCTGGTCCATTATTGTTTTTTCAATATTTATCAATGATAGAGAATCATTGATAAATATTGAAACTAAATAACTTTGTGATGAAGCTGTACTAGGCTTAATGTCTAAGTTTGCAGATGATTCAAAGATTGGCAGGGTGGTTAATGACAGTCATCAGGGTGAGCTACTGCAACAAAATCTGGGAAACTTGGGTTGATGGGCTGAGAAATGGCAGTTGAAGTATAACATTGACAAATGCAATGTACTGCACATGGGTAGCAGTAACCCCATAGTAACGTCAACTGTGTGGTATTACTCTGAAGATAGTGGAGAATGAAAAATACCTCTGGTTAATTGTGCAGTCAGACATGAAATTCTCTGAGCAGTGCAGACATGCTACCAGAACAGCTCATAGGGCTTTGCTAGCAAGGATAAGGAGGTAATTATCCTTTTGTATAAAGCCATGGTTAGGCTGCATCTTGAGTACTCTATACAGGTCTAGAGGCCCCACTTAAGAAAGGATGTACATATAATGGAACAGGTGCAGAGAAGAGCAACCAGATTGGTGAAGGGACAAATGCAATGTACTGCATTTGTCCCTAAAGCTTCATTTCTGCAAATTGCAGTGTCTTAAGACCAGGCACCTGTGGATTCTTCTGATTGAGGTGTTTTTAGCCTTGACTGGATTGAGTAAGCTGGATGTTAATGATGCTTTTCCTCTTGTTGAGAGTACACGCATGAGGAGGCATAAATTCAAGTTGAGGGAGGTTGGTTGCAGGATAGATGTCTGCAAGTTTGCCTTCAGCCAGCAGGTGGTTGTTTATTAGAAGCAGCTTCCATCTGTTGTTGTTGTAGAAGTGGATGAGTCGAATAAATTCAAGGGAGAACTAGCCAAATTCTTGGAAGGTATGGATTGGTGAACTGGGTTTTTTTTTTTTTTTTTTTTGGCTGATGCTATAAACCTAGGGGCTCACATCTGCTGAGTATAGGCTTGGCACACCCAGGGTCCTGAGCTGCACATCATCATTTTTCTCTTTCTTGGTGATTCCCTTCTACTTTTGACTCTCTCTCTCTCTCTCTCTCTCTCTCTCTCTCTCTCTCTCTCTCTCTCTCTCTCTCTCTCTCTCTCTCTCTCTTAGGGTAACTCTGGAAATTTTTTTTTTTTTTGGTTGGTGCAGCATAAGCATCAGGCTTGCACCATATAGCTAATAATAATAATATAAGCTTGCTTTCTCGCATCATTTGCCACTCCTACCACTACTACCACTACTACTTGCAGTGCATTGTGCTGTTTTAAAGGATTTGATGATAAAGATTCAAGGGCACATAATGCACTAGATAGGAAATGATTTCAATTAAACTTTCATTTAATTTGCTGTTGTTCAATATGGCATGTATAAGCATTGCCTAAGTATCAATAATATGAAACTATGTTGAAAGGGAAAATATAGGGTAAACTGACTGAAGGAATATGGTAAAGAATAGCTGAAGATGATCGATCAGTCAAGCATTAATATATAGTTACTAATGCTTTGAAGTAATTATAAAAAAAAAAACTCTGACTGGACTGTACTGCAATAAAATCACAACAATCCATATTTGATTAGCATGCATGCTAAGCAAGTGCTTCATGTACTGCAAAGCACTCTTCAAATGTTACATACCATGATGTCACAGTATGGCCTCACAATTACATTGTAATAGGCTAGCATCAGACAGTAAAGTTCCTGTTGTTTGAAAATGGTTGGCAAAGTGCCAAACATAATACACAAAAATATTTGGACTTTTATGGTAATACTTGTAGATATTTCAAGCTTAATGTGTGAAATAGAAAGACAAGCAGAATGGTTAATGACCCTAATCAGTTTATTCTTCTTCAGGAAGGCCTAGATAAATTATTTGAATGGATTAAAAAATGGCAATTGAGGTAAAACACTGAAAAAAAAACGCATGTCTATACCCTGTATGCAGAAAAGATGTTTTATTTAAAATCATCCTTGGCTTGGAAGAGGTCAGCAAAATCCAAGCCAATAGCCTAATAACCCATTTGATTGTAGTTATTTGTTGAATAGTATGATTGCAACAATACTCGTATTTGTCAGCAATTTCTTTTTTCGTCTCGCATTTTCCCGCAATTTTCAACTACAAGATCAGGTACCTCAATCAATGGTGGTTTCCAGAGACATTTAGATATGTTGCAATCGCAAGTACACATCCCTAACTTTAGCTATCGTAAATCCATTGTATCTTGTCTTCCAACTGAAATTATGGAACATTTGTGAATGATCAATAAAATATTTACAACACAAAGCTTTATTTCGTAATCAAAATACCTAAAAGAAATGTATAGGATCAGTCACAAAAATTGCAACGCAGAAGTAATGTCATTTGCAGTTTCCACCAGAAGCAAATTGTTGTAACTTGTATTGTTGCAATCATACAAGCATGATTACAATGCCACAATCATACTTTCTGTAGCTGCCATTTGATTGTAGCCATTCAAATGGGTAATTAGGCTATTGGCCTCAATTTTGCTCAGTTATCATCATTTGGGTAGTGATGTAATTTGCATCACATTTTCATGTCAAATTGGTTTTACTTCAGTCCGAAATTTAGTAAGTGCCATCAAAGATGTTTTCACATCAGAAATGCAAGGGCTTGTATCTGGGTAGCATTAATCCTGGAACAATATATCGCTTGGGAAAGAGATAAATTTCTCTGAACAGAGTAGACAGGCTGGTAGGACAACTCATGAACTTTGTAATACTAATAAATTTTAAAAAAAATTGTAATCATATTTTCAACTTCGTTATAATTAATCACTTATACTTCCTGCAGGATGGAAGATATAAAGGAGAGACAAAAAAGGCTAAGGGATGATCACCAAAACCATGCCAGGGTAAGTATTATTTATTATTTCAAATTTAATTATTTGCTAAGTCTTTAGATCTCTGCAAACTCACAGTGATAGTTGTGCATCTTTTCTTTCTTAATGGCTATGATAACATTTTAATGTACGTAGCTGGTTTAAAAATATGAGTGTTTCATATTTGACCCAGACAGATTTTGAATCAATATTAATGATTAAAATATGGTATAACACACCACATGGTACTGTATGAATTGCAACAGGGAAAACGTTGTGACCTGGAGGTAAATGCAATGTAAGTTCTCTAGAACAACGGATCATATGCTAGTTTTGACTATAACTGCATTTTGAGAAATGGACTGGAATGTTTTGTTATACCTCTGTAGACTTACCCCTGTTTTACTTCCGCTTTTTTCCCCTTGTTAAACTATGTAGGATCATCACAGAGGACAACCAAGTATTATATAAGTTTCCATAATCAATCAGAAGGGGTACCAGATTGTAAAGCCTAGCCCAATTTTCAAAAATATCCTCCCCACCCCTCCCCTCCCCTCCCCACTGCCATTTGTTCTCATTCTTGGTTATAATAGTACACAGGATTAATTTTTGCTTTGGCACCTCTAAATGATCTTCAGTTTTTGCTTTCAAGTGTTCTTGTAGGCAGGTCTCCAGCTTGATTTTATCAAGCTGGAGATTTTTTCCCCCTCCATTTATTAGTTAATCACACAAATGAAGCAGAGAATTCTCCTTCTAAATCCCAGTGCTTCATAAAGGCATATTTACCTGTTGAACCAGAAACATGATATTCCTTCTCATTTTTGGTTTAACTACTGAAATAGGGCAGACTCCAAGTCCTTCATGAGATCACTTTTTCAGACTATTTTTGTTTCAAGACACTAGCACAACTATTACTGTCCCTTGTAAATTTCTCCAGCCTATTTTTGTTTATGTTTAAAACAGTTTGAAACCCCATTGCATTCATCTTTTGCAATTTTTGATGTAGCTTCCTGCTTTTTAAAATTTTTCAGTTAACTCAAGAGCACAGATTTCTTCAGTTTTTCATATATTTTATCTAGGTTCCACACTCTTAAAAGTTATATAAAAGGAAACTGCAGTACATACATTGACTAATGATGTGGCTAGATGCAGGCTAAAAAATACCCATAATCTTGACACAAGTGACTGTCACCACAGCTAGAGGAAGATTGCAAAAGGTCAACATTCCTTGTTCCGGGAGATGCATGAGAGAGCGGGTCATCTAATTTACATGTTAACATGCATATTTCGGCGCCTCCGTAGCCGGGTGGGAAGGAGCAGCAGTGCGTAGCACACGCTTCTTGATTAGACCGGGGTTCGAGCCTGTCACCACCGAATCCGGAGGATGCGGAAAGGCCAAGGGAATGACCATTGCATATTCCCAGAGCAATATGGCCTTAGTTGCTAATGCTCCTAAAAACCAAACAGCAACATGCATATTTACATGTGTGTAATTTTATGAAAATTACAATTAATCTAATTTATTGCCTAAATTAGAAAATAAAGTTGTGTCTGGGTCTAGATCAGGCATGTCAAACTAAGGGTCCCCCGGGGGCCATATGGGTCACATTTGTGTTGTCATGAGGGCTGCACACGACAACTAATTGAAGTCATTTAATAAAAGTTATACAGAATATTTTTATTACTTAAACTTAGAAACATACAATGTGCATAAAAATGGTTTAGCGGCTAGCCACAGTCATGAATGCAAAGTAATGAAGTAGTTTAACAGAAGAGAAAAAAAAAGAAATTTTAAACGGCAACATAGACTTGTATGCAACAGCAACAGATATATTGTACAAAAATTACAACAGTTCAAAATGAACATTTATTTATGACTATTTTTAGCATTTTTTGCTATGTCTGGCTGAAATGTCTGTTCAGTTCTGACTTTCATCAGAGATGAGAAGTGTTGATCAGTCAGTCTTGTTCTCTGAGAAGTTTTTGTTGATTTCATGAAGGAAAATAACTGTTCACACACATAGGTAGAACCAAACATTGCCATAATCCTTGTGGCAAACTTTCTGAAGTTTTTAAACTTTTCAGGAAGGTATGAAAAGAAATGAGGCATCCCCACTTCAAGATACTTTGCTCTGAGTGTAAAATCCGACTGCATTTCTAATAGTTCCATCTGCAGTCTTTCTTCTGCCTTGGCAACATCAAAGGTGAATGGTGCTGAGAATAATGCAAAGTGGTGTTCAAAAGATGAGAAATCACAATCTTTCCTGAAATTCTTTTGACAACAATTTCAAGTGACTATCATACTTAGCAAAGCTAAGTACAGACTCAGTATTGGCAGTGTTTTTCACTCTTTGCACTTAAGAAAATAAACTAAATTTTCATTTGACAACTGTGACTTCCATAAGCTTAGTTTTGTAATGAAGCACTTGATGTCATCATACAACTGATTGATGAGTTTGTTTTTACCTTGTAATTTCAAATTAAGATCAGTTAATTGTGCAGTAATGTCCACAGCAAAAGCCAGATCCTGGAGCGAACTTTCATCTTTTATTTCATCTGTGTTTTGACCTTTCATCTCCAAAAACATAATTATTTCTTGTCTCAAAAAATAAAATCTTTTCAGCACTTTGTGACATGACAACCAGCGGACTTCTGTGTAGAATGGAACATCGGTAAACTGATTATCCATATCTTCCAACAACTGGCTGAATTGACGGTGGTTGAGAGCACGGCCTCTAATATAGTTCACTGTCTTTGAGACCAAACTAAGCACATGATCCAGTTTTAAAATCTTTGAACACAAATTTTGCTGATGAATAATGCAGTGAAAATGTGCAAATGATGAATCTGGATGCGAGTTTTCTATTTTTGTTCTTAACATTGCAATAACACTATTATGTTTGCCAACCATATTCGCAGCACCTTAGATAAGCATGCAAGTTTACTCAAATCCATGCAGAACCTGCTCGACTTTCTCAAAGATGTCCTGGCTTGTTGTAGTGTCATGCATGGATCAGTTCTTCATAAATATTAAATTCACTGTAACAAGCCCTGGTGAAAACCGCAAGCTGTGCTATTCCAGTGATGTCAACGGTCTCATCGATAGCAATAGAAAAATGTCAACTCTTGATGATGTGGCCTTCAACTGTTGTTTCAAGTCACTTGACATTTCATCAATCCGTTCAGCAACAGTGTTCCTGCTTAATGAAATATCTTTGAATAAGTGTGCTTTCTCTGGATACACAATTTGAGCCGTTTTTACAAGGCATCTCTTTCACTGTAAGATTTCCCACTCGTGGTGATCATTCGGCTGAGTTCATAGCTTGCAGTAACGGAAGCGACATTCTCTTTCTCAATTTTCGTAAAACAAGTCTGTTGCTGTCTCACGTTAGCCTTCAATTCCTTGAGTCTTGAGACACGCATTGGGCCTTCATATTTATCGTAAGTTCGATGGTTCGTTTCATAATGTCTTTTCATGTTGTTCTCTTTTGGTGTGGCAATGTTTTTGTTGCAAATTAAACAATGTATCTTTCCATTCACCGTTGTGCAAAAATATTGTAATTCCTATTTTTCTTGAAACACTCGCCCTTCTTCGTTCAGTTTCCTTTTTCTCTTAGCTGGAGAAGTGCTAGCCATTTTTAAAGATGTTGTGCAATCTGAAAAATAATAAAATTAAATTAAAAATAAAATCACCAGTTAAAAAACTAAAACGAAATTTAGGCCAGCTTATGTATTGTTACGAACGAGATAAATGGGATTTTATCTCATGCTCGTTGGTTTCACTCTCTCACTCAGGCCGAGCGGTTTACCTTAACGAGAGAGGAACCTTTTCCACTTGTGGGGTGTGGAATTCGGATCAGCACCAGGTATCTACACCAATAAATTGGCAAGAATGCTAGAATTCTTGTCGTAAGGCAGCCGTGTGGGATATTCTAAATTACCGAAATTACTTCAATTCACAGATTTTGCGAATCGCTACAGTGTCCTTTGTGTGGGCCGCGGGTGTGCTTGCAAAGGGCCGCATGTTTGACATGCCTGGTCTAGATAATTCAGAGTGCACTATATTTTTCTTTCTAGGGATGGGAACATTAACCATGATTTTTTAGCTAAAATGTAACATTTAATTTTTAACTCATGTTCATCGAGTCATGTACCAGTATCAGCATTCATAAACAGGCTGACAATAAAGCAGTTGTATATAGCACAGAGATAATTGATGCCAGAAATATTGAAAGACAATAGTGATGATTTGGAAAACCTACTTTAATGACATTGCAGAAAACAATTCTTGCAAATAGATGTCAGTGAGATTATTTTAGTTTATTCCTTATCACTTAGGGGAGGATATGAAGTCAAAAAGGACAGAGGCGTGCACTGATATGTTGTTTAAAAATTAGGACAGCTTTTCTTATATATGGTAAAATATGAGTGTACCTGTATGATCCAGAGACTGAGATAATTAATGAAGTTATGGCATCTCATCTCCCTTAAGATTATGGCAAGAGTCTTCTGGGATAACCAAGTGACTATTTTTATGGATATCTTGCTGAAATGAAGCTATAAATTATGATGTGCATCCCCACATGATTGCCAAAGTGTCCTTAGCAACCAAAACAAATGAGCCAGCAGTCCCACTTTACCATCCTTCTTGCAGTGACAGACCTGGCAATATCATAGTTTTGCCACTGATATCTTGGAATATGGTCAGATACCCAATGTGGATAAATCCTGGTTTATCCACATTGAGATGAGATGGCCACATAGGATCACAGGAGTGTACAAGATAGAGAATACAAGAACATTGGCCATATTTAGTGGTCACATCAGATCGAACTACACTCAGACACATATACTACTATACCCTCAGCTATAAGAGAAGAAGTAAGTAGCCGTTATCAATCCACTGCAGGATGGATGCCTCCTCAACAATTCATGTTGAGGGAAATGGGCCATAATCTGCCATGCTGGTCCAGTGCAGGTTGGCAGATCAATCTTATTTATCAGTCATAGGCTTAAACCCCGGTCTACCCAAAAAACATGTGCTGCTGACCACTCAGCTGCGGAGGCCCCTCAGCTATATCAAACCTAAACCTACATTTAAACACAAGAAGTTTGAGAGGGCAATCCAAAGTGGGGGGGCTCCAAAAATTTATTCCATCATGCACCATGAAATGCTTATTCTTTTGCCACATCCATCATTCATTTAAGCATTCACAGATGATTTGATGTAAAAATTAAACTAGTGACACTAAAAATCTGGGCAAGAACTACAGAACTTCATCGAACTGCATTTCATTATTTGATTAAACCAATACAAATGTATTTAAAATGAAAAAGATTTTTCTGAACACAGAATGTAAACAACTGACACTGACTACAGTCACTGTTTTTCTTTACTTATATAGACAAACTTGGGTTTGATTCCTTTCTGAAAGAAACGTGGTTTTTCATGACACTGTGGCAAGTTGTTGGTTTCAGGCAAAGGTTGATAGTATTCTCTCCTGAAATTTTAGTTCCAGGAGAAATTGCATGTATTTTATGATTATAAAATATGTGCAGTTTATAGACATAGTATATTTAGGCTTTATGGCCCAAGCTGCTTGACCGTGTATTCTAAAACAACTAACCGTTGATTTACAGGGTAGGTTGGTTCTGCAAAAGTACTGTGTAAATGGTCCTTGAGGGTGTCACAAACATTCTCTCAGATCTGCCAGACAAGCTGTACTTGCTACCTGGGAGTCTAAAACTCTGATGGAATTGATATTCAGGTGATACTAAGTCAAGTGGACCCAATTTCGGCAAAGTCCGGACGGTCTGTGACAGCCAGATCCTCTGCTTGCACCTTCACGATGGTGGGACTGTTAGTAATCCTGAGTATATCCTCCATGCACACGCACACGGTGGGTGACCACATAGGTTTTTTTTTTTTTTTTGATTTGGTAGTTTTTGGCGCATCGGCTTCTGTGGCCATATTGCACCTCCCAAGGTTTTTGCAGTACTTTGATCCAAGCCCGAGGCGGGAATCGAACCCGCGACCTTTGGGTTGCCGGGTAGGTGCTTTACCCACTCGGCTAGCCCGGTCGGCACCACATAGGTGTGAACCAACGTAAGCAGGAGTCGAGGTGTGGCGCCCTCACCACATGGAGGAATGCCGCCCCTCTGTGTGGTAGATGGTGGTAGATGACTCTCATCAACCGGTGCAATACCACCACTTTGCTTATTGGAGGCTTGAAGGGGTGGAACCCATGTTTAGTCTCCAGAGCTAAGTTCCGGTCAACCCTTCCCCATCTCTTCAGTCATGCAGTATGACATGACTTTTGAGGTTATGATGAACATCATGGCGAGATCCAGTCTTCCTTACACTTCGAGGGAACAGCTCTAAAACGGTGTTAGCAGGCCAGCTGCTAGTTAGTACACCGGACCTAACCTATTGGTAACTCTTTAGGAGGCTTCTGGATCAGCTAGTGTATAATCTTGCTATCACTACTCTGCCAGATAGTGACTAGAGGGAGTCCAAGTAGTGTGTATGTGGGGGGCATTGTCGAGACCACGTTATGTCAAGGATCTGGGTATATTCTTAACATGCATACACCATATCCAAAAATTTCATTACTTCATACAGCATGTCTGTCCACTTTTTCTTTCTATTGAATACACCATGAATTGTCAAACTAATAGAGTAAGCTTATCTGCCTAGAAAAGATCTAAACCACCCAAACACTTCCTAGTTCATTTCACAAATATACGTGGCCTCAATTCTAATCTCAACGATGTCCATTTCCACTTGCACTCTGCCAAACCCCATGTACTTTTTCTTACAGAATCTCAGTTATCAGTTTATTCAACTACTGCTCATCTGAGTTGCCAAAATTATTTGCTGTATGATTCCTTTCACCTCAAAGGTGGTACTTGTGCATATGTCCGTTCTGACATTCGCTGTCAGAGACTTAGTCATTTAGAATCTCCTCTTTTCGATCTTCTCTGGCTTAAAATCTCTCTACCTCATTGTGTCAAATTCATCTGCTGTCTCTATTGTTCTCCCAACTCCACTAATCACTTGGAGCTCTTTGACTTTCTCCAGTTCAACTTTCCTAACAGTGAAGTAATTTTCCTTGGTGATTTTAATGTTCACTCCAGCTGGCTTCCATTTTCTAGTCACACCGACCCAGCTGGTCGAGATACTGAGGCTTTTACAATTACTAATGACCTTGCACAGATTGTTCATTTACCTATAAGAATACCAGACAATCTTAACCATATAGCCAACACGCTTGACCTTTTTCTCACAAACAACCCTTCTAAGTACATGGTCAAAGTGAGAGGTCCTTTAGGCACATCAGATCACAACTTGGTGATTGTCTCTTCCCCAATGGAGCCTTTATCTCATGGCTATTCCCAACCTCGTATTGTTTGGCATTACAAGAATGCAAAATGGGATGACCTGCAAGATTTCTTTTCCTTGGTCGGATTACCTTCAAAACGTTTGATGTCAGCGTTTGCTCAGATTGTGTCAGTGAAATTATTCTTGCAGCAATGGAATCCTTTATCCCACATGCCACTTGAAAATCTCGTCCTTTATTCCAATAAATAAATGTGCTAATATGGTTTTCCAATAAATGTGCTAAGCCTTTTCAAGAGAAGAATGTTGCATATCGTAATTGGCTTGTTTCTAATTCTTCAGTTTCATTTTCTGCCTACACCAAAGCTCGCAACAATTGTAAAGCAGTTATTAATCAGTCTAAACTAGAGTTTGAACAGTCTAAGAGTAGAAAACTTGCACTTGCTTCTTGCCCTAATGGTAGCCAAGCATTCTGGTCTTTTGCCAAAGCTATTGGTTGCAACTTTTGCCCACATCTGCTCCCACTTCTGTCCAAACCAGATGGTTCTGTTGTCACTTTAGCTAAGGATAAAGCTGACCAGCTAGCATCCCATTTTTTTTTTTTTTTTTTCAACTCATGTATTCATGATCTTGGTAAAACACCTTCCACCATTCCCAACATGCTCCATTCAATGCTTCCTGTGGTCTTCCGTCAAAAGAATGTCAGAAGGATTTTGACGAATCTTGATGCTAAGAAAGCTCGAGGTCCCAATGGTATTTCTCCACTTGTTCTCAAAACCTGTGCTCTTTAACTTACTCCTGTTCTTTGCCGCCTTTTTTCACTTTCTTATTCCAAAGATGTGTTTCCTTCTTGGAAATTTGCTCATATCCAGCCAGTTCCTAAAAAGGGTGACAAATCCCTCCCATCCAGTTATCGTCCTATTGCAGTTACTCTTTCTAAAGTAATGGAGAAATCAATTAACCGCCAACTCTTAAACTACCTAGAAACCTTCCATCTGATCAACGATCGCCAATATGGATTCTGTCAGTGTTGGTGATATTCTGGCTTATGTTACTCATTTATGGACAAATTCAATGGGAAAAGTTTGGTGAAATGCAGGCAGTTGCTCTTGACATCTCAAAGGCTTTTGTTCATGTTTGGCATAAAGGTCTTCTTAAGAAGCTTCCATCTTATGGTTTGCCAACTGTTTTTTGTAATTGGTTATCCAGTTTTCTCTCTGATCGCTCACTGACAGTGATGGTAGATGGCTCTCTGTCTTCTAACTTCTCCACTAATGCTGGTGTCCCCCAAGGTTCAGTTCTTTCCTCCACTCTTTTCCTTGTATATATTAATGACCTTCTTCCATTGACTGGAAATCCTATCCATAGTTTTGCCGATGATAGCATGTTGCATTCCACTTTCCATTTTGAGAAACCTTGCCCTGCTCAATCAACTTCAACTTCTCGAAAATCTGCTACCAATTCCTTAAATGCCAATCTCCAGGTAAATCTCCAGTGGGGCAAAGACAACTTAGTTGATTTCAATCCTTCTAAAACTCAACCTTGTCTTATATCTCACAAAAAGGATTCTTCTGCTCCTATGCTTATCTTTGGTGACACTCCGATTTCTAGGCAAAATGATATATCTCTTTTTTCGGATTACCCTGACTTCTAATCTTTCTTGGCACAAGCACAATACAAATATTGCTTTCTCTGCATCTAAAAAACTTGGTTTTCTCTTTTGCTCTCGGCGTTACTTTTCTTCCAAACAGCTGTTCACTCTGTAGAAATCGCAAATCCACCCTACTATGGAATATTGTTCCCACATCTGGGGTAGTGCCCCCAAAACCTCTCTCAGGCTTTTTGATTACATTCAGAAGAGGGCAGTTAGGTTAATTAATCATTCGTCTGTAACAGAGTCTCTCTGTCTCATATACGTACTGTTTCTGCTGCACGCCTCCTCTACAGATATTTCCATGGGCACTGTTCTTCTGAATTGGCTTCTATAATTCCCACTCTCTCTTTCAAAACAGTCCGAACACATGACGCCAACATCCATATACAGTCCAACTTCAAACTCACAGAACCAAGTTTTCCATCTTCCCCGTTTATTCATTCAACTGCCATTTTCTAGAATGAAAACCTTCCTTCATATGTATTTCCTGAAAATTACAGTCTACAGAAGTTCAAGTCCAATGTCAACAAATATCTTCTTTCGTCTTCTCAACCTCCAACCTAAGTACTATAGGTTCTAATACCTCTCGTTTGGGGTTTACATTAAAAAAAAAAAAAAAAATTGCAAATCATGTGAATAGAGACTTAAATCTGGTGAGTATAGGCTTGGTACACCCAGGGTCCTGAGCTAGATATCATTATTCTTCTCTTTTGGTGATTCCTTTCTACTTCTGACTCTCTCGGGGTAACTTGGGAATTTTTTTTTTTTTTTTTTTTGACTGATGCAGCATAAGCTTCAGGCTTCCTTGCACCTTATGGCTAATAATAATAATAATAATAAATTTGTATAGAAAATGAGGGGATAGGTTCCATAACACTCAATTAAATAATTTGCATATTTTTAAAAATAAATTTAACACTTTATTTTTATGTATAGATACACAACAAAAATTTAAAGATAAAGGATGAAGGTGGGAAACCTTCAAAATGTATGAGAACTTTATTCTGTATCTTCTTTGCTTGTTAATACAGTATAGAAACAATCTTCTTCTTCCCTCTCAGTTGAAAGTCAACCACTACTACTGCTAACTTCATCTACTGCAGAATTATTTTTTTTTTTTAATCTCTTTTTCAAAAGAGATTGTCAGAATTGGCTGAACAAAATCTGTTGTCACAACACAATATTAACAGAACTGTTAGTTACGTGTGAAAAAGCCAAGTGATCAACAATGAGTAAAGCATCGAGATGAAACAAGAAAGTTGTCTGTGCATGTGCTTAACATGTTCTGTGCCACACCAAAATTCATGCCCATGCTACCAGACTTGCTTTAAACGTTTGTAATGTATTGTATGTTGCATAATACTGTACTTATAAGACTGCAAATATCATTACAGTATTATTAACAAGAAGGGGTAACATTCAAAATGTACTATAAAACAAATACTATTATTATTTAGACAATTTATAATTAAAGATACAGTACAGTATATATAGCGATATTTGAACAATTGTCTGCTTATACAGTAGAACCTGGATAAGAAATTCCTGCATAAGAAGTTTTCCCCATTATTAGGTTTGGTTTCTTAATTCCCATTATCCTATTGTATATAATATTCCTATTGTAATGTATTATTTTCCCACATAAGAAGTTTTCCCAGGTAAAAAGCTTTCCCACTCAAAAAAGTTCGGGATAAAGAATACACAGTGTATTATTATAACGTGTTCCCACTTAATACATTTTTTAAATTAGAAATTCTTTATTTTGTATTAAAAAAATATTAAACAATATAAACATTTTGGTCATCAAACAAGTTGGTGCATAGCATCATTTTAGTTTGTAGTAAACCACTGAAGTAGGTGAAATGGCATTGGGTTTTTTTTTTTTTTCTTTCCAGCTCATATTTTGAATGCCTTTACAATGAGTTGCCGTGATATTTCACTACCTCCAATAAGCAACTGTTTGCCACTAGAGAAGGCTGATATTACTTATTCTCGGCAGATACAAGCATCCCTGGGTGGTGTTATCTGCTGAGAATCCACTGCTGAAGGTAGTTCAATATCATGGAAACGCATTGTGAAGCTATTCACAATATGAGATATAACAAAAACAATGCCATTTCACCTACTTCAGGGATTTACTACGAACCAAAATGATACTGCGCACTAACTTCTTCGATTAGTGAATTTTCTGTAGTCAGAGGCTTTCGACGCTAAAACCTTCTTAATATAAACATTTTAATATAATGGAAGTGACGTATTGCAATTGTTTTCATCGATATCCATAATTGGATATGTTGACCATATTAAGTGTTAAGTTCTGGTGGGTGTGAACAGTTCTGAATTACTTAGTGGATTGTTGCTCTGTCTTATTGTAATTGTGACCTTTTAAGGTATGTTGAAACTCAAAAAGAGCTCATTCTTTCAACTTGGTAATGAGTTTAATGAACAGGATGTTAAGCAATGAGAAATCCTCAGTTTAAAAATGTTTCCTTTTCCATAGACAGAGGTTTTTTTTTTTTTTTTTTTTTTTCATTTTTATTTGTGTAATTAATATATCATACTCTTAAGGTCTTTTTCCTTCTAAGCCTCCACTCCCTTGGAAAACTTGTTATCCAGGTTCTACTGTATTATTTTCAAACAATTTACGTTAATAAATAATACAGTAGTATTTACATTAGCTAGTGGACCAGTTATATGCTTATAATAATAGATAATTTAAATCTGCATTGTGTAGAATATAATATTATTTAAAGCTTAATTATTACATCTAAATATTGCATGCATATGTCTGCCAGACTGATACCTCACTATCATCATCAGCCATTTTCAATCCACTGCAGGATGAAGACCTCTCCAGCAACTTTCCAGTTCCTTCTGTTTTGTGCAATGGCCATCCATTTACTACCTACAAACTCATGAATTTCATCTGTCCATCTCCATCATTGTCTTCCAGGTTTTCTTCTAGTTCCTCTTGGGTACCATTCTGTTATTTTTTTTTCGTCCATCTGTCATCATGTCTTTGAGCTATGTGTCCTGCCCAAGACCATTTTAGTTCCTTAGTTTTCATAAGAATGTCCTTTACTTGAGTTTGCTGCCTAATCCATGTGTTTCTCTTCTTATCTAACAGTCTGATTCCCAATATAACTCTTGACTTCCAGCCATTTATCATTATTACAGCTAATGACTTGTCCCAGATAAGTATGTGACTCCACCTTTTCAATTACTGCTCCTTCGATCACTATATCCCTTTCTGTGGCATACTTGTTCATCATTACTTTTGTTTTAGCCATATTCATCTTTAATCCAAAATCCTTACTAACTCTGCATAACTGATTAAGATTTTCCTCTAATTCTTTGGGATTGTGGTTTATGACCACAGTGCCGTCTGCAAATCGTAAATGGTTTAGGTACTCTCCATTCACATTGATTCCTTTCTGCGACCAGTCTAATCTTCTGAATGCTTCCTCAAGGGCAGCAGTAAACAACTTTGGAGATATTGTGTCTCCTTGTCGAACTCCTTTCTCAATTTTAAATTTGCTACTGTCTTTGTCTAGTCTAATAAAGGGGTAGCATTCTCATATATTTTCTTCAAAATAATATATGGGGTATCTGTGCTTTGCCTTGTCTTTCCAGTGCCCAAAACATTGCCTTATGCTGTATGGAGCCAAATGCCTTTTCATAATCCACAAATGCCAGGCATAATGGTGTTTTATATTCATTTTCTTTCTCCATTAGCTGTGATATTACGTGAAGGTGATCCATAGTTGAGAATCCTGTCATAAACCCAGCTTGCACTTTCGGTTGATTCTCATCAAGTATTCTTTCTAATCTGTTAGTAATGACCCTTGTGAACAACTTGTAAATGTGGGATAACAAGCTAATTGGTCTATAATATCCAATTTCTGATTTATCTCCTTTCTTATGCAGCAGAACTATGATTGCATTATTCCACTCCTTAGGCATCACACCTTTTCTAATGCATTTTATGAAGAGTCTTGCCAGTTTTTGTGTCATGTATCTTCCTCCCAATTTTAACAACTCTACAGTAACTCATCTTCCCCCGGGGCTTTCTGATTCTTCATTTTCTTCAACGCATGTTCTGCCTCATCAGGAAGGATATTGGGTATGTCGTATGTGTTACTAATTTGCAATCCATCTTCCCCAGTGCTGGCGTCATTCCCTCGCTCCTTGTATAATTCTCTACAGTAGTCTTCAGCTATTTGAATTATGCCTTCTCTGCTATTTATAAGTACACCATCACTATTCTTCAGTTTCAGTATCATTTGTCTTTCTGTATTACTGCTCATGGCTGCTAATTTATATCCTTTGTTTTCCCTTAATGCTTGTTCTACTTTTCTTGTGTTAATTCTTCTTATGTCCTCTCTGAGTCTCTTTCTAATGGCTTTGCATAACTCAGTATATTCAGTTTTGTCCTTGTCAGTGTTTATCTTGTTCTTCATTTGTTGTCTTCGGTTCATCATGGCATGTTCCTTGACTCATTTTTTCTTCTTTGAATTTCTTTTTACCTATATTTTTCTTGGGCTTTATCACTTTCAAAAGTTGTAATATTTCTCGTTAATATTTTGGTCGTGAGCAGTCTGCAGAAGCTCCAACTTGTTCTTAAGTTCTAGTACATAATTATTTTTCTCCTCTTCTGTTATCTCAAAGACCTTATTATTTTTTACTCCAGTCAGTTTTTTTCCTTTCTTTTCTTACATCTATATCAAGTCTGCATCTTGCCATTCTGTGATCACTTTCAACATTTATCTTGTTCAAGACGGTAACATCATTCACAATATATCTTCTGTTAGTGAGGATGAATTCAATTTCATTAGTTGTTAATCCATTTGGGCTCTTCCATGTCCACTTTCTGTTCACCCTTTTCTTGAAAAAAGTGTTCATTACTGACAATCCTCGAGATTCTGCAAATTCCACAAGTCTTTAATTTCTTTCACCAATTCCAAAATTTCCTGTAGTTCCTCTTTCTGCGCTGTTTTGTCTCTTTCCAACCTTAGCATTGAAGTCCCTCCCCCGTAATGATAGTGTAGTGGGTTTTCTGCTCATCTAGAAGACTCAATTTCGGTGTACATTTCTTCAACCTCTTCATCATCATGGCTTGGTGCATAAATCATTATAACCTTTAGCTCGTACCACTTAGAAATCCCGAGTAGTAGTCTTGACACTCTTAATGATGTACTTTTGAATTCCAAAATGTTTTTTTTTTTCTATACCTTTATGGACCAGAAAGCCAACTCCTCCTTCGCTCCTTTTACTCTTTCCATTGGTGTACAGCAGATTTCCACTTGATAAATCTATAAGTGATTCATTTCTTCTTGTTCAGCCAAACTGATGATATTCCAATTCACATTTTCTAGTTCCTTTTCCAGCTCTAATATCCTGTATTCACTGATGAGCAATCTTACGTTGTAACAGGCCAAGATCAGTTTCCATGCATGGCAGCCTGGTCATACCCAGAGATTCTTGGCACCCCCTGCTTCCACTCTGATCCTCTCGCTGCCGTAAGAGGGGGAGTGAGGGCCATTTGTTTTGTCTTGCTGTCATTTGCTGGAGGGTTTGGTCTTTTTCTCTTCACACTGACCAGGCGTCTTGAAGAGAACCACTCTACACGTTCGTTGCCACTAAAGTGATGTGATAGGGTTTACCGTCGAGAAGGTATGCATGAGTGGATTTTAGGGAGGCAGGTCAACCGGACTTCTCCTAAATCTTCTGAAATAGAAAAATATTGGTTCCATCAGTGTTTTAGACTGAGTGTCTGATAACACACAGAATGCCTGTTCCCTTCTATAATTTCGAATTTCTGATTTATCTCCTTTCTTATGCCGCAAAACTATGATTGCATTATAAGTGACAGCCAAATAACTACTGGCATGACATACTCAATAACTTTATGCTACCAGTGAGTATAGGGCACCTGCACAGCTTTTTAATACAACACACGTATTTTTTTGCTATTACTTAACCGTGTTATACCAAAATCGTACTGTGTAAAATGGAAATTTGTAACTTTTTTTTGACTGTGAAAAACTGAAATTGTGCAATTCGAGTACCATGCAAATCGAGGGTTATGTGTACTTTATGAAGTTGTATTTTTTGATTACCATAATGAATGTTTTAGGTGTTTGCTTTTTCCTTGCAAACATATACATAAACTAATATAACTAGTCTGCCAAATGGGGAATAATAAACATTGCATTAAATTGAATTTTTGTTGCCAATTATATTTTAATATTTCCATAGAACTTTCTATTATCAGCTTATTTTGCAAGCTGAATTTTTTTCTTCACATTTTTTTATAGAATCTAACTGCTAAGATTAAAGAAGATGAAATGAAACAGAAACAGCTGGAATTAGAAAGGATGCGGTATTAAAGTTTTCATGATAATATGATTTTTCTTGTATATTAGAATGGTCTGAGTTAATAAATCATGGAATGTACATAAAGTTAAAAGTAGTGCTGTATTTTACTTATGTAATTATTGTTCTTTTTTTATATAAATTTACCAGCCTCAGAATTGAGCTGCTGCCTCCCAAAAGTTCTCTTTTCATAATTATTACTTCATTTGTCACTAAAATTTTACAACTTATTTAAGCTAATAGTTGCATTTCTTAACTTTCAAATTCAGCATACATCACAACTGCTTGTTGTTCCTGCCAAATCTCCTAATTTGAAATAGGTCATTGATGATTGTGATGCATATTTTGGGCTTGATTCAAAACACTGTGTTGAGAATGTTGACAGGCCAAACATAAGACAATAAGTAATATATGAAACCTTTTAATAAAATATTTTACTGATATATAAAATATTAGTACATTAACACAAATGATATAAGGACAAGTAAGTTAAAACATTTAATTATTTTTCTTAAAACAAACTGCAATAACACTATCTCATATTTTAAACAAATAAACTATATAATATCGGTGTAGATACACCATAGTTAACCGATAAATTTGAACTATGTAGATAGTGTAAAAAGCATCGTTTTAATTGTATCTCATATTGTGGTTGCTTTCACGAGATATCTGGTATTGCACTACTTCAAATAAATAACACTTCTCTAGTAGAGAAGACTACTGTTATTTATTTTCAGAGAATATCACCACCACCCAGACGATTGTTTCGAAGCTAGTGGGCTTCATCATTAGTGAGCAGGAAGGTACCCTGGTAATGCAACATGCCATCACAGTTGCAGTTATATCCACAATATGAGAGATGCCAAATGGTGTTGTTAATAACGTATTTGAAAATGAAATGCACAAGGCATAATCCTTATGGGTTTTGGTAATTAACTATATAACATTGGTGTACATACACCATAGTTAACCCATAAATTTGAACTACATAGGTAGTGTAAAAGGCATCGTTTTAATTGTATCTCAAATTGTGGTTGCCTTCACAGCGAGATAGCTGGTATTGCACTACTTCAAATCGCTTGATTAGACCGGGGTTCGAGCCTGTCACCACCAAATACGGAGGATGCGGAAAGGTCAGGGAATGATCACCGCATATCCCGGAGCAATATGGCCTTAGTTGCTAATGCTGCTAAAAAACCAAATAACAACAAACTACTTCAAATAAATAATGCTTGTCTAGTAGAGAAGACTACTGTTATTTATTTTCAGAGGATACCACCACCCAGATGATCATTTCGAAGCTAGTGGGCATTTTCAAATAAACAAATAAAAAATAGTCTTTCAGTGATATTATTTCTTTAAAATTGATGTTTTTCAAGGTGTTCAAAAAAGTGGAGCACTTCTATAGTGGGTGCCTCCGTAGCCAGGTGGGAAGGAGCAGCAGTGCGTAGCACGCTTCTTGATTAGACCGGGGTTCGAGCCCGTCACCACCAAATACGGAGGATGCGGAAAGGTCAAGGGAATGGCCACTGCATATTCCTGGAGCAATGTGGCCTTAGTTGCTAATGCTCCTAAAAACCAAATAACAAACAATAACAAACTTCTATAGTGCTGCTTATTGTGGTCATGGATAATGTTATCATTTGTGTAACATTATCGTGAGTCTTGATCAGATGTATACTAATACATAGGGGAAATGACTTTTTTTGCAATGAGCACTTCAGTTTTTGTTATTGTTTTTACCCCTTGTTGTGGTTTACGCAGCTGCAGTAGAAGTGATTACATATTCCAGTTTTGTCTTGAACTACTCCAACTGTTGTTTGTCAATATTGTTACTCCATGAAAGAAAGTATTGTATCTGTACTCCTACCAATTTGACTGATTTACAGTAGAGCATTAACTCTTTTCTAATTCTCAATTTTAATATTTTCTTTATTTGTTTTAAACAGTTTGTACGGATTTCAAGAAACATTATGACAATTTCATTTTTATTTTTTACTTTCTTGAAGAAATAGTGAATAATCAAAAGTATTTTATATTGTTTGATTTTCGTGTTTTCGTTCTGTACACTTGAACCTTTTTATGTACACATTTTCATTCTGAATTAGTAAACAACTCTGAAGAGCCATATTCTTGTTTCATTGGTTATTGTTATCAATTAGGCTGTGTCCCAAAGTTATCACAGTAAGCTGCATCCATTGTATTTTGGTCTGTCATTTGGAATGCTATAAAAAAAAATGAAAAGCAAATATATCTTAATCACTGTATTCACATGAAAAGTAAAGCACATGTTGATGTCACTGAATTGGTGGAAGTACAGCTATATATTGTATTGTAGCTAAATTACAATTATAAAAAAACAGCATTAACATCATTTTCCAAGTAAATCGTGAAACACTACAATAGTTTATTGAATGTTGTGTCCCATGCAGGACAATGACCAAATTGTGCACACATACATGCAGATCAGTTTTAAATTAGTGCACTTTGCCCATACTTTTATACAAGGAAATAAACAAGTGATTTCAACTAATTCAAACTTTTTTGTACCACATGGCAACTCAGAGAATCCTTCATTATTCAGACATCATCAGAGATGTATTATGAGACCACCCACTACCTGTTGATAGATGAGTCTGAACACATTTACTTCAAGGCTATGAACTGTACAACCAAGAATTTTCAGATTTCGAAACAGATAAGTTTTTTGGAAAATTTTGCTGGTTTTTGTTTTAATTACTATCTTTAACAAGTACGGAACAATTTTGTTGAAAAAGTCACAGGTTAGGGTGATATTTGAAAGTATCAGCAATTCTGGCCAGACAAAGATAGGAGGGAATATATGATGAGAGCTTTGTCAATCAATTCGGCCCTGGAGAGATTGTGCAAGGCTCACTGGTTTTTCAGCGTGGTCTGTGCTTGTTAACAAGAGAGCTTTTTTTACAGGGATGGAATACACTTAAATTGAAAGGGTACAAGAATATTTGCTGATGCTATCAAGGCAGGTTGGAAAACTGCTAGCTTAACAGTAGCCCCAAGCAGAGGAAAGTGATTCTTGCACTGTTTCTATTGGAATTAGCAGCTGCCTGAAAGCAAGAATGCTGGTGATTTCAAGGACTGCTGGGAGTCAACATGAAACAAGTAAATACACGGCTTTTGTTAGGGTTACTAAGAGTAAGAACAAGTGCATACATTAGCATTTGCATACAAAGCACATGCAAAGCAAATGCAAGTGCATACATTAGCACTTGCATTTGCATGTGCCTTTGTATGCACATTATCATGTGCATACAAAGGCACATGATGCAAGAAAACAAGCTTATATAGCATCAGCCAAAAAAAAAAACTAACCCCCTTCTCATTTCACCCATTCACTTGCTCCAAATGTTTTTGTTTAGTTCTGCCTTGAATCTATTTAAGCTATCAACTTCTACAACTACAGATGAAAGTCCGTTCCAGCAATCAACCACCCGCTGGCTAAAGACATACTTCCGCACCTCTATCCTACAACTGTCTTTCCTCAATTTGAATTTATGCCCTCTCAGTTGATTATTCTGAACAAGGGAAGAATCCCATCAGCATTGAGCATGCTCAAACCATTCAAGGCTTTATACACCTCAGTCAGATCACCTCACAGGTGCTTAGTCTCCAGACACTGTAATTTTTAAAACTTAAGCTGTTCTTTGTAAGAGCAACCCTTTGTTATATTCACTAATCTTGTTGCCCTTCTCTGTACACGTACTAATGGTTCTACATCTTTCTTATAATGAGGCCTCCAGACCTGTATACAGTGCTCAAGGTGTGGATACTTGCATATACCAATGCAAGGAGTATAGTAAATAAATTTGATGAATTTGCAGTGCTGGCAAAGACATCAAAAGTGGATATTGTTGAGATTTCAGAATTGGAATTTGGGGAGTATGGACAGGATAGAAAAGAAGGAGGGGTGATGCTGTTACTTAAGAAACACACAAAATCTAAGAAAGCAAATCCAGTTGACAAGGGTGTGCAGTGTTGAGTCAGTTTGGTGTGACATAAGCACCAGGAAAGCAAAGTTGAGAGTAGGAGTGTATTGTAGCCTAATTACACTGATGAGTACAATGAACAGTTGTACAGAGAAATAGATTGGGCCAGTAAATCAGATTGTCTTATAATGGGGGATTTTAACTTCCCAGATATAGACTGGACCTTGTGGGTTGGTCACTAGCAAGACTGTGGATTTATTGGATGATTGTTTTCTATAGCAACACATTAGAGAGAGTAATACTATTTGTCTGGTTATCAGCAGTGATTATTCGTGCATTAAGAATTTGCAGATAAAAAGAACCACTAGTGGTAGTAATCACAGTGTACTAATGTGAGATTTACTTAAAGGTGTAACTACCATCAGGGGTAAAGGGGAGGGTTTTTGCTTTCATGAAAGTGGTCGCAGACTGTTTTTAAATTCTATACATTGGAACCAACTGATGATGTTACCAACAGCATATGTTAAGTGGAAAGCATTAAAGGAAGTAATCTAGGCCTTTCATACCAATTAAAAAATAATGTTCAAGGTTTAGGTCTAAATGCATGTCAGATGAACTATTGAGAATCGTGGCAGAGAAGAAAAATGGATGAGATGCATATAAATTATCAGGGGACACAGAAGCCTATGGTAGATATAAGCTAGTCTGTAATCAAGTCACAATGGAGGTTAAGCAAGCAAAGGCAGATCACAAGAAATCTTTGGCACCAGATGCAAAAAAAACAGCAAGGACTTCTTTAGTTATATAAACTCTAGAAGGAAGGGGATGAATCAGATCGGACCACTTCATATGGATGGTTTGACTCTTGATGATCCTGCTCAGATAGTTGACAATCTGAATGAGTATTTTGCATCTACATTCACACATGAAGAATTATTAAGGGAGGAAATGCCAAAACTTTATTAATTTTTAACTGGTTGCTTAATGATATTTCTAATAACTGAGAACTAAGTGGAGGAGGTATTCTTGTAGTTAAACATAAGAAAGGTGCCCGGGGTGGATGGGATTTTTTCGTTATATTAAAGGAAGTAACCAAACCCTTAACCATAATTATGAGAGCATCCTTGTACTCAGGAGACGTCCCTATTGACTGGAGATGTGCAAATATATCACCATTTCACAAAAGGGAACCTAAGGATGACACGAGTAATTACAGATGTTAGTTTAACTTCTGTTCTGGGGAAAATAATGGAGTCACTGGTTAAAGAAGCATTGCAGGATCATCTAGACAAGACTTCAGTTATAGCTCGGACACAGCATGAGTTTGTTAAGGGAAGATCTTGTCTGACAAATTTGATTGGATACTATGATATGGTTACAAAGGTCAGGCCACACCTTGATGCAAAAAATAATTTTGATATTTTTAGCATTAGCAAGAGCACATGATGCAAGAAAGCAAGCTTATATGGCATCAGCCAAAAAAAAAAACCCACCCACTCTTCTCATTTCACCCATCCATTCACTCCAAATGATTGTCTAGTTCTGCCTTGAATCTGTTTAAGCTATCAACTTCTACAACGACAGATGGAAGTTTGTTCCACCCGCTGGCTAAAGGCAAACTTCTGCACATCTAATCTACAACTGTCTTTCTTCAATTTGAATTTATGCCCTCTCAGGCGATTTATCTGAGCAAGAGGAAAAATCCCATCAGCATTGAGCATGCTGAAACCATTCAAGGCTTTATACACCTCAATCAGATTACCTCAAAGATTCCGGGACTCCAGACACTGTAATTTGCAAAACTTAAGCCTTCCTTCGTAAGAGCAACCATTTTTTTTTTTCATTCACTAATCTTGTTGCCCTTCTCTGTACTCGTTCCAACAGGGCTACATAATTCTTAAAATGAGGCCTCCAGACCTGTATACAGTACTCAAGGATGAGATGCCTTATACAAGGGGATAATCACCTCCTGCTCTCTTGCAGACTGTCTGCACTGCTCAAAAGACTTCATATCTGCCTGCACAAATACCCCCAGATCCATTTCACTCTCTACCACTGCCAGTGTAGTACCACACAGTTGATACGTTATTCTGGGGTTACTGCTTCCCATATGCAGTACTTTTCATTTGTCAATGTTAAGCTTCAGTTACCACCTCTCAGCCCATCTGCTCAACTTTCCTAAATCCTATTGCAGCAGCGTACTGTCGTTAACAACCCTGCCAACCTTCATATCGTCTGCAAACTTGGACATTTAAACTTGATATACCATCATCAGTATCATTAATGAATGCTGTTGTTGTTTGGTTTTTAGGAGCATTAGCAACTAAGGCCATATTGCTCCCTGGATATGCGGTGGTCATTTCCTGACCTTTCTGCATCCTCCATATTTGTTGGTCATGGGCTCAAACCCCGGTCTAATCAAGAAGCGTGTGCTACGCACAATGAATATAGAAAACAACAATGGACCCAACACCGAACCCTGGGGGACTCCGCTAATAACATTAGTCCACAAAGTGCAGCATCCATTAATTACGACTCTGTCTTCTCTCACTCAACCATCCCTTTATCCATAGCAGCAATATGCCACACTGCTTCAATTTATGTTTATGTTTATCTTCAACAATTTCTCCTCTACTTTACTATCAGTTATTACAAGATTATCTAGCTTACTGCCAGAGTTTAATACACCTCTGGCACTCCCCTCCCTGAAAAGTAAAGAACTCTTTGCTGTTTTTCTTTGCATCCTTTGCCAAAGATTTCTCGTAATCTGCCTTTGCCTGCCTAACCTCCTTTGTGACTTGGTTACAGTCCAGTTATATATATATCAGAGGCTTCTGTGTCACCAGTTAATTTATATATATCTCATACATTTTTCTTCTCTGTCACATGTCTAATTAGTTCATCTGACGTCCTTTTAGGCCTAAATCTTGAACAATATTTCTTAGTGGTATGAAAGCCTAGTAACTTCCACGATTAATTCTTTGAATGCTTCCCATTTTGAATTTGCTGTTGGTAACATCATCAGTTTGTCCCACTGTAAAGAATTTAAATACTGTCTCAGACCACCATAGTCACCTTTAAGAAAGCAAAAACCCTTCCCTTTACCTCTGAGTTAATTCAAAGTGAGTTAGTTACTTTGAGTTAGTTACCTCTTTGAGTAAATCCCACTTCAGCACACTGTGATCACTACCACCTTAATCTGCAGATTCTTGATGCAAGAAGAATCACTAGTGATAATTAGATCAAGAGTATTACTCCCTCTAGTTTCCTCCCGAACATGCTGCTGTAGAAAACAATCGTCCAATAAATCCACAAAAGCCTTGCTAGTGTGTATGTGACCAACCCATGAATTCCAATCAATCTCTGGGAAATTAAAATCCTCCATTATAAGACACTCTGATTTACTGGCCTACTCTATTTCTGTGCACAATTGCTCATACTCATTAGATTCATTAGGCCTATAACACACACCTACTCTCATTTTTCCTTTCCCAGTGCTTATATCACACCAAACAGACTCTACATTGCATTGTCCACCAAACATCAATTGGATGTACTTCCTTAGATTTTGTGTTTCTTAACTCACAGCATAACCCTTCCTGTCCTTTCTGTACACATTGTACTCCCCAAATTCCAATTCTGCACTGCTTATGTCTATGTGACACCATATCTCTGATATCCTAACAATATTTGCCTTTGATGTCTTGACTAGCACTTCAAGCTCATCAAATTTATTAACTATACTCCTAGCATTGGTGTCCATGCAAGTATGCATGCACCTGTTTCTACTCTTAGTTACCCTAACACAGCCCATGTATTTACTTGTTCCACCATGATTACCAGCAGTCCTAGAAATCTCCATTGCCTTGCTTTCCAGGCTGCTGCTCAATTGCATTTCTGTAGAAGCAGTGCAAGAATCACTTTCACCTCTGCCAGTGGCTACTGTTAATCTATTAGTCTGTGTATCCCTCGAAGCTAGCAGTTTTCCCACCCACCACCTAACTCTGCCTCGATAGCATCAGCAAATATTCTTGCACCCTTTCTATTTAAGTGTATCCCATCCCTGTAGAAGCAGTCTCTCCTGTTAACAAGCACAGACCAGGCTGAGAAAAATTCTACTCCTTGATTCTTGCACAATCTCTGCAGGACTGAATTGATCGACAAGGCTCTCATCGTATATTCCCTCCTATCGTGTCTGGGCAGAATTGCAGACACTTTCAAATTCAACCCTAACTCACAGCTTTTTTTTTTTTTTTTTTTTTAACCTTGATCCGTACTTGTTAAGTAATTCCACCGGTCTCCTACTCTTAATATCATTAGTGCCAACGTGTACAATATCACCTTTTGTGCCCTTAAAAAATGATATCTTCTCTACAATGTCATCAACCTTTGCCCCTGGAAGGCTACTGTAAAAATTGGAGCAGTATGGTGTTAAGTGCAAGTTGCTACAATGGATAAAAGGGTAGTTGAGTGGGAGAAGACAGAGTGGTAAGCAATGGATGCTGATCTTCGTGGGCTAATGTTATTAGTGGAGTCTCCCAGAGTTTTGTGTGTTGGGCCCACTGTTTTTTTGTATATTTATCAATGATATTGACAAAGGTTTATCAGGCTTAATGGCAAAGTTTGCGATGATACAAAGGTTGGTAGGGTTGCAACAGGCAATCATGTAACCATTCACTGCCTGCAATAAAGATATTAATTAATTGTTAATGGCAGTGTGCTACTGCAACAGGATCTAGAAAAGTTGGGCAGATAGTTTGAGAAGTGGCAACTGAAGTTTAACATTGACAAATGCAAAGTACTGCATATGAGTGTCAGTACCACAGAATAACATGCCAACTGTGCAGTACTACACTCAGGGTAGTGGAGTATGAAAAAAACCTGAGGATAATTGTGGAGTCAGACATGAAGTTTTTTGAGCAGTACAGACAGGCTACAATGTAGCTCATGGGGTCTTGTCAATGATATAGAGAAATTTTGCTAGCAGGGATATGGCAGTGATTATCCCCTTGTATAAGGCAATGCTCAGGCCACACCTTTCCACAACGACAAATGGAAGTTTGTTCCAGCAGTCCCCTATCCCCTTGCTAAAGGTAAATTTCTGCACATCTATTCTATTCTACAACTGTCTTTTCCTTAATTTGAATTTATGCCCCCTCTGGTTCCTAATCTGAGCAAGAGGAAGAATCCCATCAGCATTGAGCCTGCTGAAACCATTCAAGACCTTATACACCTCGATCTGATCACCTTACAGGTGCCTAGTCTCCAGATGCTGCAATTTGCAGAACTTAACCTTTCTTGGTAAGGGGACCCCTTCTTTCCCCTCACCAATCTTGCTACCCTTTGCTAAAATGAGGCCTTTAGACCTGTATACAGTACTCAAGGCGTGGCCTGACCCTTATTTTAAAACAAAGGGATAACTGCCTCCTTTTCCCTACTAGCAAAATTTCTTGTATATCATTGACAAGACCCCATGACCTGCTCTGTCTGCACTGCTCAGAAAACTTCATATCTGACTGGCCAATTACCCCAGGTTTTTTTAATTCTCTGCCGCACTGAGTGTAGTACCACACAGTTGGTACGTTTATTTGGGGTTACTCCTACCGATATGCAAATCTTTGCATTTGTAAATTTCTGTTGGCAGCATGCTAAAACCATAGGATTTTCATGTAATTTCAAGATCTGCCACTGGTTGGAATTGGCACCACTGAAACTATACTCAACAGAGACCATGACACCCGCATACACCCCGCCTTTTAGCCTCTCTTACTCCATGAGGTTGGCCATTGCCAGTCACCCACCTCAACCTTCTTCCTTCTCATGTGCTTATTGCACTCCAAGGTCACCCACACATAAAACCACCACCACCATTCAGTGCTCAGTCAGTTGGTATCCTAGCCGAAAGCTAATACCTCTGTTTTCTGTGTTTGTGCTAAATTAAATATGTTCGATCTTGAATGTTTGTGCCTGTGTCAGTTTATATGCTTTGTTTAACTGAATGTACCCTCTCACTTTATTTAAAGTTATTTTCTCTTGGTCAGTGCATGCAAGAAATTATAATATGTATCCAACCTCAAAGGGTTCTTCAGCCAGCTTTTGTATTGGTGATTACAGTCAAAAATCGCATCATGGTTACGTTTAGTCGTATAATGCATGGCAGTGGAATTTTAGGGTTTTAATTGTGGTAAATAAATATCTCATAGGTTCACATAGGTTGGCATATATTTTTAGTAATAGTATAGGGCAATAGAAACTTGATAGCATAATACATATTATTGAATTTAAATATCCATTAGTTTAGTGTTGTATTCTCAAGTTAAATGAAAATTATGCAGCAAAGCAACAGCCTCAAAGTAGTAGCTGCAACACCCCTTCAGTTTTCAAAGGAGAACTTAAGGGGTGATTCTCCTACGATTCGTGGTCTTACAAAATATGCTGCTTGTGTGATGTTTGCAGGTATATGTGGAACATGATGCAGTGTGGGATCAGGGGTGTCCTTGTGCATGTTTGGTGCAAAGCATGTGACAAATTAAAATGGAGAGGATCCATCAGACAGAACAGCAGCAATCCCCAAAGTAGAATACACTGGTCTCATAGAGATAGTTATTGTCAGTGACTCAGGGGTATGTCTGCTGGGGGAGCAGTTATCATATTTTCAGGGTGCAGAAGGTGATATAGTTCATGTCGGCACTAATGATATTAAGAACAGGAGATCTCAGGACTTACTTAACAAGTACAGAGCAAGTTGGGAAAAAGTTGTAACTTAGGATTGAATTTGGAAGTGTCTGTGATTCTGCCCAGTCACCAGAGCAGGAATACATGTAATAGTAATCGTGGTATGTGATGTAAGAAAGCAAGCATTTTTTTTTTTTTTTTGGCTGATGCTACATAAGCTTATGTAGCATCAGCCAAAAAAATTCACACAACCATTCCCTCTAAATGTTTGTCCAGTTCCTCCTTTAATTTATTTAACCTATCAACTTCCACAACAACAAATGGAAGTTTGTTCCAGCAAAACTAGACAAAACGCTGGATAAACCCAAATTTCCGCACATCTATTCTACAGCTGTCTTTCCTCAATTTGAATTTATGCCCCCTTAGGTTTCTAATCTGAACAAGTGGAAGAATCCCATCAGAATTCAACGTGCTCAACCCAGTCAAGGCCTTATACACTTCAATCAGATCACCTCACAGTCTCCAGCCGCTGCAATTTGCAGAACTTAAGCCTCTCTTGGTAAGAGGATCCCTTCATTCCCCTCACCAATCTTGTTGCCCTTCTCTGTACATGCTCAAGAAAATCTACATCCTTCCTAAAATGAGGCCTCCAGACCTGTACGCAGTACTCAAGGCGTGGCCTGACCATTGCCTTATACAAAGGGACAATCACCTCCTTTTCCCTGCTAGCAAAATTCCTGTATAACATTCACAAAACCCCATGACCTGCTCTTGCAGCCTGTCTGCACTGTTCAGAAAACTTCATATCTGACTGCACGATTACTCCCAGGTCTTTTTCATTTTCTACCACCCTAAGTGTAGTACCACACAGTTGGTACGTTCCTCTGGGGTTACTTCTACCCGTATGCAGTACTTTGCATTTGTCAATGTTAAACTTCAGTTGCCACTTCTCAGCCCATCTTCCCAAATTTTCTAGATCTTGTTGCAGTAGCACACTGCCATTACTGTCATTAACAACCCTGCCAACCTTTGTATCATCTGCAAACTTCGACACTAAACCTGATATACCTTCATCGATATCATTGATAAATATGCAAAACAACGGTGGACCCAACACCAAACCCTGTGGGACTTCACTAATAACATTAGTCCACGAAGAGCAGCACCCATTGATTACCACCCTCCGTCTTCTCCCAATCAACCATCCTTTTATCCATTGTAGCAACTTACCTTTAATACTATTCTGCTCCAGTTTGTACAGTAGTCTTCCATGCGCAACAGTGTCAAAAGCTTTCCTAAAATCCAAGTATATGATATCAAAATTATTTTTTGCATCCAGTTCCTTTGTAACCACATCATAATATCCAATCAAATTTGTCAGTTGTTGTGAGCCTTGTGAATTAATTCGGTCCTGGATATAGTGTGCAAAGCTCATGGAGTAGAATTTTTCTCAGAGTTATCTGTAATTGCTAACAGGAGAGAGAGAGATTGTTTTTGCAGGAATGGAATACACTTAAATAGAATAGATGTAAGGAATTCATTGGATTTGAAATAGATTTTGATTAAGTCATGAAATGCAAATTTAGGGATATCAAAGACGTGTGAGTACAATGTGTACATGTATGTATGTGTATCCTGTGGCTTCCAGACATAAATCCATCTCCACCTAGTATCTCTGTGGTAGCACAGAAACCCTGTAAAACAGGCCTGATAAATACTGTGTATGTATATAAGTTTATGTGTGTACTGTTGTGTGAGTGCTTTTTCGGACCTCTTTGCCACCAGGGAGAAGGCCAACACCTGGGAAGTTGCTGCCTGGTAATGAGGAGCCAGGCCTTAGTCCTTTTCTGTGTTAGGTGCACAAATCAGCATCCACTGGAGCTAGTGTTAAACCAGTGGATGCAAAAACCCCATAATCATGTTGCCCAGGCATGGGTCGGTGACCTGAGTATAGGATTTTTGCATCCATCAATAAATAATTACCCTTAAACCATAGATTTCATTTCATTAGATCAAAGCAAAATTAAACAAAATTCTAGTATTATATTTCTTGTTATTTGTCATGCCTAGTGAAGCTAGTGAATGATTTCCCAATGATGTAGTGTAATATAAAAATCATCTGGCAGGCTGCATGTGGCTCATGGGTTGGCCATGCCTGACGTAAACAAAAGGAGTGCCCTTGAGTCTAAGTTTAAACAGTTTGTCTTTTAATGATCCATGGCCTATAAGTAAATAAATCATATACATTGAGGGATTAAAACCATTTCCTTATAGAGTTACTAGTTGCAAATGTGGCAGCTTGTATAAAATGACGAGTAGTTGAATCTGTTTCGCTTGCATTCCATCTCGATTGCCATAGTGTATTGAATTTATTCCATATCAACATTTCTTCATGTTTTACATTTTTGAATGGGTTGCAAGTTATCCCTGGTATTGAAGTAGAATGGCCTTTCTTGAGAAAATAAAGAAACCTCATTATGCTGTATATAAATCCAATGGTAGAAAGCCAGTAATTACCTGAAGTGCATTTGTGTGACACTGCATGGGGGCTTTAACAATTGTTACCACATAGAATGCTGGAGTGATTGAAGTTTAGCCTTAAATTGAACTTTATCTATACTATGAAACCATACTGCAGAGGCATAATAGGCAATAGGCAATAATATTGTTTTATAGTAAAGAAAGTGTCTTCTTGGTTAAACCTCATTCTGTGTGAAAAATTCTAATAATGCTGGCCGTAAAAGTCTTGACTTTAGTATATAGGCTTTTTACGTGAAACAGAAAACAACCTGTCACCTAAAATAATTCTTAAATACTTCTGTCGTGGAACATAGGGTGTTTTATTTATTTTTTTTAAATTTTTTTCCATTTATTAGAAGTCTGGGAGGCCTTTGATAATTTAGATGTTTGTTAAAAATTGTTAACTTGATTTTTTAGTTGGAGAAACTTTTAATTTATTTAACATTGCCCAAGCAATAAGATTATCAAGAGTGGTTTGTGCACTATCATCCAAAATTCTTCAAAAATTTCCAGGAATATATATAGAAATAGATCATCTGCATACACAAACTTGGTACATTAGTCGATAGGGTGAACCAGCCATTGGTCAAGCACCACATTGTAGGGAGGAGGTCCAAGGACAAAACCCTGCAGATATCCTCTGGAATGTCAGAGAAGTGGCAGCTTTAATTTCTGCTAAATGCAAGGGCATATACTCTTAGGGAATAGCAACCTCCAAATAAATTATATATTTTGTAAGTTGATTTAAAAACAGTACAGGAGGGAAGGAATCTGGGGGTTTCAATACGGGGCAGATATGAAATTTTCTACAGTAAACTGGCAGCCAGTAAAGCCAATGATTTATTGAATTTTATCTTGTAGAGAGTATAAGGCAATTGTAAGACTACATTTGGAATACTGTGTTTTTGAGGACAGTATGGAGACCTCATCTAAAAAAATACATTGAGCTTCTTGAAAGGGTCCAAAGGCAGGCAACTCGAATGATGAGATCAGCAAAAGGACAATCATATGAGGAAAGATTGTGTGGGCTACAGAGCTTGGCAACCGGGCACCTCAGAGGTGACCTGATTGAGGTTTATAAGGCTCCGAGAGGGATTAGCAAAACGAATGAAGGTGGAATTTTCACTGCTATAAAGAATTCCAGAACTAGGAGCATCCATAAATTCAAATTTACAGGAGTTGGGTTTAGATTAGCTTGTAGGAAGTTTTCTTTTATCAGAGAGTCATTGATTGGTATAACAAGTTGCCCTCACAAGGTAGTTAAGGCTCACAGTTTGAATAAATTCAAAAGTCAGCTGGATAATTACCTGTGTGAGGAGGGAAGCATATAATTTGCATTTTCTTATCTGCTTGGTGAGATTTTTTTTTTTGCCAGTGCAGCAAAAGCCTGTGGCTTCCTTGCACTATATGGTGAATACTATTACTAGTTCTTCCTTGAATTTATTTAAGCTGTCAACTTCCACAACAGTAGATGGAAGTTTGTTCCAACAGTCAATCTTCTTCTGGCTAAAGGCCAACTTCTGCACATCTATCCTGCCGCCATCCTTCCTCGATTTGAGTTTATAGCCGTTTTGTGTGTAGTCTCAGCAAGAGAAAGAATGCAATCAACATTGAGCTTACTCAATCCGTTCAATGCTTTAAACACCTCAGTCAGATCTCTTCACAGGTGCCTAATCTCCATACACTGCAGTTTTCAGAACTGAAGCCTTTCTTGCTAAGAGCACCCTTTTGTTCCCTTCACCAATCTCATTGTCTTTCTCTATACCCATTCCATCCTTCCTAAAATGAGGCCTCCTTAATTGTTTTCCCAGAGTAATGCAGTACTGAAGATGTGGCCTAATCATTGCTTTATACAATGGGTTAGCCACCTCCTTATCCCTGCTAACAAAGTTCCTGTATATTATTTAAAAGAACCCCATGAGCTGCCCTGGCTGTCTGCATTGCTCAGGGAATTTCATATATGACCACATTATTACCCCAGGTATTTTTCATTTTCCAATATGCTGACTGTAGTACCACACAGTTGGTATGTTGATCTGGGATTACTGCTACCCATATACAGTATCTTGCAATTCTGTTGTTAGAAGTGAAATTGATACCGATCAGAATTGAGATAATAGTCAAAACAGATAATGAAAAAGTTTAATAAAAGATATAATTGGACAATTGTAACACAAGATTATGCTTATGGATGATACTTTAAAATTAATATATTTGAAAATTTTAGTTATTCTTACATTGAAAGTGCAGTTGTAAGCAATGGTACACATTTGCTTTTGTGTACAGGGTTTGTCATTTGTTGTTATGGGTTCATATTGTCATTGGTAACTTTTTTATGTATCTAAGCAGGCAAGAAGAAGAAGAACAGAAACGGCAACAGTTGTCTAAAGGCTGTTTGGAAATAAGAGGAATAGTTCTTGAAACCATGGAAAAGTTGCATTCATTTGCAAAACCAGATTATTTTAGTGTATCTCTGAATGAAAGATTGCAGAAAATGCAAGAATTAATAAATTCTGTAGATAGGTTAACTGAGGAATGCAAAAAAGAAAAAAATGAGATCACTAAAGAATGTCTTCACGTAATGAATACTTTACAGGAAACTGCCCGAAATTATCACTCTGAAGTAATACAGGATATTGGTGAGTGAGAAATGTTTTATAAGTTTATTATTTTTTTCAGTAGGTAGCATTTATATTTGTAATTAAAAATAAAATTGTTACATTTATTTTTAAAGAATGATAGCTTGTAAACCATCCACCAACAGACAATTAATAATAATGTCGTCTGAAAAAAGCTATATGAAATTTCATACCCCATTCTGTAAAATTTATCTGTTGCCTCTATTAGTCTTCCAACCCTACTGATCTCTTAAAACCTTTTGACTTTCTTTCTTAATTTAATGTTCACAACTCCAGCTGGGTTTCACTTTTCTTGCACTGATCCATTTGGTATAGATGCAGAGGCTTTTGCAATTACTATTGCCGTTTTACCTACTACAATACCAGACAACAAACACTCTTAATTGTTTTCCCAAGCAATACTTCAATGTATACAATTATTGTTAATGGTTCAATTTGTGATCTTAATATCTCAGATCACAATTTGGCAATGGTCTTTTCAGTGAAGCCTCTTTCCCATGGTTAATTTTTCAGCCTTGTATTGTTTGTCATTACAAGACGCAAAATGTGATGAATGGTATAATTTCTATTTCTTTTTCTTGTTTGCTGTTTTAAATCTTCTCATCCTAATGTTTGCTGACATTGTGCCAGTGAAATTATTCCTGTAGATATGAAACCATTTATTCCTTAAGTCCTTTATAAGCATTTGTATCTTATATAAAAAAAAAAAAAAAAAAAAACATCTGTCAATCAAAAACAAAATCCTTTTCCATTACTCTTTGAGAGTGCAGCCACTCCCCGACTTACATAAAGATTGCGTTCCACGGAACTCTACGTAAGTCAGAATTTCCCTAAATGCTTATGCAGCACTCCCAGCTATGCGCACTGAATTTGATTGAAGCAAAAAAGAAATGTTCAAGAAACATATAAATAGAATTATTTATTCAATTTTTTTTATCTCACATGCAGGAAAAATTGGAAAAGTGTGCTTCAAAATGTACAATCAAAAGATTAAGACAAGTGCCAGTACAAACACCTCAGGGACACACGCTTCTGAATTTGATTTTCCATCCTTATTATTAATAGCACCTCCAATATAGCACCTGAATGCAGTTTTGTGATCACTTTTGATCCTTTAACATATTCTTTTATATGCGTTGTCCATTAAAATAGTATTCACTGTTGAAAAAGCAAGACCTAATTCCCACGCAATAGATGACAAACTTTGTCCTGCTTCGTACTTCTTAATCATTTTCATCTTTATTTCTAAATCAATTTTGTTGTTTGCATTTCCTAGAACTGCCACCACTTGCACTTTTCGTTGGTCACTTTCCCTTCATCATTGTAATAAGTAAATAGGAATGAAGAGAAGATTCTGAAAATTTATTTGTTTTTTATATGATTGAAGATTTCAGTGAAGGGGAAACACATTTCACCATAATAACTTAAAAATCTGCACAATTCCAGTTATCGATATTATCGCAGATGCAATAAGATCAAGTTTACTACCCATTTATAATAGATTGCACGAACAGAAAAGCCCAGTAAACTGGAAAGTGTAAATTGTTTTTATTGTTTTATGGTCATGACCTCCCGAAATGTACTTTAGAAAAATGTTTTACAAAGGTGTTCAAAATTGATTCTTATAACTGAACATATGATAATAATGAAAGTATAGTGCAAATTCAGTTAAAAAAATGACCTTTTAGAGAGATAAATAGCTTAATTATATAGCAAAAAAATTTAACTTCCAAGGGCTTGGAAGGAATTAACAAAAAAACACTGTATATTTCGATATTTTCACAATACCTCCATTTATTCCTATGGAATGCAAATTACATTTTCACGATTTTTTTAAGTTTGCACAGGCCAGCAAAAACTCACATAATGTTGAATTTACGTAAGTCGAGGGGTGCCTCTAGTTATTTCTTTGAATGCGGGAATCCTTCACCGACTGTGGAAGATACATTCCTGAAAGGAATTGCAGTTGACTGGGATAAGGGCCCATTGAAAATTTAAGATCAGAGGAAAAACAATAAATTGAATTTTCCATTTATGCATCATAAAAAATGATAGGGTTGACAGCACAATTAAAAAACAAACTGTGAACAAAGTGATGGACAAGATATACATAAATACATTCAGTCTCGGCGCTAGTGAGCATTTAGAGGACATTACTGTATATAACAAACATGGTAACCTTCAAAGTGTTATAAAAACAAATCTTAAATTTGTGGAAAATGGAAGTGTTAGTCAAAAATAAGAAAAGCTACTTATTTTTAAATCTTATACTGATGGGGTAACACAGAAATGGTGACATGTCCGTGTACAACTCTGCATGTATGGTACTGATGAGTGTGTCATGGGGGGTAGAACAGCATAAACAAATCCACTGCCTCTGTGCTACAAAATAGCAAGACATTTACTGAAGTGCAGTTCTCTGGTTACTCCTTGTTTCCTAAGGTTATGAATTTCCCAGAACAGAGCAGTTACTATTGGTCCAGAGCCCCACAACCAAATTTTTTTATACAAATATAAAACTGCATTATCCCGAATCTGCATTTAGGAAGGGATTTGTGCAAATTCCACATCCATATGCCATAATTACTGCTGCCTTGTGGCATCCTTTTTGGGCACAGTTATTGTTGCACCTGGACCCCTCTACTCTGCCTAAATCCAGTATTGCCCACTACACCAACTCATATGATCTATGACAATCAGGATCAATAATTGCCATGTTCTTTTGTTTAGGGACACTAGACTGAATACAGGAATACATAAAATAAGTACAGTTTGTAGAATTTTTACACAAATGTAAAACTGTAACATTAAATCAAATCTGCAGTTGAGGAGGGATTACTATAAATTCCACGTCAATACATAATAACAATGCTGCCTGGTGGTTCCTTTTCTTTAAGGTTCTAAACACATGAATTGCTGCTGATTATCAAATCAAGAATATTACTGTCTCTTGCAGCTATTTCATTGATATAGAAGGTGATTATTCTGGAAAATCCAGAATTCTCTTCCCCTGCCAATTTATTCTCTCCATTCAAGATGTCCTAGAAGTACCCTTCAGGTCCCATACCTATTTGCTTGAAGCTGGAATTCAATTTAGAATTTGGAAGTGTAGCCACTTTTTAATTTGGATATTGGAGCTGATCAAGACAAAGTGTAATATTTCCATCCATCCTTTTCCTGCCAGTGTAAATTAAAACAATATTCGTGGATAATAGCGTAATTTAAAAACTTCCTCAGTAGTGTAGCCCCATAACTGCCTTCTAACTGAAATCAAAAGATGTTCTGAAAAAAAATCAAATTCAAAAAAGTTGCAAAAATTGATGATGTGATCATTTTTCAAGGGTACTAAAGATTATGCATAGATCACTGTAGGTACTGATGACTCCATCAATTATTGTAGTAGTAGTATAAATGGCAAATAATGCAAAAAAGCAAGCTTATATAGCATCAGCCAAAAAAAAAAACACTAGACACTTCTCCCATTCATACCCTCCAAGAAGGAAGTCTGTTCCAACTAACTGCTGGCTGAAGGCAAAAGACTAGACACCTGATTGAGGTGTTTAATGCCATTCAGCATACTCAATACATTCAAGGCCTTAAATACATCAAACAGATCACCCCACAGGTGCTCAGTCTCCAGAAACTGCAATTTGCAGAACCGAAGCCTTTTTAGGTAAGAGCACTGTTTTGTTCCCTCCACCAATATGGTTGCTCTTCTCTAAACCCATTCCAGCAGATCTTCATCCTTCCTAAAGTGAAACCTCTATACCTGTATACAATACTCAAGATGCAGCCTAACCATGGCCTTATATAAAAGGATAATCACCCTCCTTATCCTTGTTAGCAAAGTTTCTGTATATTATTGACAAAACTCCATGAGCTGTTCTGGCAGCATGTCTGCACTGCTCAGAGAATTTAATATCTGACTTCACAATTTATAGGTGAGGGATTAAGTCTGTTAGCCAATAGAAAGATGCCAAGTTTTACTACCCTGGATCCAGTGGTTCTTATTGGAGTGGAAGCCTTGGGGTGAACTTTGCTCTCCTATTCCGATCATCTGTGGTTGTTGTGCAGACTGGTTCTTGGGGGTCTGGAGGAGATTGTATGTGGGCTGCTCTTCCAGATATCTGGACTGTTTTCTTTTCCTGTTTTATCATTTCTTCTTCTATTTTCTTGTTAAAAAGGTGGAAATATTGTAGGTTGAATCTGATTCCTTGTTTTCTGTTAATTGATGACCCTACTAGATAGGTTGTGAGACTGATTTAACACCTGAAATGAGGAGGTAGCAATATACTCTGACAGGTTGACCATTATGGGTGCCTGCTCTGTTTTCTGTCTTCTGTGCCATAAGAGTGACCGGCAGTTAGCATCAGCATAAACTGTTATGTTAGCATTTGGCAATAGAGCTGTAACTGTTTATAGATATTAAATGGTAAGATTTATATCTTCACCTGGTCTGGAATACAATGAAATAATGTAAAACTGTCCTAAAGGTGACATGTGTAAACACTGCCAGAGGAGAGCAGAAGTGACCCACCTTTGTGACAGTAAGGTCAATATTTTTTACAACCATTGCAGTAGAAGGGACACATGTGGTGTGTTCTATGTAGGGCTTACAATACCGAGATTGCAGGATCCTGGTCTTTTTCTTTTTTTTTTTTTTTTTTTTTTTTTCAGGATTTGAAATACCAGTATTGATACAAAAATACAGTAACTCTTGTATAACACGGTAGTTAGGTTCCTCTAAAATATTGTGTTGTGTGAAACCGTATAACCCGGTTTCACACAACACAATATTTGAGTGAAAAAAGTACAAAAAGGGTGGTTATGTTCCAAAAGCTAACAAAAATACACCATTCTAGATTTCGTGTATCTTCTGCTCTCTTTAAAAAATAAGTAATCTGTTTTTGTTATCTTTTGCTTGATAAATCTTTGTGAATTTCATCGTATGGAACTAATTATTTTTGAAGCTCCCTTTTGGGCTTCTTTCATTCAGGAATCTGCATTTAAAAAATAAGATTCTAATTGCTCAGGTAAGTTTATGCCTTCCCGTGTGCTTTTTAGTGTAAAATTGGAAGTTTAGAATTTTCATCTGCGCTATCATCCTCTGAATTGATTTTATTTGCCTCTGATGCCATTTCCACCAAATCCACTTCACCAACCTCTTTCTGCCAGTAATTCTTGAACGTCTTCAGTAATCATATATTTTTTTAGGAGCATTGGCAACTAAGGCAATGTTGTTCTGTGTATATTGTCTATAAATTGTGTGTCCTGAGGTTGATTTTCTGTTTTGCTGGACAAAGAATCCAAGTTTCTGGGAGGAAAGACCATGATACCCACGCCTGAGCCTGATTGACTCAGCCACTTTCTGAAAAAAAAACATAAAAATTCCTCCCGTCATTGACGGGATTCGAACTCGGGTGTTTTCCAACTGGTGTGGGGAGGATGGCAATTCTACAAACTGTGCTACCCACGAGGGCTTCAATAGTCATATCATCAAAACATTCCCCTCCTACCGACATAGAAAGTTCTACTATCCCACCGTTTCCGTTTTCTGTCAATTTGACCATATTTCCTGAATGAAACCTTGACCTAATGGCTGAATGAAAGAAGTTGTATTAACCTAGTATACAACTGTGGTGGTAGAAACAACTTCAACATTTGGATGACCTGACGTGCTATCCAATAGTAATAAAACTTCGAAATCTAAGTTTTTCCAGAAGGTCAACAGCACAGAACATAACATGGGGATTTCCCAACAAAATAAAATACAGGGATTTCGCAATTTTTTTTTTTTTGACTAGTGGATCAACAGCAGGGAGAGTGGAAATGTTGAAAAATTAGACATAACATAAGCCCAAAAATACCCTGTTATGCACTGAAATTCTCTAACCATGTTGTGTGAGGATTGCCGCAATTTATCAATCGGGTTAGAGCGAAACCGTGTTGTAGAAGTACTGTGTTATTCGGGGATTGCCTGTACTGGTTTTTAGGTACTAATTAAAAAAAATAATTGTTTATGATTTATTCACATAAAGGTTATAAAATCGACAATGATAAATCATTAATATTACAGAATGTGTAACAGAGGGATTGTTATGCACAATAAAAATTCAACGGAAACCTGAAAACGTCATGAAACTAAAATCATAAAATCTTACAAATATATTTCTCTTAGTAAGAAATGTTTACTGTGTGGAAGTAAGGCACTTAAGGAATAACAAAAACATCATTACGGAAATATTTCCATTAGAGTAGGCCTGGTATGGCACTTAAGGAATATGGCAAACAATGGCGTGGAAGGGTTAAAATTAAAAGCTTCTGAACAATAGTTTATTCCCTCTATTACATTGCTACTTGAGAATGTGTCACTTGGTGCATTTTGGGAAATGGCCTCAGTATGGAGCAGTTCAAATGTATTGTCAGCAGGTGATCTAGAGGTAAAAGATTAAATAGTTTCGATGTGTGGGGAAAGGAAGAAGAGTGAGTTTAAAGAATAACACCGTGATTGGGTCAGGTTTAAATTAGATAGGCAGAGATACATAAATGAAAAGGAAATTAAATTAGGTAGGCAGAGATACATAAATGAAAAGGAAATAAATAAGGTTCTCGCTCCAAAAGAGTGGGTTGTGGTTGTTGTTCGGAGGGGTTGCAGACTTGCAGTGGTAGTTCTGGGTTCAGTTCGGGGTCCAATTCTGGGCGTGTCCGCTATATAGTGAAGAGTTCTGCCAGGCATGTGCCTGTGCTAGAAGTTAATCTGGAAGCTGAGTAACGAGCCAGTCAGATAGTGCCCTGGCTTCTACTACTGCTGTGGTAATTTCCTTCAATATTAACAGAGAACTGTTCCCGAAGACTTCACCGCACTCTGTGGACGGAATCCCACCATGAAAGAGAAGGAAGGTAAATCCTCTGAACTGTGTTGTATTGAAAAGGTTGCTTAGATTAAACCATAATTATTTTAAAGTAAGGATGAAGTTGAAGAAATTACGAGAAATTTACAGATATGTTTAGTTTGAGTTGGTTTATTGGTTGAAGTTGTAAAGAAAATTGATATTGCTAAATTAAGAGAGAGATATATATGGAATTGTTAGTATTAAGTCAGCTTATGGATTGCTGTTGTGAAGAGAATTGATATTGCTGATGAAGAGAAATATGGAGAAGTGATTAAGATTGAATTAGTTTAGTGTTTGCAGCTGTAGAGAGAGAGTTGATATTGTTAATTGAGAGATATTTTATGGAAATGATAGCATGTATTAATAGATTAAATGAGAAAAATTAATAGATTAGATGTAAATGAATATCAATTATGTATATACTGTCAGTCTTTGTATAGCCCAATAGTTTTGTTCCTAAAAACCCTCGTGCAATATAAATAACAGACCCGATGGAAAAAATAGGGTTAGGTGCCGACCACCCAAGGTTGAATCCACATTTGTAACCAAAACATTACCAAACACAATAAATAATCGTTATAAAATACGTATTTTATTACAACTATTATGTAATAAAATATTGCTAATGCTTTTGCTTCTGTCATAAGCAAACTTGTTCTTTGTTTGATCTTCTATCCAAACAGATGACAGCCGTTCCATCTCTTCCAATTCTTTGTCTTGGTTTAATGGATTTTGTTACACTTTGAGTTGTTCCTGCTGTGAAGGTTTTTATTTTAGCATTAGCATTAGTAGAGGCATTTGATGCAAGAAAGCAAGCTTATGCAGCATCAGCCAAAAAAAAAAAAAAAAACCACTTCTACTTCACCCCTCTGTTCGTTCAAAATACCTGTCCAGCTGAGCCTTAAACTTATTTAGGCTATCAACTTCCACGACAAGGGATGGAAGTCTGTTCCACCCGCTGGATAAAGGCAAATTTCCGCACATCTATCCTACATCTGTCTTTCCTCAATTTGAATTTATGCCCTCTCAGGTGATTATTCTGAGCTAGAGGAAGAATCCCATCAGCATTGAGCATGCTCAAACCATTCAAGGCTTTATACACCTCTATCATTTTCTCTGCATTCTTTCTAATTCTCAGCGTTGCCTCATTTGGGCCTGTAGCACATGCAATATCACATGGTCTTTCATTTCGCTCAAAGTGTTTCACAATTTCATATTTTTTCTCTATCGACAGAGGCAGACTGGCCATAAGCCTTGCGTGGGAAACCCCGGAGGCCAGAAGGCAATGGAGGCTGGTGTGATTTTGGCCATAAATGCTAGTATGCGGCCGCTACAAATATTCCCGGGTAAGAATTTTTGACCCTGTCTGTCGATATTGCTTTTCTTTTTTTTTTCTCTGAATCTGTAGTGGCTTCACCAGGATGCTTCCTTTTCACACCTTTTAAGTATTTTACTTATTTTTAGGGAATAAAGCACAATTACAAAATGAGGAGGCATTCTTGATACACATAAACAAAGCTGCCTGCATGTAGCAACTGAATAAAGAAACCGTAAAGGCAGAGACACTATTAACACCTCACTAGCTCGCATTTTACTAAAGCACATTTCTGGAGGTCACTACCATTAAGTTTCTGCTAGTGGAATCTATTATAAACTGGTAGTAAACTCGATCTAATTGCATTTGCGGTAATAATGATAGCTGGAATTGTGTGGGTTTTTACGTTATTATGGTGAAATGTGTTTCTTTCCCCTTCACTAATATAAAAAACAAAGGCATTTTCAGAATCTTCTTGTGTTGCGTTCAGTTGGGGCGATTCCGCATTCAACTGCCATTTCTTGTAAACACAACGGCGAATTGTGCATAAGCGAATTCGGTTTGTGTTATATACAATATCGTTCCCCTATTTATAAATCGTGTATGATCGAATTTTTGTAGTGTAAACACTTGTTATATGAGGACCGATTGTACTTGTAAGTAGTTTTATATGATAAATGACATTTGTGTCATTGCTCATGAGAAACTATGGGCAAATCCCTCAGCTCCTGCAAATTCTGATTTTTTAACGCAGTCAGATAGCTTGCATGAGCCTTAGTGCTTGAGGGGAGCTGCTGTATGTAATTCATAACAGTAGCCAGTGATGGCAATACTAAGATACAGGGAAATAAAAATTAATAAATAAATAATCCCCACATCTTAGATTTGGTTTCCTCACCAAGCTTAAACGTCAATCCCTTTCTTTCACTAATACGGATATCATGCCATAAAAATTCAAAAAGAAAAAAAGGTTTTTTGAAGATGAGGGAATAAGTAAACTGCAACTCGTCTACGACTATCTCAGTACAATTGCAACAACCAGCACAGAATCCAAAAGGACGTTTTCTGCAGCTAATTAAATATGTACCAAAATTAGATCCAGTTTAAATGATAACACTATTGATTGCTTATGTTTCTTAAGAGCTTGCTTTATTTGGACAGGTAGTGTGGATGCTTAGACAACCAAATTTGCAGTTTCAATATGTTTATTTATTTATTTTTTTAGAATAACTGTACGTTTAATGAATTTTTGTTAGAATATTTATTATTGTAATAAAAGTTTGATTTAAAAGATGAATTCAAGTAATTGCTTGCTTTTGTTTTTTTTTTTTTTTTTCCTTACCTTATTGCACCTAATGTCATCAAAATTTATTGAGAAAAATGTGTTTTTTTTTTTTTTTTTTTTTTTTGGAATACCAGTATCCCAGTTTCATAAATTAAAAATACCGGTATTGTGAGCCCTAGTTCTATGATCTTATAGCTTCTTCGGTATCCTTGAACTCTACCTATATGTGTGTAGAGTTATTGGAGTACCAAGATGTCTATATCATTTTCCTCTAGTTTGTGTTTAATATGATCAACAACTGCACATGCTCTCTGAGCTTTCAGTTGGATGAAGTTTAAAACCCTAGTCACATTCATGTTCTCATTCTGACCCATAATTGGTTCTAGATTGGAGAAGTTTTATCATTTTCTGATAACATCCCTGATACTGTGCAAATAGTCAGACAGCCTGGCTGACTGACTAGTAGCACATATTTTGGCTGCTGATTCTTATTGCAGTTTTTAAAATTGTGGCCAGTGATTGCACAGTCGCCACACACAAGAGTTTTTTTGCTGCAGTTCCTGATGTTCATTGCACATTTGCACTACTGGATGTGGGTGTCGGCATTCACATTTAATTTTTCATTGATTAATTTACTCTAATTTTTAATTTGTTAGGAGAGCTTGGGACAGCGGTAGCAACATTGTGCCTTGGACAGTGTGACTAATTGCATGTGGTGTCATGGTGTTCATTTCTCTAACATAGTCTTCAAGACAAACACATTTCCTCTTTGTAATTAATTTAAAATTTGTCTTTAAACCTAATGGTATATTTTATATATATACACTAGTGATCAAAGAAAGTGCATCACCACTTAAAATTGTAATTGTCGTCCGAATAACGTAAGTATATGGCAATATTTCTTACAGATTACATCAGATAAGATTGACATGCGTTGGTGATGACGTAATATTGCATCAGCTGTTACTTTCAGCTATATAAGCACGCTCTGCAAGAGTTGCAGTCATTCTTTGCTTGTGTCAGGATGGTGAGTTATGTGCAGTTGACACCACGAAGAAAGAGTGCTATTGTTGCTTTACACGAGGAACGATGTTCTTCCTGTCATATTCCTTATAGAGTGTCATGTAATCAGTTGACAGTGAGTAGATTTCTTTACAAACTGAAGAATACTGGTTCTGCTGATAGGAAAAATAGGAACCGGGCACGAATGAGTCTCTATGCCAAAACAGGACCGCATTTTGACGCTCTTATGCCTTAAAAACTGTAAAGCTTCTTCATCTGAGCTGAAAAGAGAATAGGAGAACATACAGGAGTGGTAGCAAGTGCAGTAACAGTCAGAAGACACCTCTTCAAAAATGGACTTGTAGCCCCTCCTCACATAAAAATGGAAAAAAAAGTCCCGATTAATGTGGTTCTAAGGAGCATGTCAAATCGACTCCCAAGCAGTGGAAGTCAGTTATTTTCTCGGATGAGAAGAAATTCAACCTGCATGGCTGTGATGGGAGACATGATTCGCCGTAGAAATGAAGAATACCATCCAGACTGTATGGTGTCTACAGTGAAATTCCCTACCAGCCAAATGATATGGGGGTGCATTTTGTATTGCAAAGTAGGTCACGTGCAGTTTATAAAAGGTTCCGTAAATGCCAATGGATATCTGGCTACTATATTGGAAGGCAAATTGCTGCCAACCGTTTGAGACAGTTTCAACCTGCCAAGTAAGTGTATCTTTCAGGATGACTGCTCCTTGTTAGGCGCCTCTGTAGCCAGGTGGGAAGGAGCAGCAGTGCGTAGCACACGCTTCTTGATTACGCCGGGTTTCGAGCCCGTCACCACCAAATACGAAGGATGCGGAAAGGTCAGGGATTGACCACCGCATATTCTCGGAGCAATATGGCCTTAGTTGCTAATGCTCCTAAAAAAAAAAAACCAAACAAACCAAGCTCCTTGTCATCGGGCAAAGTTTAAGTAGGCACTTCTGTAGTTACTTTAGCTTCATTTCTGCATTAAAGGTTCGACAATAATGTGTTTGCATTTGCTACAGGTGGGAAAAAATGGTTGGAAGAATGGTCCATTACAACTCTTAGCTGGCCAGGAAACAATCCGGACCTGAATCCTATGGGGAACTGTGGTATCGTGTGGAATCTGCAGTTGCCAGAAAGAAACCAAAGACCCTTCTTGAACTTCAGGAAACCATAATTTGTAATTGGAACCACGAACTATCAGTTGATTATCTTCAGAAATTGATCTTGTCAATGCCTCGACGGTGTGCTGCTGTCATCAGGGCCAGAGGTGGTTCAACTAAATATTAGTTTGCACCTGTTATAACTAAATAAATATTAGTTTGCACCTGTTATATCGACTCCCAAGCAGTGGAAGTCAGTTATTTTCTCGGATGAGAAGAAATTCAACCTGCATGGCTCTGATGGGAGACATGATTCGCCGTAGACGTAGAAATGAAGAATACCATCCAGACTGTATGGTGTCTACAGTGAAATTCCCTACCAGCCAAATAAATATTAGTTTGCACCTAAATGTGAATTCTTTATTTTGTTTTCCATGTAAAATGATAGCAAATTGAGGGCTTTTGATAACATTTCAGCCGTGATTGTCGTTTTGGTAAACACAACAGTTTTTTCTTGTTTACAGGTAGTTTCCGACTTTGCGAGCTAATTCGTTCCTAACACGTGCTCATAAAGTGAGAATTTATTTTCCTTAGACCTAATGTTAAGAATAGGGGTTACGTTATCAACAATGAAATTAGTTAGCTAATTAGTTTATGTTTAAACAATGATTGATTTATCCAAAGAAATGAAAATGTAGCCTGTAAAATCAAGCAAATTATAATAATAGAGAAATTATTTATGACTTACAAATGTCAAAGAATGTTTATTATTCATCATCATCATCGACTAAATGCACACTTGTTTATCACTCATTATTGGCTCGGCACTTGTTGGTTTGTTGCACAAGGAGTCGTCGTCTTCAGAAATGCTACAAGAGGCATTTTATTTCAAAGAAAATCTTCTGTTTTCTTTATAAATTTCATAAAGTTTCATACTCACCTCTATTCGGTAATTTTCATTCCTGTGATCACGACATACGGTCGAAAAGCATTCAGCTTCAGGAAGAAAAATTGTTTTACAATTTTTTTGTTAAATTCTTTTAATTATTTTTAATTGCATTAAATTTATTTTTAATTATTTTTTAAACTATTTGTTACTCTAATGTAAGTTTTTCGATTTTTCCATTTTAATTTCTGATGAGTATCATACGGAAGTGTTCTACGTACTATATTGAGGTAAACTTCTCTTATTATTTTACAAATATTGATACCAATGTATAAGCATAAGCACATATCGAGCATTACAGCTCTGGTTTATAAATTTATAAATTTCAATAGCATGCATAAGCATTTTTTAACGAAACGCGCAAATTGCAAATAACATGATTTGCGTGGAGTAACAAATTTATGAAGCTTAAAAAAAAAAAAGGAATGCAGAGAAGATTCTGAAAATTTATTATGTTTTTCATGCGATTGAAGATTTCAGTAAAGGGGAAACACGTTTCACCAACATAAAAAAACCACACAATTCCAGCTATCGGTATTTTCTCAAATGCAATAACATGAAGTTTACCACTCATTTATAATTGATTACTGTAACAGAAAAGCCCAGTAAACTTGAAAGTGCAAATTGTTTTTATTGTTTTATGGTCGTGACCTCCAGAAGTGTGCTTTAGAAAAATATCACAAAGCCGTTCAAAATTGGTTCTTATAACAGAACATATGATAACGATGAAAGTGTAGTGCATTTTAATGATTTTAATTGGTAACTAATATAATTTATGCTATAAAAACAACCTTTTAGAGAGTTGTATAACGAAAATTTGTAAACTTCCGAGGTTGTGGAATGAATTACCAAAACACCACATGTTATTGGGTTCACATTACGATATTTTCACGATACAGTGGTGTCTCTCAACAGATTAATATTGTAAAGCGAAGTGCACTGTATTGTATAGCTGCAAGCGGCGTGGTTTGAAATGCTGTATTTATGAATGTTTAACATTAATTTTTTTTTTTTTTTTTTTTGCAATAATGTTCATATTTTCGATTTTGTTAATACTTGAAAAAAAAAAAAAAAAAACTCGTAAAGCGGGAACTGCCTATATTTTGAAAGCACCTGTCAAATATTACTTAGCTTTGCCTAAGCTATTAATAAATATCTTTTGTTTATATTTCTATTTGTGATGCTAGTGATTAATGTAACATGCAATGGTGAAAAAGGGTTAAAAATGTGAAATACCTAAGTGATGCACTTTCTTTGAACACCAGTGTAGATATACATACTGCACTTCTTAGTGTATTATGTATACAGGGTGTTTCAGTTAAACGTTTCAGAACTTCTAAGAGGGGTAGGGTACATCCTGACAACTCGAAATCATATAGCAATGTGGGGTCGGAAATGCTTTCCTGAAGCGGTGTTGTACACAGAAGCACCATAAAGAAAAGAGACCGTAAGTGAGAAATCGTTTTAATAATACATGAAAAGAAGCAAAAGGTACATGGATTAAAGTAAGTGTTCGAAGTTTCTTCCACGGGCTACAATGCACGCCTCACATCTCCGACGCATGGACATCCGAACATTCTGGAATACTCCAGGCGAATTTCGAATTTCTTTGGCAGCTACTGCAATTCTTGCAACCAGCTCCTCAGCATTGTCAACAGGGGTGTCATAAACTAGCGATTTCATATGACCCCAGAAATAAAAATCAAGACATGATAGGTCGGGTGACCGAGCAGGCCAACGCACGGGACCACCACGTCCGATCCACTGTTGACCAAATGTGACATCCAGCTAGTTACGAACATCTCCGCTATAATGGGCAGGGGCTCCATCGTGTTGGAACCACATTGTCTGTTGCGTCGATGCAGAAATCTGTTCATCTCTCAAAGTTGTGGCAATACTTGCTGCAGAAAGATCAAGTAGATAGGTCCGGTTAGACGACACGGTAACAGGTAAGGTCCGATGAGGTGATCTCCCATAATACCGGCCCATACATCGACCGAAAATCGAATCTGTGCTGCACGACGTCATATTGCATGCGGGTTCTCGACCGCCCAGATATGGTCGTTATGCGTGTTGAAAATTCCTTCCCTTGTGAAGGAATTTTCACGGTCATATGAAATCGCTAGTTTATGACACCCCTGTTGACAATGCTGAGGAGCTGGTTGCAAGAATCGCAGTAGCTGCCGAAGAAATTCGAAATTCGCCTGGAGTATTCCAGAATGTTCGGATGTCCATGCGTCGGAGATGTGAGGCGTGCATTGTAGCCCGTGGAAGAAACTTCGAACACTTACTTTAATCCATGTACCTTTTGCTTCTTTTCATGTATTATTAAAACGATTTCTCACTTACGGTCTCTTTTCTTTATGGTGCTTCTGTGTACAACACCGCTTCAGGAAAGCATTTCCGACCCCACATTGCTATATGATTTCGAGTTGTCAGGATGTACCCTACCCCTCTTAGAAGTTCTGAAATGTTTAACTGAAACACCCTGTATAAATATATTCTCTGAAATAAAATTATTTACTTCTAAGCATACATTATGTGGCTGTGCAATTAAAATCTCAATGAACATATGTGAAATTTTTTATTAAAAACGATATTCCTTTTTTTTTAAATAGAAAAGGCTAACAGAAAGATTCACCTAGAAATTGAAAGATATAAATTACAATCATCGAATGTTGCAAAGCACCATTCCTTAGATATTCAGACATCTACAGAAAATATAATGAACAAAACTTCAGAAGTAACAAGTGCCGTGAATGATGATCAGAAGAACAAAACTTCAGAAGTAACAAGTGTTGTGAATGATGATCAGAAAACTGTCGAAGGTAATTGAAAATATTAATAAGAAGTTGACATAACCCATCATACCACTAGATAAGATTTAAAATACTATCTTGTAATATTTATGTATATTTTTAATATAATGATAAAGGATTTTGGGCCTTATGGAAAATGATTTAATTTATTACTGGATTTTTGTGAAAGTTGACTGTATATTAAAAGACATTTGAAAATATGTGTTATAAATATTAAGAGTCAATACTATTATTACATTTAATATACTTCTACAACACATATGCAAAGTATTTGTTTTGCTTTAAAGAGGTATGCCGGATTCTGTGATCAACTTTTCTGTAATATTTGTGATCCAGGTTGGTTGCAGAATGCTATAGAAATTGGTTATAAAGGTGAAAAATAAATTTCCAGTAAATTCCCTTCCGAGACATACTTCTCTATTTGTATATGTCATTTATATTAATTGAAAAAATTGAACTTTGTTCAATTTTTTTTTTACCAAAAGAATAGTTATCGAGACATTAGCTTCCTCTTCCCACATTGCTACTGGCAAACTATGTCGCTATTGCTATGTGTAATTGGAAGTTCTTTTTTTTTTTTTTCTGTATTCTTGTATAACATACACTTCTGGGAGGAGGGGTACATTAATATCAAGGTTTCTTTCATTTTTGAATTTTATTTATCTGCTATCTTTGCAGTCACTGAAGAAGTGATGGAAACACACTAGAAAATGTCTGGTTTTCATCTGTACATAATTACCAACAGGAAATAACCCAATATGTAGATTTCATATGGGCTAAAATGCTTCATTCCTCTTTTAATATATTTTCTTTAATTTGTTTCTGCACGTGGAATGCACTTTGCTCTTGTTACTTTCTACTGATTTGAAGAGGGGTTCTGCTAGAAGCAAACCACTTATGTCCCCAACAGTGGTTTATTATATTATTGAAGATGAAGATCATTCTCTGTTATTTATGCCATTAAGTGGTTGAAATGACCATTATAATAAAAGAATGAGATTGGCAGCATCAAGTGAAGAGAGAGAGAGAGAGAGAGAGAGAGAGAGAGAGAGAGAGAGAGAGAGAGAGAGAGAGAGAGAGAGAGAGAGAGAGAGAGCTGTCAGTGTGAAACCCATATTTAATGATCTCATACAGAGGGGAGAGCAGATCCAATCCATCATAACCACAGAGTTTTCCAAACTGTGTTCTGTGAAAAATCATAAGTAATAATTTTAAAAAAAAAATAATAAAATAAATAAATTTTGCATATTTGTAGCATATACCACTTTTGTATCATTATAATTTTAACATTATTATTTTATTTATTTATTTTTTTTTGTTATTAATATACTGGCATAGACTAATAAACAAATAGACTGCATAACACTTTACGTTGGCGGGCTTTGCATTGAGAAGTATGTGTAGAGGTAATGACATCTACGAAAAAGTAGCAATGCAGTGGTCTAATATGCCATTCATATGCGATTTAACCTGGAATACACGAATTGATGGAGAGGGGGAAGCGAACCAATATCATAATTAAACTCACTTCTTTGTATAATTTTTTTTTATAATTTTCAAAATATTATTATTATTAAAATAAATAAATGGATTTTTGGTTAAAAAAAGAACTTTAGAACAAGAAGCAAGTACTTCTAGTATTGCAACTGTGGTCGATGAAAACAAACACAATATTGTCACACTTCAAAGTGAGTATGAACAATCACAGCCAAAAATCTGAAAATTCTTTTCCCCCAAAAATCCAAAGTGAAAAAACAGGAACCAACTAATAAAAGACCAAAACGAAAGTATGATATGACAGTTATTTGAATTTTGGCTTTACATATGTTGGAAATAAAAATGCTCCTAATACACATTGCGTCATATGTAATATAATATTAGCAAACAGTTCTTTGGCTCCTGCTAAACTTGTGTTTCGTAAGCGTTCCATAAATATATTGTGAGAGGAAAAGTGTTCCGTGACTAAAAACATTTGGGAAATGCTGGTCTAGAGGAAGGTGACCAACTGACACAAGCAGACTGTGCATCACTTATCAAACTATCTCAGAAACATGGCTGCTTTCATATTTCTGAGGTGGTTTGACAAGTGATGTATAGTCTGCTTAAACTCCCTCAGAACCTTGAATGCAACACAGATCAGCTGAGAACAACATAACCCAAATTTCTAGTTAAAATGCATTCCAAACCATTATGATAATAAACTTTACAAAAAAGGCTCTTTGGCTCAGTGTTATGATGGCTTCCAGGCATTAGGTTTCCTATATATATTTATTTCAATTTCGGAAATTTGCATTTCATTTGTTTCTAGTAGAGTCAGAAATTCCAGGATTTTGTTCATGATTTGAATTAATTATCCTGATCTTTTGTGGCTTTGACCATCTGTAATATTTATTGTCAAATATTGCTCCATGAAGGATCTCCTATGTGTTTGTCGATACGTTTATTTTCTATTTGCTGTCTTTTCTTTGAGTTTTAACCTGCTCTGTTGCCCTTTCAATTGAAGGAAACCTACAGGAGGTAAATGTGAGTTAATGTATTAATAGCTTATTTTGTAATAATTACTTTTATCTGCATTAAACAAATGCAGTGTTATATTATTTTCAATTTAAAAAGTGTAACTATAAATTTTTTTTAAAATAAATAAAAAATACTGTCCTGTCGACCGACAAATTTCATCCTATTTAACGAAAATCGTTGATATCACCCCCTCAAGATGCAAAATTTACTTCATATTACATATCATTATTAGGATCTACCCCTTGTGAATTACATCTCCTTTTGTTAGTTCCTCTGAAATTATATGCATAATTGGATAAACTCACTCCATGAACAATAAAGAACACTCTTTCGAATAATAATATCCTACTAACAAGGATGAGTGCGACATACTCTTTTTAGATTTTATAATTCATTATAGTATTGTCTACATCACTGCTATCTAATTTTTGTTTGCCCCTTGAGCATTCATCATTCATTTTAATTTGTAAAAGGCACTGGGGAGGATGTTTTGGTGTATCAAAAACAAGAAATAGCTTGTTGGTGTTCATTTGTTTGACAAAGCTTGACTCTTCTTTCCCTCCTCCATAAGACGAAGTCATTTACTATAGCTGATTATTTATAAATGCTGTTATGGCACTGTTATAAAGCTTGAAAGTGTGCATCATTCGAAGCAAAAAAGTGAAGGCATAAAATATACAAAATCGCATGTTCTTTGTTTAGAATGAAATGCAATACATGTACAGCCAGACATTCTTAAATGTATCGGTATAATTATGTAACACTAAACAAATTCTCTGGTATATCATTAAGGATTGATATGATCACTATTAGTTGCAAGCCTAAGAATTTTTCTTTTTCATTCAGATTCAGATTGTTATGCCTTAAAATTTATCCATATTAAGGTATAATAATCAATCCATTTTAATCTGGAGAATGAGTCAAAAAACAAGAAATAACCTGTTGATGTTATTTTGTTTGATAAAGCTTGACTCATCTTTCTTCCATCCATAAGATAAGGTCATTTACTGTATCTGATTATTTTTTAAATGCTGTTATGGCACTGTTATATAAAGCTTGAAAGTGTGTATCATTCGAAGCAAATAAGTGAAGTCGTAAAATATACAAAAGAGCTGAGATGAAAATAAAATGTTATCTTTGGATATCATTGATCACTAGCAGACTTTTTCTGCAGATTTATATATTTTGTTTGTACATAAGAACTGTTTTTTTTTTTTTTTTTTTTTGAATTATTAATGGTGCATGGATTGTTGATAAATTGTTTTATTCAGGTATAACTCTATAACTTCTATATCCATTTTCGTCTTATGACTGTTTTTTTACAAATTTGACTGTTTTGTGCTGCTACTAATATTTTTAAATTTCTGCATCCCCGTTTCTTCTGTCCTTTTTTATTTAAGCAAAAAGAACTACAATATGTTGGCTAATAGAATTAGAATTTAAACTACTGATAGAATCCTAATCACTGGCCATAATAATTTTTTTGCATTTCTTGTACAAATTAAGCTTGACTGCACATGCTAATGCTAAAGCATTAGCATTAGCAAGTGCACATGATGCAAGAAAGCAAGTTTATATAGCCTCAGCCTAAAAAAAAAAAAAAAACCTTATTTCACTCATCCCCTCACTCCAGATGTTTGTCAAGTTCTGCCTTGAATCTATTTAAGCTATCAACTTCTACAACAGATGGAAGTTTGTTCCAGCAATCAACCACCCACTGGCTATAAGGCAAACTTCCGCACATCTATCCTACAACCGTCTTTCCTCAATTTGAATTTATGCCCTCTCAGGTGATTATTCTGAGCAAGAGGAAGAATCCCATCAGCATTGAGCATGCTCAAACCATTCAAGGCTTTATACACCTCAATCAGATCACGTCGCAGGTACCTAGTCTCCAGACACTGTAATTTGCAAAATTTCAGCCTTTCCTCATAAGAGCAACCCTTTGTTCTGTTCACTAATCTTGTGGCCCTTCTCTGTACTCGTTCCAACAGCTCTACAGACCTCTATACAGTACTCAAGGTGTGGCCTGACCATTACCTTATACAAGGGGATTATCACCTCCTTATCCCTGCTAGAAAAATTCCTGTATATCATTGACAAGACACCATGAGCTACCCTTGCAGACCGTCTGCACTACTCAGAAAACTTCATATCTGCCTGCACAATTACCCCCCAGGTCCTTTTCATTCTCTACCACTGTCAGTGTGGTACCACAGAGTTGATACATTACTCTGGGATTACTGCTTCCCATATGTAGTACTTTACATTTGTGAATGTTAAACTTCATTTGCCACCTCTCAGCCCATCTGCTCAACTTTTCTAGATCCTGTTGCAGCAGTGTAGTGTCATTAACAACCCAACCTTCGTATCATCTGCAAACTTGAACATTAAGCCTGATATACATCATCAATATTTTATAAATACAGAAAACAACAATGAATCCAACACTGAACCCTGAGGGATTCCACTAATTGAGGACCTGAGGTGGTCAGGGACTCCACTAAAACATTAGTCCATTGATTACCACTCTCTGTCTTCTCCAACTCAACCATCCCTTTATCCATAGTAGCAATTTGCCACACTGCTCCAATTTGTTCAGCAGTCTTCCATGTGCAACAATATCAAAGGCCTTTCTAAGATCCAAATATATGATATCAAAATTGTTCTTTGCATCCTGTTACTTTGTGATTACATCATAGTATTCAATCAAATTGGTCAGACAAGACATCCCCTTAACAAACCCATGCTGTGTCCGAGTTATAACTGAAGTCTTGTCTAGATGATCCTGGAACAGAAGTTAAACTAACAGGTCTGTAATTACCTGTGTCTCCCTTTGATCCTGCTTTGTGGGTTGGGGTCACATTTGAACATCTCCAGTCCAGGGAAGCTCTCATAATTATGGCTAAGGGTTTGCTTACTTCCTTTGCCACCTCCTTTAATATAACTGGATAGATTCCATCCACCCCAGGTGCCTTTCTTATGTTTATCTTCAACGATTTCTCCTCCACTTTACTCTCAATTATTACAAGATTATCTAGCTTACTGCCAGAGTTGAATACACCTCTGGCATTCCCCTCCCTGAATAACTCCTCATGTGTGAATGTAGATGCAAAACATTCATTTAGTTTGTTAGGTACCTGAGCAGGATCATCAACAGTTGAACCATCGATATCAAGTGGACCAATCTGATTCATCCCCTTCCTTCTAGAGTTTACACAAGTAAAGAACTCTTTGCTGTTTTTCTTTGCATCCTTTGCCAAAGATTTCTTGTAAGCTGCCTTCGCTTGCCAGACCAGCTTATATTTATCATAGGCTTCTGTGTAACATGTTAATTTATATGTATCCCATGCATTTTTCTTCTCTGTCACATGTCTAATTAGTTCATCTGACATCCATTTAGGCCTAAATCTTGTAATTATGTGTCTCCCTTTGGTCCTCCTTTGTGGATTGGGGTCACATTTGCACATCTCCAGTCCATGGATACCTCCACTGAGTCCAGGGAAGCTCTTTAAGCTAAAGAACTGTACAATATGTTGGCTAATAGAATTAGAATTTAAACTACTGATAGAAATCTAATCACTGGCCATAATAATTTTTTTTGCATTTCTTGCACAAATTAAGCTTGATGAAATTGAAAGCAACATTACTTAATATACATTGCTTTTCTTGATGTGCCTCTGTTCTGATACTTTTTAAAAAAAACCAGCATTTCTCTCAAGATGCAATAGAATAAATTCATCATCAGATTGTTATGTGCTGCTTTCTATGGCAGTACAAAAGCCATTTGAACTGCTCATATTTAGTCAGTTTTATTTCTATTTTCCCCTTTATCTGAAAGTGGAAATAATATAATAATAGTAATACATAAAATATTGAGGAAAATATAAATAATTTAAATGATATTATATAGTTTTAACTGGTAGAAATGTAATTATAATTTTGATCTGATTATTAATTTATTTAATTGTTTATCTTTGTAGAGAACATTATTTCCAAAATATCTCATTATGCCAGTCCTCAAACACTAAAAGAATATGCCCATGTTATGGAGTATATGAAGCAGTGGACAGAATCATGCCAGCCATTTGTTTCAGATCCAAAGGTAGGATTCGTGTTAATTTTTCTAATAAGTAATTTAATCATTAATTTTTCATTTAATGATACATGATTGTTAAATTAGACTTAATATGATTTTGTGATATTTTTACAGATATACAAAAAACATTTTAACTTATCTTATATGATATAATGTATTAAATCTAAATTTACAGATATATATTTATCTATAAATTCATATCTGCCAACTTTTTTTCTGAAAAATCATTTGTCTTTTTACAATTTAACAGGATTAATTTTCTCATTTTGTTCCAGTTTCAGTCTTAAGTTGGTGGGTTTTTCAAATATGTATATATGTTATGCTTTTTTGAGTATGCAGTGCATGATCTCAGCTGGCTGTAGGGAGAAAACTGTTAATGGTAAAAAGACAAAATGGAAAGTGCAAAAAAAAAAAGATCCAAACATGCCACCAAGGGGAAATTGATGCTTTGTGCCACAATGGTAATATACTGTTTAGATCAGTGGTGTCCAAATTTGTTCAGCCAATCACCATTAATGAACCCCCTTCCTTACCCTATTAAAATCATTTTTCAGACCAGCAGTTTGCACAGCCCACTAAGGAAAATAATAACACGGTAACATACAAAAAAGTAACAATTAATTGCACATTTATTCAAAATCTAATTAAAACTTTTTAATATAATTAATTCGACAAAATTTATGAACTTGGTCCATGATACCAGCTTTCCAAAGACATTTAGAAAGAGTCTTAGATACCACATTTAGTAACTACTTCACTGTTCAATAAATTGGTGGGCTTGATGAAGTAATACCATTCCCAACTTGTTTAAAGTCACTTAGTAATTCTTAAATCGTCACATTTTGTAATTTGAAGTCGATTTCGTTGCTTGTAGAAAAGTTGAATGACCACACTATATTAGCATAAAGTATTTATATATAACTACTTATGAAGCATATACAAACCGTCACCTACCACAGGTGTACTAATTTTTAAGAAAATCGATAGCTATTATCAATAATTGGCTACCTTGTGACAACTCAATCTTAAATACAAACAAAGTGACCCAAGGAAATAGCTTTGAAAGCAATGAGCAGTAAAGCTTTAAATACAAGGTGAAGAAGGTGTTTTGTCCTGGGCTCTAGCCTAGTCAATCATAAATAAGCAATCAGCATGCTCAGAGAAGCCCACCTCCTCCAGTGTACCCCTGCTGCCCCTTGCCTCATAGCATCCCCTAGGTAACCCCATTGCCCACTTTGGGAACTACTGGTTTATATGAACTGTTATATGTGAAGATTCAGATGGTCGGTGTAGTGACCATTTGTGTCCAATACTGAAAGTGCAATATGGTATGGTCAGCTATTACCTGAAGCTTATTATGGGGAATGTTAGTGGCATGCCTTGTGATGCTTTCTTTCAGATTAGCCAGAGATTGGATACATCAAGGTATCCACATACAAGTAGTGAGGTCTGGAAATTGTGATGGCCAAACATTCCTAGTGATGGGAAATGATGCGGTCATTATCAAATGTGTTATGTAGGAGCTGAATTATAGGCTGGCTAGTGACGTGCAGAAGAGTCCTATCCTATATAAAAACAGTTGTTTTCCAAACTTCTCTCTCCTGAAGAGCAATGATCACAGAATGATGAGTTAGCGGTACACCTCTCTAGCCCATGAACTCAAACCTCCTTGAAGAAGAATGGCCAATGCCGACCGGGCTAGCCGAGTGGGTAAAGTACCTGCCCGGCAACCCAAAGGTCGCGGGTTCGATTCCCGCCTCGGGCTTGGATCAAAGTACTGCAAAAACCTTGGGAGGTGCAATATGGCCACAGAAGCCGATGCACCAACAACTACCAAATCAAAAAAAAAAAAAAAAAAAAAAAAAGAATGGCCAATTAAGAAATTTGCTATAAATCCACACCAACTGGTAATGTGGGGGAATGGAGAGGCATCTCATTGACAACACTTGGGGATAGTGTTACCCACACTTGACAGTTATCCTAATTCACACCTCCACTTAACCTGAAATGAGCTGCATAAGTCCTGAAGGTGTTCATTGTCTAATGTCACCAACTTCCATCCTTGCTGGAAACTATAGAGCGAAGTCATTATGTTGATGTTGATCAGTTATATTAACTGTTGCCCCATATGGATCTTGTATAGGTACCAGCGAATGATAGAACAAAGAACTTTATTATGGATAGTTTATGGCCGTAAAATTGCTGTTTCTTCTTGGTGAAATGTTGAGCTATTGTGCTACTGCCCTAATTCTAAGTTTAAATTAAACAATTTCTCCTCCACTTTGTCAATTAATACAAAATCATTTAGCTTCCTTTAATGTTTCATAAACTTCTGGCCTCCCCTTTCCTACAGAATTCCTCATGTGTGAATATAGATGCAAAATACTTGTTCAGTTTGCCAGCTACCTGAGCAGGGTCATCAACAGCAGAACCATTGATATCAAGTGGACCAATCTGATTCATCCCCTTCCTTCTAGAACAGGGGTGTCAAACTGACAGCCTGCGATGGGTTTTTTTTTTTTTTTTTGTAACCCATGCCGCCTCCATGGAAAATGACATTTCTAAAATGCGTTTCTGCCACTTTCCACTGCTGTCTACTGCTTTCTGTGATCGTGCAATTTCCAGAATTTTCCATTGCCTATTTAAGCGATCGTTTCGCACGATGACAGTTAGTTTTACTGCGACTTTCATACTGTTCGAGTCGATTACATCGTAATGCAAGTGAGCTAATATTTGTGTTGCCGTTTCAATCTAATAAAGTCTGTAGGCAAATAGTTTTGTGTTGTGACTCTTATATAAACGTGATTCTGACATGATGTCACTTTCCCAGCCAACCAGAAAAGGAAAGGTTGTTGATGAGGGCACACAATTCCAAGAAAGATGGGAATTGAGTTACTTTTGCACAGAGATAAAAGGTAGAACTGCATATATTACTTGCAATGAATCGATTAGTGTCGTCAAAGAGTACAATATTAAATGACAGTATGATCAATTCACAAAGAAAAATTTTCCTGCTTCGAGGGTAAATTGAGAGAAGAAAAACTAAAGGCTGTGAAGAACTCACTTCAAAGGCAGCAAAACTTAATTACAAAAATTAATGAAGGCAGTGAATCGGTAGTGAAAGCCAGTTATGAAATCAGCTATTTACTGGCAAAAAATTCCAAACTTTTCAATGAAGGCTCCATGGTTAAGGAATGCATGTTAAAAGCCACTGAAAATGTCTGTCCTGGAAATGTGAAAGTGTTCCAAGAAATTTTGTTGTCAAGAAACACAGTAGCTGAGAGGATAACCAAGATAGCAGACAACTTGTGTGAACAACTGCAGGAAGCTTCCGCAACATTGCGATGATTTTCAATTGCACTTGACGAAAGTAACGATATTCAAGGGGTGGTGCTAGTTGCACTGTTTCTTCTTCTTCGAGCATGTGATGACAATTTGAAAGTAATTGAAGAGTTTTTGGAAATGATTCCCATCCATGGAACTATTACTGGAGAAGACATTTGTAATGCTGTATGGAGCATTCTGAAGAAATACAAGCTTCCTTTCAAGACTCTTGGCTGTGATTGCCAATGGTGCTCCAGTGATGACAAGCAAAGTCAAAAGATTTGTATCAACACTAGAAGCAAAACCGAAGGACGAGTATCCGGACAAACAAAAATTGCAATCTTTCCACTGCATTATTCATCAGCAGGTTCTGTGTTCGAAAATAATGAAAATGGACTATGTCACTAGACTGGCGAAAACTGTGAACTTCATCTGGTCCAGAGGACTGAATCACCACCAGTTTGCACTCCTTCTTAAGGACTTGGAAAGTGAATTTGAAGGGCTGCCATACTATGCAGAGGGTTGTTGGTTGTCTTACCACAATGTACTAAAGAAGTTTTTTTTGTTTTTTTTTTTACTTTTGTAAGAAATAATACTGTTCCTAGAAATGAAAAGTCAGGATGTATTGCTTCTGAAGGATCAGTCTTTGGGTACAAGGTCAGGCATTCCTAGTAGATATTCAGGTCACCTAAATGATCTAAACATCAAACTACAAGGGAAAGATCAGTTGATAATAGACATGCATGATGCGCTGGCTAGTTTTCAAAAAAAATTGATGTGTGGCAAAATCAATTAAAAGAGGGTACTCTGACTTACTTTTCTATGTGTGAACAGTTGAAAAATCAGTCAATCTTAACTTTTCAAAATATTGTGACAGAATAGAAAAGATTAAAGATGAATTTGATAGGCACTTTAAAGATTTCAAGGAGCACTAAGATTTTTCATGGGTCCTTTTTTTTCTTTTAATGTCGAGAGAGCTCCCATTTCCATACAAATGGAACTAATTGATCTGCACAATGACTCAATTTTAAAAGAGAAATACCGAGAAGTTGGGGTCGCAAAAATCTACTCATATATAGGGCAAAAATACCCAGAGATAAGAAAGTTTGCTGCACAAATTCTATGTTACTTTGGGACCAACATATTTATGTGAACAACTGTTTTCACATACGAAAGCTAACAAAACAGCCCACAGATCAAGGCTAAGTGATGCCAATCTTTCTTCTATAATGAAGGTTGTGTCTTCTCAATCTTTGACTCCAAATCTCACAAAGCTGGTTGCAAGAAAACCGAGTCAAGTGTCTGGCAAAATGACTTAGATTACCTAATTTCATGTATATTCCTTCTTTGAAATATTGTATTATATGGAATAAACTTGTTTTTAATTATTTGTTCTATTGTTTATTCAGATTTTTATTTCCTTTCAATTAGTTATTAGTGCATTCTCAGCTGAAAGTATCAAGTAGCAACTGAGCAAATAAAAAGTGCCTTCAGGCTTAGCAATGGCAAGGTTTGTAAGTCATGTGCGGCTCACGTGAGGTACACTAATACGGGAAATGGCCCGCAGCCCAAATGAGTTTAATACCCCTGTTCTAGAGGTTACATAATTAAAGAAGTCTTTGCGGTTTCTCTTTGTGTCCTTTGCCAAAAATTTCACATAATCTGCCTTCTTGCTTTGTGACTTGATTACAGACTGGATTCTATCTACTACAAGCATGTGTTACCTGATGATTTATATGCATCCCATGCATTTTTTTACTCTGCCACGAATCTCATTAGTTCATGTGACATCCAATTTGGCAAGAACCTTGAGCAGTATTTCTTAGTTGGTATGAAAAGCCTCATAGCTTCCAAGATTAATTCCTTCAATGCTTCCCATTTAGAATTTCCTATTGGTAACATCATTAGTTGATCCCACTGTATAGAATTTTAAAAATTGCTCAGGCCACTGTAGCCACCTTTACGAAAGCAAAAACCCTTCCCTTTCCCTGATGGTAGTTACATCTTTAAGTGACTCCTACATTAGTACACTGTGATCACTGCCATCTAGTGGTTCCTTTATCTGCAGATTCTTAATGCATGAATAATCACTTCTGATAATCATATCAAGGGTATTACTTCCTCTGGAACATCCTGCTGTAGAAAATAGTCATCCAGTAAATCCACAAAAGTCTTGCTAGTGTACAAGTGACTAACCCACAAGTACCCCCTTTTCATAAGACATTCTGATTTATTGGCCCACTCTATTTCTTTTTACAGTTGTTTGTTGTACTCATCAGTCAATAAGTGTATAACACACTCCTATTCTCATTTTGCTTTCCCAGTGCTTATGTCACACCAAACTAATTCAACATTGCTCTGTTCACCCATGTTAACTGGATGCACTGCCTTAGATTTTGTGTTTCTTCACTAACAGCATAACACCCTCCTCCCTTCCTGTCCTGTCAGTCCTTTCCATACACATTGTACTTCCCAAATTCCAATTCTGCATTTTTTATATCTGTGTGGCACCACTCTCTAATATCCCAACAATATCCACCTCTGATGTCTTCACCAGCACCTCAAATTCATCAAATTTAAATGCTATACTCCTAGCATTGGTGTTCATGCAAGTATTCATGCACCTGTTCTTACTCTTAGTTACCCTGACACAGCCCATGTATTCATTTGTTTCATGATGACCCACAGCAGGGCCTAAAATCCCAAACACCTTGCTTTCCAGGCTGCTGCATGTACCAATAGTAGTACTGTAAGAATCACTTTCACTTCTGCCTGTGGCTATTGTTAATCTATTAGTCTTTGTATCTCCCCAAGCTAGCAGTTTTCCAACCCAACTTACACTACCTTGATAGTATCTGCAAATATTCTTGCACTCTTTCTTAAGTATATCCCATCCCTGTAGATGCAGTCTCTCCTGTTAACAGGCACAGACCACACTGAGAAAAATTCTTCTCCATGAGCCTTGCACAATCTCTTCAGGACCAAATTGATTGACAAAGCTCTCATCATATACTCCCAACTGTTGTGTCTGACAGAATTGCAAGCACTTTCAAATTTAACTCTATCTCACGACTTTGTTTCCAACATTGGTGATGTGTACAACAAATCAACTTTTGTCCCTGGCAGCCATACCTGATCCTATTCCACCTATCATTTTTGCATAATATATTTCCCGTTTCTCTGACAATAGAGTCACTGACAACAACTAGCTTCTGTGGAACCAGTGCATTCTGTCATTTTATGCAGTTTAAATCCTGCTGACTGCAAAAACAAATGAAAGACCAAGTTATTATAAACGTTTACAGATACGAAAATAAGTTCAGATATTTGTGCTTAATATTTATTGAAACTGCTCAGTCACTACGTACACCTCTAAAATTTGGCACTTTTCAATCCCTGAGGGTGCCGGAATGAAAAGAGTTTACTGTATTTTTAATTTTTTTATTTAAAGACTAAATGCACAAGGCATCGGTGTAGATACACCATAGTTTACCCATAAATTTAACTGCATTTGTAGTGTAAAGGCATCGTTTAATTGTATCTCATATTGTGGCTACTTTCACAATGAGATACCAGGTATTGCACTACTTCACATAAATAATGCTTCCCTAGTAAAGGCTACTGTTATTTATTCTCAGTGGGCATCACTGAGATTAAATGCAGATGTGTTTCGAAGCTTGTTGGCTTACTCATTAGTGGTTGGCATGTTACTGTATTTTTAATGTGCATGAAAATATAAAAATATAGATAAGTGTTGAAATTTTATGAGCCATTTCACAGAATACTTCGGCAGTGCTCACAAAATGCCAGTTCAGAAATTCAGATCTTGTTGATAAACTCAATATTCAGAACATTTCAACACCAGAATATTGAGTACATGATCCATTCTACTTGTTTCATTATGTCTGCCAAACAAATGAAAATCACATAAAAACAAAATATAATAAAAGATAAGTTACTGTAAAAAATACACTAAATAAAAAGATTTAAAATATAAATATATATAGTAAAATACAAAGTGTTAGGGCTTTTGAAAATCAAGCTTTCACTGGTAGTAAACTCACTTTTATTCTGTAATGACTATAGTACATCCCACTCTTACATCTAAGAAAATCCATAGTCCTTCCGTAGGCAATCATCGAGTCAGATGAGCACAGCAAAGGTTAACACACGTATATGTCAAACTTCAGTTTGCTACTGGTGAATCCAGTGAATCTGGAAGCCACGCTTACAGATAACCTGTACTTATTGCAGAGTCATGATTGTTCACATTTTTGGACGTTGCACCATTGCTTTCTCAAAAGTATGGACCAAGGATGAGCATTGAACCATACAAAACATGAAAGTGTGTTTGATTCTGATCAAAGCGCAGTTTTGTGTGTTTATACCAGTTGACAGAGTGAGACCTGTATCTTCCTTAGGATGTTGTTGAATCATTTGTCATCTTCCACCTGCTTAGAAAGAAATATAATGCCAAGTCGAGATGTACTTGATGGGCTTGAACCTGGAAGATCTGATGCAAAAATATAACAGCTATTTTATGAAGTGCCTACTGTACTACAGATACAGGCACCTTTGACTGACAAGAGACAGAACATGTGCTAGCAGTACCTTTTCAATTTCTATTGCTGAATATTCTGCTTTGGTAATAGTTTCTCTGCTGGTACAACATTTTCCTTTGCACAGAGCCTGTCACATTGCTACAAGTTTCTTTATCATATTGCATACAGGTAATATGGTAAAGAAATATTGACCACACTGAAGACTATACATGTATCAGTATTTTTATAGCATAGCAATACACTACAAATGTTTTACCAGCATACCATGTGTCGTTTGCTATATTATTGGATTTGTTCCTTGCACTTATTAATAAATTATTACAGGGAGAAACAAGCAAACTAGGCAATTGTATAAATCCAGTTGGATATCTCAATACTGAAAAAGTTATTTTATAATTGCATCTAATTTAAAATTTGCAGTGTTTTCTTTGTTGACTGATACAATGATTAACAAAGTTAAATTTTTATTAGCATTTTGTATTGTGTCCTATGCATATTATATAAAAATATAAATATATATATTATTTTTTTAGCTGAAACAATATAAATTTGATCTTCAGAAAGCAGTTAATTCACCAATTAATGCAATATCTTCGTTATCTGGTGCTCATTTAAAAGACAAATTTCTGAGACTTGAGGCACTGCTCACTGGCCACAATGTAGAAGTTGCCGGGAAAGTAATTAGTACTAAAAACCATCCTCTTGCAGTAAAGTTCTGCAAGGATTTGTTGGCTAATAAACTTGTGGTATGTATTTACTTTTTAGTGTAAAGTTTTGTTAAATTTTAATATTTTTTAAATAATTAATAATTATGTTTATGTGTATTGAAAAGCCGAGTTTGTTCATATGCAGATTCAGAAAAATATATTAATAGTGTCAACTTTGCAACATTCCTTCAATATAATCACCACTAACAGATGTAACACATTGCACATTTCTGATCACCAGTAAAAAAGCTGGTTGCTTTAGGAGGATATTAGCTAAAAATTGGTGGCATGCATTGAGCAGGGCAGGCACTTTCTTTCCAATAAATATATTGTAGTAAAAATCTAAACTTAAATGAAAATGCTACACCTTGCATACATATAAAGAGACACAAACCCTGTTTTTCAAGAGAAATTAAATGTGTGACAGATGGCTTCAAGTTGTTGCACCCAAAGTTGTGGGTTCAACAACTTGAACAAAAAAAACATACCTTAATGTTTGTTTGTTTTTTTTAATGTTTTACAATTCTGTTTGCAGAAAATTTTTGATTATTAGTATCAGCAAAATGATGTAAGGAGTCAAGCTTATATAGCACCATAAAAAAAATAAAATGTTTCTTTCTGCAGAAGTTGGAGGGTGAGGGGGGAGGAAATAGACACAAAATGACAAGAAGAAAGTGAAATGTATTTTTTTGATTCAAGGCTTTTTTGCAGTTAGATTTGTCATTGGCTTCTGTTTATATTTCATTTCTCAAAGCACTTTGGCTCATAATTGTATTTAGTTGAAGAAATTCCGGTTATAATATTTTATTATTATTTGAGATACTGGCTAGAACGTTTGTGTTCATTTTCTTGAAGAACATATGGTAGCCCTAAAGCACTGCATGACAGAAGATTGTCTTTTTATAACTCAAATTTTAGTTATTTACACATATTTGGCAATGTACAGTGACTTCTTAATTTGTGCAAGGGTTACATTCCAGAACATCTTGTGCAATTTAAATTTGCACATAATATAAATAATCACCAAAAAATGTGATAATAGGCCTATGTGAGTAACTCTCACATCTATAGAGGTAAGTGCACATAGGTTTCAGTTTATGACCCTCCATATTAGCACCAAACAGAAGTGTTAGCTGATCTTTCGCCTCCTTAAACCCTTAGTTGCTAATGCGCCAATAAAAAAATCAACCAACCAACCAACCTCCTTAAAGCCAGGTGCAGTCTTTTCAGCAATGGAAATATAAGTGTGATCAGGCATATTTTTCCAATATAAACTTCGTAAAGGTTCAATACCTGTTTAGTTATGTATTCCCCCACCTCTATCATCACCTTCAGTTTTGCAGTGAATGCATCCACAGCATTTTTCATTGGCTGATGCAGCTTCTCCACCCGTTTTCACATTATGAAAACCATACCGTTTGGCAAAAATTCTCAAACCATCCTGAACTTTACGAATGGGCCTAACTTCTCCATCCTCACATTCTTTTAAATCATCATAAAGGCTACAAACTTTCTCTTGCATTTACACTAAGCTAATTTTAACGTGTTTCTTATTTTTTAATCACTCATCCATGTAGCAAGCATTTTTTTCATGCTTTCAATCAAACTTGTCCAAGCATACATTCGAACATGTTGTGTAAACTCCTCTTTGTCTAATAAATTATCATTATGTGTCACCTGTCTTGCGTCTTCCTGTCTCTTTGTGGGCATGTAGCACGTCTGGGTTGTGCATGCGACCATATGTTCCTATATGATTCTTGCTTGTTATTGTGTTCCTGACCTCCATGCACATTTCTGAAACGTAGTTCTGAATCAAACTGTATATATATATATATATATATATATAATATAACCCAAATGTAATAAATTTTTTCACAAAAGTCCTTATAAATCACCCCAAAATCTGCCCCAGTTTATCTCTGTGTGCCATACAAAAATTATAATTTTCCAAATGTGCCCCGATGCAAAAACGTTTGGGAAGCACTGCTCTAAGCAAAATGAAGGACAACATTAAAAAATGGTAGTACAGTGGAACCTTTGCTCAAAATAAAATTTCTGATTTCTTCAAAAAAAAAAAAGGAAAGAAAACAATGTAATTGGGGAGGGACTTCGTATTTTCTATGTATTTTCTGGATGATAAGATGGACCATAATATATGTCCATGCTTTAGATGGCAAATTCTGGGAAAAAATATTTTATTGCATCATATATTTGAAAAACACAAACTCACAAGTGCCTATTAAACAAAATGTCAGCGTGAAATGAAGCTTTTACTTATCACATAATACATAGCAAATAACTGGCCATTGCTATTGTCACACTCGTCATTAGTGGCGTTATGATCTGATGTTTCACTTACTTCAAAGAGTCCATCTTCAGGGTCATCAAGAACGTTGTTGATTCCATATTTCTTGAAAGATGTGGTGGCTGTCTCATTTCTCACCCATCTGCACACCTGGGAAATGGTTGGCCACTTTACTTGTCCTGTTGTCGTAAAAACGTGATTTGATGCTTCCATCGGTTTGATTTACTCCTCACACATGAGTACTTTAAAGGGTTTTTTAATTGATGTTCAATGACTGCAATTAGCTAATTACGGTGTATTACAGCTAACTACTTGTTCAATTCAGCATCTTACCTTTTTGTTGTCTGTGGTATGTGTGATCTAATATGATCATGCAATAAAAGAGAGCTTTTTTTCAGAATGCTGCATGGATGTTTTAATCATGCTGTCTCTAGTCACAGCTACATTACTAGTATATCTTTGGAACATAAGACATGGGGGAAATTTTAGATAAAATTTTCTAAGGACAAAAGTACATCTTGTGGTCTTGAAAATATGATAATTAAATTTGTAATGATTAATGTTTAACCACATTAAAATTTATTTTTTTTAAATATTGTATTCTGTGATTGGACTCTGAATAAATTAGCTTATTTTTATAGACTAACTTGAAAATATATACACCCATCTGCACACCTGGGGAAAACCTTTTTTCCTTAGAAAATTTTATCTAAAATTTCCCCCATGTCTTATGTTCCGAAGATATACTAGTAATGTAGCTGTGACTAGAGACAGCACGATTAAAACATCCATGCAGCATTAATGTTGGCTACTTTACTCATCCTGTTGTAAAAACATGATTTGATGCTTCCATCCATCTGGTTTAGTCCTCACACATGAGTGCTTTAAAGGGTTTGTTAATTGATGTTCAATGACTATATAATACTTCAATAATACATTACTAGTATACCTTTGGAACATAAGACATAGGAATTTTAGATGAAATTTTCTAAGTAAAAAAAGTACATCTTGTAGTCTTGAAAATATGGTAATTAAATTCTTAATTATTAATGTTTAATCACATTAAAATTTAGTTTAAGAAATTGTGTTCTATTTGATTGAATTCTGTATTGTGTTTTTGGACTCTGAATAAATTAGCTTGTTCTTATAGACTAATTTGAAAATATTTAGATAACATTGTTTTATACTTCAGACTACCTTTCCCTATTGCTGAGAACTACTGAGATTATGATGTTTAAAAGTCAGGCTACTTTCCAGTTCCCAATACGTACTTCAGTTTTAAAGTAATTCATTTGTGTCAATTGAAATTTTTTTTTTTCTCCCCTTCATTCATCCCTTCATCATTATCAGCATCTTTGCCTTTTTCAGGATGCATAACCATTTTGACCATTTCACTGTAAAAAAAAATTCCAAGCAACATACATGACTTTCTACTTTTGATTGGAGCTGTTTTTCTACATGTGAAAGTCAAGAGGGCTCCGCCCTGCCATCGGATATGTTTCACAGTATATTTTTGTAGCCCACATGCTCATCATGTGGGCTTTTTATCAATTGGCAGAAAAGTGACACAATTTACACCATCAAACTTTTACCAGTGACACAAAAAGATACCTAGCTTTTAACTTTTATTTGTCTGTGTCGAACAAAAGTTTTAAAAAATCTAATTTTCTGCAAGTTTTTATTTCATGCCTACCATCGGAGCTGCTTCTTCATGCATGCATTATGGCTATGTTTCACAGCAAATATTTTTTTAGCCCACCATGTTCGTGAGCAACACAGAGTGATAGATACATACTGAACACTGTCATGTTTTAACCAGTAGATAAAAGGATGCCTAGCTTTTTGAATTCCTTTTTCCTGTGTGTAGCATCCCCTTTGAATGTTGTTGAAACTATTTTGTGTATGAAGTCGGACATGCTTGCCATAGAGTGGTATAATCACATTGTTCCCACATCATGTAGGAATTTCTTCTTATCAACGGCATAAGATGATATCTAGCATTTAAATTTTGTTCCTTTGTTAAGGAGTACTCCTGTGGGCTGTTGGGAAAACATTTCCATGCAATAAGTGAAAATGCAATTCTAATACAAACTGCTTTTTATCAAAAAGTTAAACACATTTGCTAGTCATCAATATGATGATATTGTCACAATAACCAACAGCCTAAGATAATACATAGCTTAATAAATTCAGCCTTTTTCACTCAAAACTTAGTTTTTATTTCTCAATGACAATTTCTTTGCCACTAAAATTTTGTGAACACTGAAGGCAGTGGTGAGCATATTACAAATAAAGTGACACTCTCCACTTACTTTCCCACTATGCGCACACAGTAGGAAAGTAAGTTTACCATAGTGTGTAGTGTCATCATATTTTTGGATTTTACCAACAGTACTTTCAAACATTTTAAAACATAGACACCTGTGGGAAGGAATAATATGAAATGTTGCAATGTAACAGGCTCCATAGTTCGTTAGTTCAAATTGTCCTGCAGACTATTGATTGGACTTCTAATATTTCAAATTACTTCTGCTATTCAAATTAAAATTAATAATCAACTAAACTTGAACTTATTATGAAGTTTGTATATTTCAAATTATAAAATTCTGACTGATTTCAGCATCCCAAGCATGTATTACTAAAAGAAACCTAAGTGCTCTGGAAAATAATGTAAAGCCTGGGTTATCTTCTGAATCAGGAAACACCAAACCCCACATCCAAATAATTCTTGTATCTCCTACTTCTTTACAGCAAAATGTTTGTCATTTCTGAGCATTAACCCTATCACAAGTGAGCCTGTGATATTGAGTTTTCTTCATTGAAGTTTGGAAATTTGCTCTTATTTTGACCTGCCCAACATTAGAGAGTAAAAATATTTTTAAAAAAACTTTTTTTTTTTTTTTTTTTTTGTTTATTAATATCCTCTACACAATTTGTCACTTGATTCAATTCTGGATCTGGAGTCCAAAGAATTTCAGATTTTGTAAACCTAAATTGGGTATAAATGAAGCCATATAAGAGGTGGATGGTAGAAAAAAAAAATTTGATATTATATCCCTGAACATAGCAAACCATTTGACATTGCTCCATGTGAATGGTTGTTGTATAAGCTAGAGTCTATTGGGGACACAAGCTATATTTTGAGGTGGATTGGAGAGATGGCTTAAAGGACAGAAGGCAGAGGTTGTTCTAAATGATCATTCTTCAGAGTGGACCACGATTATAAATGGAGTACTTCAAGATACAGGGCTAATACCACTTTTGTTTCTCATCTTCTTGAATAAAGGGCATAGAAGATTCTTGTTGGGTGCCAAAACTTTTTTTTTTTTTTTTGAGACCCTGTCATTAGTATTATTAGTTCAATGTAAGAATGCATTACACCAGTTTGCTGCATGCATGCTATACTTTTGGTATGATGTAGAAATTTGCAGATGATATAGGCGTCTCCGTAGCCAGGTGGGAAGGAGCAGCAGTGCATAGCACACGCTTCTTGATTAGACTGGGGTTCGAGCCTGTCACCACCAAATATGAAGGATGTGGAAAGGTCAGGGAATGACCACCGCATATCCCCGGAGCAATATGGCCTTAGTTGCTAATGCTCCAAAAAAAACCAAAACAACAACAACAGCAGCAGATGATATAAAATTCAGGTGGGGTGATTAACAACAAAAGTCGGGCTGAATTTCTGCAAAATAATAATTTGCAGACTTCATACACGATTGAAGAAATATCAGTTATGTTTTAAAAACACCTTCAATAAATGAATATATTGTAATGAGTCCTCAAAAAAAAATGTCATCCTGGGATTCCAACTTTGCACCATGCTGTAAACTTCAGACTATGCTGGTTTAATCTTAAATATTACTGGAACAACCTGACAACTATGGGAAAATTAAAAGTGTTAAATTAAATGAAATATGTTTAGTCAAATTTGTGCTAAGTGTTGATAATCTAAAGTCATCAATCTGTTAGAGAAAATAGAGAAAATACTGATACATTACCCAAATAATTTACCTACAATATGTTATATGTTTCTAACAGTTGACAACTAAAGAATATACACAGCACGATAGCTGTATAATAAACCAAAAAGTAGTTTTTATTTGTCAATTTAAAATATATTAATTATTCATAATAAAAATTAGTATACTTATAAATGCTGACCTTTTTATTTAACTACAGGCACAAGGTGATGGTCAAGTATCATCTAAATTTGAGACTGCCTTTCCTATAGCCGCACTAATAATTGGAATGTGGGCTAAATTTCCAGAGATTGGAAACTTAATTATTGCAAATTTTTACATAAAATGTCCATATTTGGCTCCATTTTACCATCCTGAAGAAGATAATCAATCACAAGAGGATTATTACAAGTGAGTGAAATTATTATTATCTAAAAATTCAGTTTGTATGTAGTTTTCTGTTAAAATAATTTTGAAACAAATTAAAATAGCAAGCCTTTTAACATTGTTTTTTAAAGGTTAAAACAATACATTCACACATCTGGACTGGAGATGTGTGAATGTATCCCCAATTCACAAAGAGGTATCAAAGAGTGATAGTACCTAAAGTAAGGCAGACTTTAGGGTAATTACATGAGCAATTACAGACCTGTTAGCTTAACTTCTGTTCCAGGGAAAATAATGGAGTCACTGGTTAAAGAAGTGATGCAGGACCATCTAGATAGGAGTACAGTTATATGTCAGTCACATCATGTGTTCTTTAAGGGGAGATCTTGTCTGACCAATTTGATTGGATACTATGATGCAGTGACAAAGGAACTGGATGTAAAAAATAATTTTGACATCATTTACTTAGCTTTCAGAAAAGCTTTTGATACTGTTGCACATAAATGGCTGCTATAACAATATGACATTGGTGATGGGTTATTGCTGTGGATAAAGGGATGGTTGAGAGGAAGTTCAATGGGCACTGCTCTTTTTCGACTAATGTTATCAGTAGAATTGCCCTGGGTTCAGTGCTGGGCCCGGCCCACTGTTGTCTTCTCTATTTATTAATGATATTGATGAAGGTATAATAGGCTTAATGTCTAAGTTTCCAGTTGATACAAAGGTTGGAAAGGTAGTTAATGACAGTAAAAGTATGCTGCTGCAACAAGGTCTAGGAAAATTAGTTAGATTTGCTGAAAAATCAAGATTACAGTTTAACATTGACAGATGCAAAGTACTTCATATGGATAGCAGCAATCCTAGATTAACATTCATACTGTGTGGTACTACAGTCAGGGTAGTGGAAAATGAAAAGGAAATTTGCTGAGCATTGCAGACAGGCTGCCAGGACAGCTCATGTGTTTTTATCAGTGATATACAACAATTTTGCTAGCAGAACAAGGCAGCCATTATCTCATTGTATAAGGCATTGGTCAGGCCATATCTTGAGTACTGCATACAAGTCTGGAGGTCTCACTGTATAACCATGCTTTCTTGCATCATTTGCACTATTAATACTAATACTGTTTTTTCTGATAAAATTAGTCTTTCATATGCCTGAGTTTTCAATCACTGCACTCTGAATAAAAATAAATAAATAAACACTAAAAAAAAACTATGTTATCAGTTATTTGCAACATTTTAGTAATGTTGCTAAAGTTAATGGGTAAGCATCTGTCACTATATCATACAGAAGAAAGTAATGATTCAAACGTAGCTGTAATCATGCTAGAAGCATGCTTCGTGTAGGCTTGTAATGTAGTTCTGACTCAAGAGAAACGACTACTTTCAAATATCCCATCACTACGTTTCAGCTTTGTTGCTCTGTGCTACTTGAATTTCTAGTTCTATTGTTGTTTTCCACCTCATTGGTAAATGTAACAGGACAATTGGCAGAAACCTTATTTTCTTGTTTCTTACACATAAATGAGTTGTAATATCATTTGATATCTATCCTGTTTTTTGATAATTCTGCAATGATGGAAATTGTCGTTATCTTTTAGTTTTATATAGAGTTCAGTCCTTGATGACAACAAGGACCGAAGCAAGCTTTCACAATGAAAGATTGTGAGAATTTAAGTAGGATTAAAGGGTTTTCACCTTTAGTTTTGAACTGTAGTTAATAAATTGTATACCTACTGCACATTATATTTACATTTCAAGATGCAAAAAAAGCACAATAATTAATATTAATAAGTTAGACAAACCTATATAGGGTCAAACTGCAATATTTTAATCCACAGTAGTTTTAGAGGAAATTTTTTATAGTTATGATGTAGAACTGTATTAAGGAAAATACCACTTGGAATTAATGGAATACTGATAGAAACACTTAAGTTTGGGAAATGCATGGATATGGGAACTAACAGAAATATGTATACAGATATGTAAGAAAGGACAGTGGCCCCAGGGTTTATACTAATACGATTCTGGTTGAGAAGAAAAATAATACAGTGAAATGCCAAGATTTCTGAATAGTTAATGTGATATTATGTGAGCAGAAGGGGTGTTGAGAATATTGAACAGAACATTAAAGGGAAGAATGTAGAAAATAATACAGTGAGAATGAAAACAATGTGGAGTCTGAAATGGGAGGGAAACAAGGAATGCAATAGGAATGGTAAGAATTTTGATGGAAAGAAGTATTGGGATTAATAAAAAAATTTGTGTTTATTTTGTGGAGTTAGAAAAGGCATTTGATACAGTAAATTGGAAAAAGTTTATTGGAGATACTGGAGGATATGGAAATTGATTGGAGAGATAGAATATTGGTAGAGGAACTCTCTTAGGATCAAAGGGTAATGTCAAAATTTGTGTAGCAAAGTTGTCTCTTCCCAGCATTGTTCAATGTGTATGTACAGGTAATAATAGTAAGAAGGATGAAAATTTTGAATAAAAATAGAGATGGAGGATGATATGTGAAGATAAGGGATAAAGCTGTACAGACAATGAGATTTGCAGATTTTGTTGGAAGACTTAAAGAATGTGGAATGAGAATAACTTTTCATGAAACTAAAAATGTTAAGAAGGCATGAAAAGCATATAACTAGTAAAATGATGGATAAGATTATATTAAAATTTGATAAATACAAATATCTTGGCAGTCTACTAACAAGTGACTGACGTAGTTGTCAGGAAATAAGAACAATTGCAATGGATAAGAATAAAAGAGAAGAAAGAGAAGTAACGGATTATAGGGAGAATGACTATTTAGTTAAAAAAGTTTTTGTTAAATATTTTGTATAGAGTGGCATGCTTTATGAGACTGAAACATGGACAATAAGGAGGTTATGAGAAGAACTGAAACTTTTCTGGCATGGGGGCAGAAGGTTTGAAGAAGTGAAATCTTGTATCAGCCAAAGAAAACCCAAAAAACTGTCTATGTGACCTGTATCCCTCTTATCATACTCTTTACATTGCCAGAGAGTACTTGTCCAGTTTCACCTTAAACCAGTATCTTCAGGTTTAAGGAGCAACTGAATCATCAACCTCGACCAGAATCTGACCTGTTCAGATACTGGTCAGATTGTTCAGAATCTGACCTGTGTTTGTGTGCACTTTTTAACTCAAAATTGCTTCATAAATCAGGTCCTGAAGTTATGCCAAATCTTCATGGATCACCCTGTATGTGTATCATTTGCTTCAGTTTGATCAAACTTCAGATAATTTCAGGATCAGAATTTCAGATAATATTCAGTTTCTCTTGCATAAAGTTCATATTGTCACAAATCATTCATAAAGATAAAATGGGCTGCTATTAAACACAATTAATAGGTAGTCACCTGTGCATTCCTGTAGAAGTTCCAAGATAATCTATATACATAGACATAATTTGTTGATGTTGCAGTGAAACAACCTTAAGTATATGTATATAAGTTCACAGCCCTTTCAGGCTTCATATGAAAATATATATGTATGTATGTGCATATTTGAAAAAGGATTAAGCTTAACTCACCATGTTATTGACACTACTTGCTTTTAACGGTAGTTCTAGATTACATTTTATTAGAAAGGAATAAAGATATATGTCATGCAGGCCACGGGTTAATAACATAGCTTAATTATATGAGTAGTTAACATTAAGAAAGAAAACATATTACACAGGTTAACAAGTATTTTTTATCGAAAAAAATATATATCCAGACTAGATAGATTTTTGGATGCTGATTCCAAATTTTCCATTGGTCCACCTCCAGAATGTCTTGTTTTGTGATGAGCCCAGTTACATGATGGGACTGATTATGCCACTCGCATACCTATTCAGCCTACATCAGTGTAATTATTATTTATTATTATTGTTTATACATTCATATTTATGTGATTCTCTGAATATATATATATATTTATAATTATTGATAAAAAAAGTAAAGAAAGAAAGTTAAAACGACAATAACTGTAACTAATATGTAAATAATATTTATGAGTCAAAGCAGTTGCAAGCAATCATGCAATACACCCATAATGTCTATAATATTAAGGATAATATAAAGAACCATTAGAATAAGCAAATCAATCCAATAATAATACCATCAGGTACCTAAGAAAACGCAAAAAAAAAAAAAAAAAAATTATTATCGCTTTTTACCGACAATCTAGATGACTTCAACTGGAGCCAACCACCCAGAATGAAGGCAAAAAACGACAAGAGGTTCTCTGTTTCTGTGATGATCAATATATGCTAAGTAATTTAAATCTAAACCAAATATAAACCAGTATAGGCCGAATGTAAATCGAATATAAATAAATCGAAAGATGATAATAAAATTTAGAAATATTAGAATCAAAGGTAAGAAATATAAGTAAAATATAAATGTAAGCATATATTAATCATCGTTGACCCAACAGAGAATGTAATTTAATGATTAAAATAAGATTAAATATGTAATACATACTACATATTGACCGTATCTAGGACATAAAGTAATAGTCGTCAAAATAATATGTGGTGCCCCTATGTGATGGATACGGTAAAAATAAATAATTAAATTAACGCATAGATAAACATGCAGATAGTAAGAAGAAGAAGAAAAACTAAAGGAGTAAGAATAATAGAACCTGAACTCCACAAAGGCGAAAAATAGTGGTATAGATAAGAAATAGTTTCTCCTACGTCCTCGGATTGCCCTAATAATTTCGGAGAAATAAAAATAAAGAGTGTAGGACAGTTTAAAAACATTACAAGATATAAGTTGTGGCTCGGGTATGCCCGGGATTGCAAACCCGTTCCTATAGTAGGACCCTGAGCTGAATTTGCATGTTATCTCAGCGTGAAGTTAAGTAAATTTAAATGAATTTAACTATATATTAAAAAAAAAAAAAAAAAAAAAAAAATGATACACTGTAATTTGCAAGCCGGTGGGTACAAGTTTTCTACGCCATAAGACACCAAGAATGCAAAGTGTGTCCTATTTACATATATACATGGCACTAAATATAACGATTATATTGACATTATATTAAAACAATAGGTTCAGAAAACAAATTTTTGAAATTAATTATGTTTATCGCTTTCCTGAAATGATATTTCAGGTAAGTGATAGGGAAATTATTATTGATCAACCTGCCGTACAACGCTGTTAAGCCCGCTGAACAATTTTTATTACTATTGCAGATATAAGCAATCCTTAGACATTGCGATAAAATTATATTAGCATGCACTGATTTTGATATATTAGATCTCCAGTTTGTAAGGCTGACTATGTTAAAATTAAATGCATCTCTTTTATTATATATGTTTACGTCTATATTATTATTATGGAATATTTCTGTATGAAGATCCAGATAATTTGCTATAGTATCGGAACTATTAGTTTTTTCCAATACAAGTTCTACTGGATATAATTTACTGTAATCCTGGACAAAATGTGGACAATTAAAAACACATTTATCACCTACGTATCTATATATAAGTAGGTTATCTTGGAATTCTCTTTCTGTATAATATAGATAAAGGTTTGCAATTATGCTTGATGCTGGACTTCCCATAGGGGTGCCAGTCACTTGTAAGTATAACGATGTTCCGTCATATACATAATTATTAAAGATGCATAATTTTATTAGAGAATCCCAATAGGTTAAATCAACCTTTATAGCATTTTTATTTTCTAAATATAGTTTCTGGAGGACAACTTTTAAGTTATCAAGATTAATGCTCGTAAATAGACTGTTAAAGTCAAATGTTTGTATTTGATGAATATTGTTATTTTTTAGAGTATTTATAATAGGTAAGTTATTATTTATTATAATAGTTTTATTTAAGTTATTTAATATAATTTTAAGTAACTTTTCTAACGTTTTTCCCGGAAATTTAGCATAACTATCTCTACATGATGTTATGAATCTAAAAGCAATCGGTGTTTTATGAAATTTGGGTATGCCATATATAAATGGATATTTTAGGTTATTATACTTTAACTTTAATTTTTTATGCAATGCAATTAATTTTTTGATTATTATATTAGAGGAAGATGTTATCTGTTTATATGTATGGCTAGACTGTAGTTCATTTTTTAAAATTTCTATATAATATGATTTACATATGATTGCATAATTGCAAGCAGCTTTGTCAACGGGAGTAATTACAAAATGTTCATGTATATCTTTGAGCTGCCTATTTATTAATTTGGTATTATATAGATTATCCTGTATGAATTTCAATTGATTATATTTGCTAGATATGATATTAAGCATTGTAAATAACCACATGTGGTATGCTTCAACCGGTATGTTATGGTTGTATGCTGATCTTATGCAGTATTTAAGTAAATCTAGATATAACAATTTTTTAAAGTTAGATTTATTAATAGGTAAATTAGGTCGAAATTTAAAACCCAGTGATAAAATATCTCTAAGTTCGGGATATGGGATTATATCTAAATTGCCGGTTATAATGTGATTATGGTTAGGATCCACGTATCTATGAAATGAAGGTTTGTGGCAAACACATGTATCCTGTCCGATGTTAATATTGTGAAGGTTTGTAGCTATTGTTTTATAGTTACACGCTTTAAGACCAAATGGTCTAGAATATCTAAATCTGATATTAATATGTGAGTTATTAATAGGCAGCAAGTCATTACGTAAATTAATAGTTTTATGTATATCTAAATCATCCATTAATTTATTTTGAAAGTATAAGATGAGGACAGAGTTTTCCAGCTACTTGCTAACATTCAAAATATGAAATCTGAATTTGACAATGTCTGATATGATGTGCATAAGATGAGAAGATGCAAAGACGTAATCATTGGTTTTTCTATTTAGAGCTTTGAGTACACTAAGTTTAATACTGAAAAGTGTTATGTATTTTACTAATATTTATAGGATCCGTGTCCCACATTTTGAATAAATCTATGAAGTCTCCTAGATGTTCTCGGTTGCTTTTATATGTGTTGGATTTACTATATTTCCTATTGCGATTATATTTACGAAGTTTGGCAATTTGAAACATATTATAAACGCAAATATCTTTTAAATTATTCGTCATATATTTTTGATTAAATTTATTATTTAGACCATATGGATGTAGTCTCCATGTAGTGGTTTTGCCACTTGTCACTCATTTGGAGAGGTGTGGGTTCATTTCCCACTGAGAAATTTCTAAAGTTCTCTTCAGTCAAGTCTGTAGTTAGCCAGTCCCAGACAGATGGTGTAAGGTTTTCCTCCATAAGGTATTCTTGCTTTTTCAACACACATCATGCAAATCTGCCTGTGAGCACACACACACACACACACACACACACACACACACACACACACACACACACACACACACACACACACACACACACACACACACACACACACACATCTACATATGTAATACACTTATACAGATATAATTTATGCTTGGGAACCATTAACAAAATTTATTATTTTCTGTTCCATTTTGATGCCAAGAACATTCTATTTTTCAGTGATTGCATTTAATGACTATTCTAGAAATAAGATAATTTCTACTTTTACTGCTATTAGTTAATTTAAAAGTACTAGTAACCCATTTCATGCACCTTCTGACCCAACAGGGTGCAAAGTCAAAGGATTTTGCACATGCAACATGATGTGGATGTAAGTTTATACTGTGCATTTCATTTATCAAGGATCAATGCAGATTTTAGGTAGTCCAGTGCCTTGGAGCAAAAACTTCACAGTACACTCTCATTCAGAGTGTGAATGAGAGTGTACTGTGCACTTGTCTTTGCCCCCCCCTTCTCCTCTTTTGTATTCAGTGTTGATTAAAATCTTATTTGTTAAAAAATTTTAATGTAAATTAAACAGTCTCTCTGAGTACAAAACCACTTTATTTTATCATTTTTATTTTAACTAATAATCGCTAACAATTTACTTTACACGAAAATATATGTGAATATTTTTCATCATTAATGCGGGGACTTGTTACTGTTGGGCATGAAAATCATTCAGCATTGGCAAGGTGAAATTTACCTGGTTGCAGTGACATAATTTTTGCATGTCCCCAAAAAGTTACAAAGCACTAGAGCAACTGTGTGCTAGAGTCCCAAACTAACTAAATTCAGAATTAAATGCTGCGCTTAACAGTAGATAAGCAGACACAGAGATCATCTTCCATATGTTGCAGTTTTGCAATAAGTATTTTTGTGGCTAGAAATTGGTATCAAAATAATCCAAAGCTTCTCTAGATATTGGAGGATATTCTTCATCCAGAGATAGCCAAATTGGAAATAGAGAAAGATCATGAAATTTCATGATCTTTCTCTTTAAACATTTAAACATTGTATCACAAGATAATTTGATAAGGTCTTCCATTTTCACAAGACTGCATTTGGAATCATTATTGAAGAAGACTGTAGAAAAGTCATACAAGTGTAATCAATCATTCATATCATTTGCAGATATAGAGAGAAAAATAACTGATCAAAGCATATTTCAGAGCATATTTTTTATGTGGTATTAGACAAAGGAAATCAGATTCTTTGTCTAATTTTTTTTTCTTTACCAAAAACTTATGTAGCAGATACAGTGAAGAATTACATTTGAGCATTACTGTTGGCACAAACTCACAATTCTGCTATAACTGTAGGAAGCTCACTAATAATCCTAAATGTATGTATATTTTAATAGCAACACAAATATTTCATAGCAAAAATAACTTCAGGAACAAACCCACTACTATCTCTAGGAAATACAGCAAGAACCACCTGTGATCTCCAGTATTAACTATTCCAAATTATATTCAACAGTGCACTGTATTCAGTTATGCCAATCATTGGCTGTGAGAGTAAGAGCAATACATCAGCAAAACTTGGTATTAATGCTGAATCTTAAATATTTGTGCCACACTCATTTGGAATGTCTGCTCTCAAATGAAATACAATTTTATCATTGCACACAATTAAAAAAAATATATATATATCTATAACAAACATGAAACCGACCAATGATAATGCAGTGAACTAGCAATGTTTTTTTAAGCATGTGTTCTTGTGTTGTTTGAAACTTAATTTTTCAATGAACACTGAACCAAAACGTTTTAGTGCTTTTTCAGTAAAAACTGCACAAATACCACACTTTCAAAATAAAGTTACATTAAGCTATTTTTCAGTAGTAGACACTATCTTTTCTTCAACTTTTTTTTAGCCAAAACACAAAATGCTACCTCACTAAGGGTTTATACTGGTTGACACTTCCTACTTGGTGTGTTCATACTCTAGTACAACCACAGTCAGAGGAGTTTATAACCAATCATTACCATATTTAGCGGTCACAGGGAACTAAACTCATATGCTTGTGCTACCACATTTCCATACTGTCCACTAGTCTCTATTGGGCCATTCTTTCATTTTGCCTGTTTTTTCAACAGAAATTAAAGAAAACTTCCTTCTTTGATATAGGTTGATATTCAACTGCATGGATAGTGTTTGAAAAGCACAAAAGAACTAAAAAAATTGCCAGGCTCTACTCAACCACTCATGTCTTGTACGGTTAAAAGTCAACCATTGAATTTCAGTTTTACATTACGTTTTGCATTAAAATAATTTTGCTTTATTTTGTTTTTTCCAGATCTCTAGGATATCAGTATTCAGGTGGTGTTATTGAAAAACAGGACAAATTCCTTAAGAGAATGAGTGGTATCATGAGGCTTTATGCTGCAATCATTCAGAGCGATCTCCCACCAGGATTCAAATTTCCCCATCCTCATGGTTTGTGTTATGGCTGGAGATGGCTAGCAAGGATTTTAAATCTGGAGCCAAGACCTGATATCACAGCTACATTATTATATGATTTCCTTAATGTAGCTGGATATTCAATGCAAAAAACCTATGGAAATCAGTTTGTGAAACTCCTGCATGCATTATGTAAAGACTTTTTCCCCAAAATAAAACAAACCACTACTGGCGGACCTGTATCCAGATTGGAAGATTTTCTTCAACGGACTTTAAAAAATGGAAGAATTTCACCTCCCCATGGAGTTTTAGGACCACAGTTTTGGAATACATTCAGATAACATCTGAAATGTTTTCTAAAACTTCAAATTGAAAAATTTCTATTCTTTCTCATGGACTGCGACATCCCGTTGAGAAATATGTAAATAAATATTGTATATATGAAATCTTAATATCTTGTTGTAATGATCATTGCATGACTTTTATCGATGGTACAGTATTCCATTTGATGAATAGCAATAAGAATAATTCAAGAATTCTTTAATTCTTGCAGTTGAAACAACTTCTTTAGAAGTTTTCCTAATGATATTCAGCACTTTTTAATCATGTAGTTTTAATTCTTACCATCACAGTAAACACTCAAAACAGGAATATTCTGCAGATTTATCTGTAAATGGCATCAAAGAATATAGAGCTACAAAATTCAGTATCTGATTATTCTTACCAGATGAGGTAAGAATGGTGCTGTACTACGAAAGATGTAATAAATTACAGAATGCTTGTGTGGTGTACCTTATATGTAAATTAATATTTAGCAAGTTAAAAAACAAAAATTTTATACGGTAAACCCTCACTAATTTTGGACTGCCTGCTAATGTGCATGTATTTTATTAATAATATTTTAGGGCAGGAAAATTTCAATCTAAAATTTAAACTATGACATTGGTGTATTTTCATCTTTACTGCTTAGTGAATATTTTAGACAAACCAAAGTAACCTCTCATATTGTGAAATCCTTCACAACTTGACCTACTTATACCTTAAATAAGTAACACTTCCCCATTACAGATCTCTAGATCTATAATGGGGAGGTGTTACTTATTTTGAAGACTACTTTTACATATTTGCAATTGCATAGCACTACTCAGACGTCACTGTTTCTAAGCTGTTTGGCTTCTCATCCCTAATCAGATATAAGCAGTGACAACCCAGTTATTATTTATTCACACAGTATGAGAGATGCCAGAAGATGTGCTGCTTAAAATAATAATATTTTAGGGCAGAAAGCTTCAAACTTTGTAAAATACAAATTGATATTAGTGCATTAGTAATGATGCAACTCCCCATTTGGTTACATTAATGGCCATGTTCTCTATTACTTTTTGAAAGATTTGAAGTCCAATAACACCTCAAGTCAACACTCTTCCTAACATCACTCTCTTTCCAAGCCAGGTTTTTCAGATACCCCAAATGCCAGAAATCTGGGAAATGCTTTTATACAGTGAACTGGGGAAAAATTAGTACAAACAAGTTGCATTAGAAGTAATGGTTACATTTCGATTTTACCTTGCAGTGAGGTGAAAGCAATGGTTATGTTATGTTATGTTATGTTATGTTATGTTATGTTATGTTATTTGGTTTTTAGGAGCATTAGCAACTAAGGCCATATTGCTCCGGGATATGCGGTGGTCATTCCCTGGCCTTTCCGCATCCTCCATATTTGGTGGTGACGGGCTCGAACCCCGGTCTAATCAAGAAGAGTGTGCTATGCACTGCTGCTCCTTCCCACCTGGCTACGGAGGCGCCAAAAGCAATGGTAATCAGCCTATTGCCAGACTCACTGCAACGTGGCTAGTGAAACTATCGATCACTGCAGTAATCCTTCCCTTCAAGTCGTTTGCATCTGTGGCAGTAGCCATCTGATGTAAACAGGAGGCATTGTTGTTTGGTCATAACATACAGCAGACTCTCAATTTACCGGGATCAGATTAACTGGACAGTTCAGACTCCAAATTAAAAAAAAAAAAAAAAAAATCAACCATAAATCATCAAATTCAAATAATAACTAGAATAGGTATAAACAGATGTTTTGCAAGTCGTAAATAAGCAACAAGAGGCGCCGTTATAAGTGGTCATTGGGAGATAATGTACCCATTATCTTGCAACCCCTGCTATCTTCACACCTGGCGCTCAAAAAAAAAATGTTTAGTTTGTTTTAGTCTTAAATTTTATAGGTGAAAACCTCACCTTTTTAGTAGGACTGTTAATCCTTCAACACTCAATCGCGAACGATTATAATATGAACTTACCCCTCATGCATAGTCATAAATAAATCAAGTTAAAATAGCCATTAATTAAAATAATCATGCCTTCGACTCATATCATGTCAAGGGAATCAGAAAGAATTACGTAAAGATGGCAGCCACCAACCTCCAAAAACCAACCAACCAATATCACAAGCCATCATAAGAATTGAAAAACAATTGTCGCAAAATTCTAAAAACGATGAAACAAATAAATTAATTCACACGTAAATTAAACTTTAAAACCGTTTTTTAACTTCTTTTAAGAGACCAACATTCGGTTTGCTACCGTGTTCACAAGAAGTAGAAAAGTGGTTCGCGACTGATATCCCCCCATTTTATATAAAATTAACCACACCTGACATGAGATTATTTATATAAACCAAAGTATTTGGTACTAGAGAGCTATTACGTGCTCGATAATTCCTATATTCTATTATTATGAATCAACAGGGCTTACCTTTATTTTTTGATATAGGAAGCTTCTTTTCCAACTCTCCTTGTCCAACTCGCTAATAATTCATGGGGAAGGCGATATCAATTTTGCAAAACATTGTCATAAAGTTAGATTTTGGAGGTCTAAACGGGTCTAATAATTAAGGATCGATTTTTCTTTTTGGTCCTGTGGCTGGAATTTTGAGTTAAATTTAGGGGTCTAATAATTGGGTGAGGGGCGGGGTTAGGGGTTGGGGGTTATTCTCTACATTCCTTAAGTTGGACTAGAACGTTTCGGGGCATCATGTTCACAGGAAGAGAGTTACTCACAATTAATCCGAAACTTTTTTTCTTTCCTTATGTTGTAGTATTTGTTCTTCACGCATGCGTATAAGTGACCAATCGTCGGACAATAGGAATGGCCTACGGATATTGATTGAAGTTTCATGTAGTTTCATCTCTAAGGTTTCTGCAATGAGTAGTTTGTAGTAGTTGTATTGAATATTTATAATTTTTGTTTCAGTAAAGCTGAATGTATGTCGTTCATTTATTGCGTGGAACGAAAGTTCCGATGCATTTGAACGACCCACCCGCACCGAAGCTTCGTGTTGTTTTGCTCGAAGCTGTGCCACTCCCATGGTGGATCCTACGTAGACAGCGTCAGAATTTTTGCATGGTATACTGTATACGAGGTCATGCTGTGATTGGAATGTGGTGTTTGAAGGCCGATTTCTGAAGAATGTGTATAGTTTGTTCATGGGTTTTGCT